>NC_080766.1:14613174-14920719 GCF_020826845.1 Diceros bicornis minor
AATCACTGTTCTGACTTCTAAATCTATTGATGTATATTGCCTTCCCCTGAACTTCATATAAATGGAATTATCAGTATGTACTTACTATGTCTTGTTTCTTTTGCTCAGCATGATCTAATGAGGTGGTATATCATCAGTGGTTCACTCCTTTTTATTGCTGAGTAGTAATCCATTATACAACTATACCATAATTAGTTTATCCATTCTCCTCTTAATGAACATTGGTATTGTTTCCAGTTTGTTGTTACCGCTCTGAACATTTATGTGCAAGTCTTGAGAGGTCTTACCTTTTAAGATTAAAAAAAAAATCTCCTTTGTGGTAGGTTGAAAAATGGCCACACAAAGATACAGAGTCTTAATTCATGGAACTTATAAATGTTATTTAGGAAAAAGGTCTTTGCAAATGTATTTACAGTAAGGATTTTGAACTGAGGAAATTCTCCTGCATTATCCCGGTGGGGTCTAAATACAGTTACATATACCTTATAAGAGAAAGGCAAAGGGAGTGTGGAGAGACGCAGAGAAGAAGAGGAGGTAATATGTCCATGGAGGCAGAGACTGAAGTGATGTGGCCACAGCCCAGGAATGCCTGGAGCCAGCAGCAGCTGAGAGGCAAGGAACAGATTTTCCCCTATAGCCCTCTGAGGGAGTACAGCCCTGTGAGATTTAGGAAGTCTAGCGTCCAGAACTGTGGAAAAATAAATTTCTGTTCTTTTAAGCCACCAAGTTTGCAGTATTTGTTACAGCAGCCTTGGGAAACTAACACCCTCTTCCTGGTCTCTCCTCTCTTTCTCGCTTTTTTTTTTTATTTGAAAATGGGGGTACATTGGGGAAGATCTTGCTTGAGGAAGGAGGCGTGCCTTTTCATGCCTATTCTCAACTTTAATTTTTGAACTTCCTTCCTGGATAACCAAAAGTAATTATATTGATACTAAACATAATTAGAAAAGCTTGGAGTTGCCACATTAATTGTCTTATAAGGAGGGAAAAATATCTTGTCATACTGCATTTTTTTTTCTTAACAGTATAGGTAGAATTAGATCATCCCAAGATCTAGAGAAAAAATGATACAATGATTAAAAAAACATCACAACACACTGAGGAAACAAGTTTTTGGCATAGACTCTTTCTGTCAGTACCCTGACGTGCGTGCTCTACAGCCCACACCATTTTATTTAATTAACCACCACCTTCTGATTTCTCACCGAGACACTTCTATTAAGTTTACTGGGAGGCACCAGAGAGCGGCTGCAGGTTTTTAGCTTTATTGTTAAACTCAACAATCCATAAGTAAAGCACATAGTTTCTAATTATGTGTATGTAATTAGTAAAAGGGTTTGGGGTACAGATCAGAGAGATCCAGTGTCTCGTGTCAAGTTGTTACCACTCAATAGTAAAATAGACTGGAATCATTTAATGGTACAGCTAGAGATATATATCAAATAACATTTTTACAAATGAGAGTACATCCCTGTATCAAACATTATTAACAATAATAAATAACACTTTTTAAAACCCATGTTAGTATTTCTATTACGATTCAGATTCAGGAAAAATAATGCTATATTAGTCTACTTGGGCTGCCATAACAAAACACCCTGGAAAGGATGGCTTACCCATGCTGACATGTCTACTGAGAGCTCTCTCCTTGGGTTGCAGGCAACAGCCTTCTTGCTGTGTCCTCTCATGGTGTAGACAGAGAGAGAGAGATCTCTTTCTCTCTATTCTTATAAGGCCACAGTCCTATCGGATTAGGGTCCCACTCTATGACCTCATTTCATCTTAACTCTCTCCAGATACAGTCACGTTGGGTGTTAGGGCTTCAACATATGACCTTGAGGGGACACAATTCAGTCCATAGCACATGCTCAAATTTTTTCTAACTTAAAAAACATATCATACATACACACACAAACAAAAGACACGAACTTCCCTCATGTCTCTTAATATCTATGTCCCTTCATGGCTAAGCTACTTAAAGCTGTATTTGTCATCATGCAATGCCTTTATTTCCTCTCCTCTCATCCACAGGAGGAGGCTGACATCAGGCTTTCTATCTCACCTCTCCAATGACACTTTCAGGCAAATGTCGTCAGTGACCTACTTGCCAAATTCATTTGTCATTTAAAAATCCCCTTTTTGCTGTTCTTCTATTACATTTGACACTGTTGACTTTTGTGTGTGTGTGTGTGTGTTTGTGTGTGTGTGTGTGTGTGTGTGAGGAAGATTGGCCCTGAGCTAACATCTGTGCCAAATTTCCTCTATTTTGTATATGGGACGCTGCCACAGCATGGCTTGATGAGCGGTGTGTAGGTCCACGCTTGGGATCTGAACTGGTGAACCCCGGGCTGCCCAAGCAGAGTGTGAATCTTAACCACTCCTCCACCGGCCTGGCCCCATCTGACATTTTTAAGCTTGAAAGTTTCCTGCTTTGGCTTCCATGAAATCGTTGAGGTTAGAGCGATATACTAGTTTATTACTTGCCCATAATATAAATTCAGTAAATGTTTGTATAAAAGAATTGATAGGGGCCAGCCCAGTGGCGCAGCAGTTAAGTGCACATGCCCTGTTTCAGCAACCCAGGATTCGCAGGTTCAGATCCTGGGCGCACACAGACGCACCGCTTGTCAAGCCGTGCTGTGGCAGCATCCCATATAAAGTAGAGGAAGACGGGCACAGGTGTTAGCCCAGGGCCAGTTTTCCTCAGCAAAAAAAGAGGAGGATTGGCATCAGATGTTAGCTCAGGGCTGATCTTCCTCACACACACACAAAAAATTGATAAATTATTTTGCTAATTGTATTAGTTTATAGTTTTTTTTTGTGTGAGGAAGATCAGCCCAGAGCTAACATCTGATGCCAATCCTCCTCTTTTTTTGCTGAGGAAAACTGGCCCTGGGCTAACACCTGTGCCTGTCTTCCTCTACTTTATATGGGATGCCACCACAGCATGGCTTGACAAGTGGTGTATTGGTGCCCACCTGGGATCCGAACACGCAAACCCTGGGCCGCCAAAGCGGAGCACGCGTACTTAACTGCTATGCCATCGGGCCGGCCCCCTAGTTTATAATTTTTATATATAATCTTACATGTTTCCAAATGTAAGAGTATAATAATATTCATGAACACTTTAATATATAGAGGAAGTTGTTTTATAATTTCAAGTTACTTTCTTAATTTTCTCCGAACTACACTTATATACTATTCTGTATAAACCAGTGGTATCACAATTATATACAACACAATTATTTCCTTTATTTTCTCTTAAAAAATGAGATTTTAGAGGCAATGTTTATTAAACTTGTTTTAAAATAATGCTTTTTAAAGAGGTTACTATTGTTTGTTATGCTGGATGAAGAGATTGGCAATACTTCATATTTAACCCTTTATTATTGTAAAGTTATATGTTTGTTAACATTATGAAAGTTTATTCCAACTGTGACTTCATGCTGTTTGATTACTTTTTCATTTTATTTTATTAGTGTGGGTTAGTATTCATACTCTTTTGAATCCAATTATGTTCTAAGTGGTTTACATATTCCATACGGTATTACCTTAGTTTCTTTTGCATTCTATTTGTATCCCCAATTAAAATAACTTTTAAAATATCATAAATGTTTAAATCTCTGTAACCCAAAGATGAAAGGCATTTCCAGATCTTGATCTTCTTACTTTTATCTATTATTCTATACTTTAATTTTTAAAAAATTTTAAATTGGTAATTACTTTATTTTCCAAGTAAATGACTTTATGTTAAGAATCCTAAAAAATTTAAGATTATTTTCCTAAAGTAGTTTGGGTAAATTTTCAAAAGATATGGACTCTATATATAGGATCAGGGTTTGAGAAGCTAATGCACTTTTCCATTTCTGAAAAAAGTACATATGGTACAAGTTACCTAAATCACTACGTTTCAGGTTCTCTGATGTCGTCTGGATAAAATGCTTGGTAAATTTTGTTTAAAAATTGTATAATATATTATACATTAAATAGATGAATTAAATAAAAATGTATGTGTACAGTCTAACGATCAATAATTAAGTAATCCTCAAATTCTTACTAAGCAGATTAAGAAAGAGAACATTGCCAGTGTATTAAACTGCCAGAATATGTCCTTTCCCCATCCTGTCGCCTTTTCCTATTCTCCAGATTATTACGCAGAATTGGGGTTAATGATTCATTTGTTTTTCCAACATACTTCTGTTGTATTTTCTCCTAAGAAAGAGGAACATATGAAATTCAAGAAATGGATAGTCCAACCCAAGACAGGAATGAAGGGAGTTCCAGGAAATTAGAGAAAGGAAATATTAGTAAAACACTCATGCAGCACGCCAGGAAGTCAACCAATTCAAATGGGAGCCAAAGGATGGAGGATTCGGGGAATGCTATCTCCATGGAAAAAAAAAAAAGTGGATCGATTCCTTGGGGAATTAGAGGAATTTAAACTTCTGACAAAGATTTTGAGGATGAATAAGAAGACTAAGTAAATGAAAATTCATGCAATTATCAACTAACTCTAACAAAAAATCATAAAGTAAATATAATTATGTTATACTATATAGGTTATCTGTAAATAACATTTACGAAAATAAAATAAAATAAATCTCAATTATTCAAAAAGAATAATGATAAAATATATTGGGTAGGGTGTAAGACTCGGGGGATTTTATGTTCTTATGTGTGTCTGCACATTGTGCATGTGTGTGGACCATGAATGAGAGCTAAATACTCATCCTCTGTATTAGGAAGTCAATAAATTGAAGTTAAAAAGAAAAACAAGAGAACAATTAATTAAATTAAATTAAATTAATTAAATTAATTAAATTAAAACAACATTTTAATTATCAATATCTATATAAATATTAGTAGAAACAACTCAAGTGTGAAACAATATTTGCCTCTCAATATGTTTATGTGCATATTCTATTATTTTTACTGAGATTACTGATGAGTAGATGTAAAATGTTGGCCATCATGAGTGGGAAATGATTTGTTTCCCTAGACCAGTTTTTGTCCATTGCCATAATAATTAATGTAATTTGGAGCTTTTAACTTTGATTTATTTCTTTAACATGAAATGCTCAGTAAAGACAATTATTATACACCATCTACAGAGCCTTCACATCATTTTATGAATATATTTGCAATTATAGCAATGTTATTGATACTATACTCTAGACATATAGAAATGTTTACAGTAATATTTCTTATTCATTTTTATCCCTACCTTCCCGTATTCCAAGAACCAAGTATTTGCTGTCAGTTGTCAATAGGGTAGAAATAGACATTGACCCCTAATTCTAATTTCTTTCTTTCTTTTTTTTTTTTGTGAGGAAGATCAGCCCTAAGCTAACATCCATGCCAATCTTCCTCTTTTTGCTGAGGAAGACTGGCCGTGAGCTAACATCTATTGCCAATCCTCCTCCGTTATTTTTTTTTTCCCTTTTTCTCCCCAAAGCCCCAGTAGATAGTTGTACGTCATAGTTGCACATCCTTCTAGTTGCTGTATGTGGCACACCGCCTCAGCATGGCCGGACAAGTGGTGCGTCCGAACCAAGGCCACCAGTAGCAGAGTGGGTACACTTAACCGCTAAGCCATGGAGCCAGCCCCTCTAATTTCTTTTCATCCTAAATTATAATCTACTGCCTTCTCTACTACTTGGAGATTCATGAAAAGGGATTAAAATTACTTCATTTTTTTAATCATACTTATAGTTTATTTAAATTATTTTCTTCTAAGTTCCATCACGTCTGGGCAACTGGCTACAGCTTTTATGTCCAGCGTATTTGTTCCCTCTAGAATTAGATTGATTCAACCTTTAGAAAAAAATTATGGTTTACAGCAGTGACTTAAAATGATCTTTATTAAATTCTAAAATGTTTCTGTTAAGTCAGTGTTTCTGTAGTTATTAGAGTCATATTTGTTTAGTTCCCCACGGTAGACTCAAGATGCAACCAAAGGCATAAGAGGTTTTCCTCTGAAATGCCGCTGCTTGTTTCCATAAATTTGATGATGAAATAATCCAAATGTAAATAGTAAACACAATTATCCTAACTTTCTTCTTTCTTATGGAATATGTGAAATATTTACTTAATTAAAGAATATTTGAAGACTTGGAATTTATTATAACTTTGAATTGGAAAATATCCCATTCATTAGATGAATAGATTGGTTCTCACTATTGATCTCTATAGCTTTGAATAAATAAAAATAAAGGCATCTGCTTATATGTACCCAAAGCTTTGTGTGACTTCCCAGTACTGAGTTATGTATTCTATCTAAATAGACTTTTCTTTTATGGGTTTTTTTTTTCAATATAATTCCTAGCTGAATTCAATTTTTATGTAAGTGAGGAATCAGCTATCCCAGCCTAAGACAGACAGCTACATAGGATATAAAGGAAAATTAATGCATGTTAGTACTATAGATGACCAAACATCCCATCCATATTTGGAGTAATATACTGGGAAAGGTGCTCACTCATGTAGTTTATGAGTGGTAATCAAATGTGACCAAAATGCAACGTGCTATAACAGAAATTCCTACAAATAAAAACATGTTCAAATATAGTTTAAATAAATCCATCAATGTATAATAGGTTAAAAAGGGAAGTACAAGATCTTAGTAGGATATTCTTATTTTCTGAGAACAATATTATTAAGATCAATCAATTGTACTTATTCTATAAAATGTCTTTTTCTATTGTAAATAAAATATGGTGTAAATAAGCTATAGTTCTTCTAAAGTATGGCATTTTTAAGTATTTTTATATATTTGAAAATGTGTCTTACCAATTGCAGAGCAAACAATATAATTTATAAAAATGATTTTTATCTTTCATATAACTCACCTCCATGCACTTTTCTTAAGCTTTCAGGTACATAGTTTTCACCTTTTCTTTTTTTTTTTTTTTTTGGTGAGGGAGATTGGCCTTGAGCTGACATATGTTGCCAGTCTTCCTCTTTTTTTGCTGAGGAAGATTGGCTCTGAACTAACAACTGTGCCCATCTTCCTCTATTTTGTATGTGGGATGCTGCCACAGTAGGGCTTGCTGAGCGGTGCGTCCATCTGCACCCAGAATTGGAAACTGCAAACCCTGGGCCGCCAAAGTGGAGCATGTGAACTTAACCACTACACCACCAGGCCAGCCCTCATATAGTTTTCACTTCTGACAGGACAGTATTCAGCATCCACTTATGTTTTTGCCATCATGAATATGCAATACAATTGCATTATTATAATAAAATATCAATTTCCTTGTAATATAGGTTGTTAGTAGTGCTAACTCTATCACTGAATTTACTCCCTTTTCTTTTTATTTATTTATTTATTTATTTATTTATTTATTTATTTATTTATTTATTTTGGTGAGGAAGATCAGCCCTGAGCTAACATCTGTGCTAATTCTCCTCTTTTTGCTGAGGAAGACCAGTTGTGAGCTAACATCTATTGCCAATCCTCCTCTTGTTTTTTTTCCCCCAAAGCCCCAGTAGATAGTTGTATGTCGTAGTTGCACATCCCTCCAGTTGCTGTGTGTGGGACGCAGCCTCAGCATGGCCGGAGAAGCGGTGGGGTGGTGCACCTGGGATCCGAACCCAGCCGCCAGTAGCGGAGTGCACGCACTTAACTGCTAAGCCACGGGGCCGGCCCCGACTCCCTTTTCTTTATTCAAAATTTATGTAACTATCCCATTATATATAAGTTTGATCAATGTTTGAGGTCATTGGCAAAATCAATATGATGTTCAATTTTTGATATATACAAACACCCTTTATCACTCTTCATATCTTAAAATGAGGTAACATATAAATGAAAATTATTTTCAATAAAATTTTATATATTAAATATAATATTTCCAGTGTACCAATCATAATGCCCAGATCTGTGTATCAAGCATCATTGCTACTAAATAAACTACATAATATCACTACAATTCTGTGCATAAAGTTTATAGGTAAGGGGGTGCTTTGCTATGCTCAGAAATAGCATAAACTTGTTCAATCCTTATAGTGGATGCATAAGCCCGGCTATTAGAAAGGAAATTTTCCCACAGTAAGGAGATAATTTAATAGGTAAAATAATGCAGAATGCTTAGAAGATACTCTTTTGAAAGTGAAAAATTAGTTCTATAAAATGATGAATTATTTGAGATATGTCTCCTGTATTTTATACGAAATGAGTTGTCCTGGTAAAATGCTAAGAATGGTTTCTGCTAACTTTATGAAAGTATCGTGGGAAGTTAGACTACAGCTCCCATGAAATTTTCATTATGAGAAGAAAAAAAATCACTTCTTGCAGTTTGTTGGTAAAGGTTTTTATATTTTTAAGCATTTCAAATATAGCCTAAATAAAGACTAATTAATAACAGCAATACTAATAATTGACAGTGAAAGACATTTACTATGTGCAAAGCACGAATAAGCACTTTCCATGAACTATTCAATTTAATTTAATTGATTATGGTTGTATCTGCCTAACAACAATTGCAAAAGTCCTAATGCATAAAAAAGGTGACTCACATATATTTTCAAATAATTGAAAAATTTATGTATCTTTAATATATGGCCTATTTGATTGATTGTGCATATATACATGGTTAAGTCTTTGTCTCGTTGGGGTTCTTAACACTCTTTGATTAAAAAACAAAAAAATTTAAGGACCCAGTTAATTGCAAAATCATTGCGAAATGCTTTTTGTCATAATGGTAGGGTAAGTTCAAGCTATGATGCAGCTCTCTCCTGCAGTGATAGAAAAAATATAAATAAAGAGTGAGAACTAAAATCAATGAGCTGGTATGACCAAATTAATATATTCATGGTCCAATTAGAGAACAGAAAATTGGCATGAATACCTTCACAATTAGAGAGAAATCCCATTTTTTATGACTATGGAAGGAACTGAAAATATAAGATTCAGTCATGCTAGCTCAATGCAGTCATCTTACAGTCTGTGGGCATTGGAGAAGTGGGATAGGAGGGAAGGCATGGGCATCAGGGATGGGAGATATAAGCACAGGATTGCATCTTTCAAATCTTCCTCATTATGCCATGGTTATATGGATTAAAAAAAGTATAATTTCATATATAAATATTCAAGTTAAACATTTTTCAAAAATAAATTGCAGGACAAACATTTAGTGGATACTCAAAGAGAAAAGCATCTGAGAGAGCCAATATGTTGGGAGGGGCTGTAAAAGTCATTCAAATGTGGGAAGCTGGGGCTAGCTGGTGGCCTAGTCGTTAAATTTGGCATGCTCCACTTTGGCGGCTCAGGTTCAGTTCCGAGTGTGGACCTACACCACTTGTTGGAAGCCATGCTGTGGTGGCAACCAGCACACAAAATAGATGAAGATTGGCACAGATGTTAGCTCAGGGCAAATCTTCCTCAAGCAAAAAGATGAAGATTGGCAACAGATGTTAGCTCAGGGTGAATCTTCCTCAGCCAAACAAAAAAAAAAGTGGACATCTGATCCTTATATTTCTAATCCAAGATTGAGAAATGTGTTATCTCTTTTGTCTATTGGACTGCAAGGTTTGTGGAAATAAGATTAGAAACAGTGGCAACAAGACTGAGTTGGAATGGACTTTTAGATATTATAAGTCACACAAAGTTTGGGGGTTGCGAGAACCCCTCCTGGCTTTCAAGTTGAAGATCTCTGAAGGGTACCTTTAAGATGCTGTCAGAGTGAGACAAAGAATTACTTTGTGGATGCTGTGTTTCCAGCAGTGAAAAGAGCAGTCAGAATTGAAGTCCAGCTGCTTGGAGCCTTTCCCTTTGAGATGACAAAAACATCCTTCATCAGCCTGCATACCCCTAAGAAGGAGAAGCCTTTCTTGTGGCTGGAGCACATTCTTTTTTGAGACTAGCAAAAGAAGTCACTATCCCAGGAAAGAAATCACAAGTCATCCTGAACCTCTCTGTCTCTGATGCTCTAGGTCAAATGAAAGGAAACAGACCATCATCTTTTTAGAAGAGTAGTGGACAGGAAATAACTATTTACTTGACAAGAGTGTGTATTGAAAATTCAAGTATGGGGGGACTTCCGAAGCTTGGTGCTTTTTAAATTTGATTTAGCTGTTCTAATTTGTTTATTATTTCTTGTAACACTGCCACATGAAAAGATGTGATTCTCTAATGGTTTATAATGGGTCATATGAGGCACGTAAAACCAAGGATTTGTGAGAGGTACCCTTAAGCAAGATTGAATTTCGAATTATAATTAATTTTGCATATACTAAGTGATAACACATCTCAAAAACATGTAAAATAAATAACCAACAGAGAGTGTTTTATGCTGATTTCAATTGTGAGAAAAAAGACTACACTAGCCTCCTAAACACTGGTAATACATTTTGTTTGCTTTTTAAACAATAAAAGTGAAAGTAGCTTGGTTACAGGCTCTGTAAATATGAAGTGTATATTTTCTGGCCATTTCAGCAAAAATAATTTTCCTTTTTGTTCAGTACTAATGTTTCTTTAGTCCTTCACATGACTCTTGCTGATGCACATTACTTAGACAACTTTTGGTTTGAAGTTATAGAAATAGCTGAGGAGACCCCAGAGGTCTAATGAATGGATATAATGGTTCAGATGAAATTTGTTCTCTCTCTCTCTTCACTTCTCAGTTTTTTTCTCTTATTTCCTTCTATTGTGGATGAAAATTCCATGAAAGAGAGTAAGTTGAAAGCTAGTTTCCATGACATCTATCCCTCACTTGACCTTAAGGAAAAGGTCCCAGGGAAGACTATGATTGGCCCAGAAAAGTCCCAGGGAAGACTATGATTGGCCCAGCTGCATCTCATGCCTAGTCCTAAACCAATCTCTGTAGCAGAAAATTGGGGAGATTTGATGATCAACCTGGCTCCTGAGTCCACTCCTGTCATGGCGATGGGACACCATCTTTGACAGCACCTCCACCACCGCCACCAGGACCAAAGCACTAAGGATGGTGGTCTTCAAGGGATGCTAGACAAACAGTTTATGTCCACCATTGTGGACACCAAGCCAGAACCATGAATTGCAGAGCAAGGCTGCATATATCAATCAACTGTTAAAATAGTTGTTAACTTACCATATTAGTCAGGGTCCAGTCAGAAAATGATACCAGTTATTTTATATTTTAACAGAGAATTTAAGGTAGAGAATTAATTAAACAGATACAGGACGACTTAAAAGACAAAGGCAACACTGAGGTATCTCAGAGGTGGTAACTGTAAGAAGCAGCCAGCATCTCTATGTCTGGAGACCCCCTCAAAAAAGAGGGGATCGTTAAGAATGTAGAAGGTTGGAGGGGGCCCTGCAGTACTGGAAGCAGATCTCTGAGGAGAGACTGTTGGCCCACTAGTGCTGGTGTCTGTTAGAGACTATGATGAGGCTCATTCCTGGGATGTGGAAATACGAACTGGAAATGGGTACCAGATGCCACTCTAAGGGTGAACAACACTTCTTGCAGTGAAAATGAAAGAAAAATAATGCAAAACGAGGAAGAGTAAGTTCTTTCTTCATCCTCCAGCCTTCCAGTCTCCTTCTAGTGGCCCCTCTCAGCAGGGCCCAGCAAGATTCCAGCTGGCAAGGCAGAAATGAAGTTTATAGAGTCCCAGACTCAGCATCACAAAGAAGAAGCTAGAAGGGTGGATTTGAAGCTGAGAGACAACAGCTTAATAACCAGCACATTAATAATGGCAGAATCAATTCTGCATCAGATGGAGAATATTTTATGCATTAGCAGTAGTTTTTATCTGTACCTATAGATACAATAATAATTAAAAACATACACATCCAAGCACAAATTACCACCAGCCCTTTCCTTCACTCGATCCTGTCTCACTTCAAGTTTCTTTAAACTTTGTAGTCTTACACCAAGTTCTTTCTATTCAAGTTGGAGATTTCTGGAATCACATTCTACTTAGATCTTGGAGCACGTTTACCACTCTTTCGTGGAGGAAGATGTCTGAAAATTTTCTTTGGATTACGAATTCAGAACTGTCAGCAGTTTCTTCTGACAGAACAGGTCTGCATTCATCACTTTCCTTTGTATTAATTTTTCCCTTTGCTTCAATGTTTTTAGCTTAAAAAGTTGCTGCACCAGCACGATCTCTGCCTGTACCCTGGCTTGTCAGAGACAGTAGAACATGTGGAATCTGTTGACAATTAAAGAGAAGACCTATTCTGTGGCTATCTTTCCTGGAATTCCTCACTCTAATCTCTCATATATGGAGAGTTTAATATGAAAACTGGACCATTGAAGTTCTCTGAGGATGTTGCTTGAATCTAGCCTATTTGAACAGAAACAATTTTTACAGGAGTTATGTTTTTTCCTTCAGGTTTATTCTAAACTTTTTGTAAAAAAAGAAAAACAATGTTTTTGACTTTTCAAAAAAAAATTCATAATTTTAGTTCAATTCTACTTTTTCTTTTCTTTTTTTATGCTTACACTTTTCCCATAGTGTAACCACAGGCCCATTTAGAGCCAGTTTGAACAGACCCCATCTCTTATCAACAAAGTGATTAAGGATTGTCTTTCAGAAAAACTGCAAAGTCACACAGCCAGGGCATGTGCAAAAGAAGAAATCATGACCTGAAACGACCTCGGAACCAAAGAGCCTCCTTCTATGGAACCCAGGGACCAGGACGCGACCAGAACTTGAAAGCCAGACTAGTATCAGAAGCGAGGGGTCCCTCATTCAGGAAAATCCGGTGTTAAAATTCCTTCCCAATTTCATCATAGATGTTTAGAACCTCATCATAAATGTTTCAAACCTTACCATAAATACCTGAAGCGCATCAAACGAAACCTGTCCCACCAGTGTTTCCGCGTGCCAACCTGTTCTCCCTAACCTCTTAAATTTTGTCCCAAATCCTAAATCGGAGAGACAGATCTGAGGACACATGCCCCCTGTCTCCCTGGAGATTGACCTTGCAGATTAAAAAAGCTGATTTCTCCCCCCAAAGGCTGGGGCCATAATTAATTGGCTCATTTATGGACATTGGGCAGAGAACCCCTATTTTGTGCGGTAACAATAGAACATCCCAAACATTGTTTCAGAAATGCTGAATTGAAGTATTTGGATTACTTTTCAGTTGGCCTTAAAGTTAATGATGGATGCAAGAAAAAAATAGAAATTTGGATTTTATTATGATAAAAATATTCTGAATTCCATCAGGAGCCGTGTAGCAATCTTGATAAGCTTGCATAAATGATTTGTTTTTGAAAAAAATAGTTTAATGTGGAATCTCACCACAGCTAATTATATGTATTAGCTTTGTTGAGTAGTTTGCTAGCCCAGATAACCTTTAAACTTTGGCTGTAATGGTAATTTACTTAATGGAGGAGCTTAATAGAAATATTGAAACAAATGTACCTCCTTAGATTTACTGAGATTGGATTGGGAAGTTAGAAGACATGAATGTGCTGTGCACATATACTGACAGAAAACCATGTCATTTTAATGATTCATAATTTCTAATTAGCCATGATTATTCTGAGTGGTTGTGGATATACATTTTAATTGTATCACATACTGTAATTTCCAATTTCCGCAGAGACGCTGATGAAGTGAAAGTCGTACTGCTAAGTCATCATTTAAATGTTTGAGAAATGGAAGGCTCTAAGAGGGATAAATATCCACAGCTTAATTATAATTTCTATTGATCTCAGAAGTCAATTTTATCCCTGTAATGTGGATGGCTGTCTCTCTTCTCTCCCCTAGCTCAACACCTCAGCGGGTTTTGGAATTGTGATGCCTTGTTCTCAGTGGATGGAGAGGATGCTATATTTCCATTCAGCCTTTTAAAAGACAGAAAATTAGTTAATGGAGCAGAGGCAGGACAAGTGGAGCAACTGGACAAATGTCATCGTTGTTGTAGGAGAGTTTAGTTTGGGTTAGAATTGAGTGCTGAAGGCGGAACGGCCTCGCCTTGACACTCATAGTTCATAGGATTATTTAATAGAGCAACAAATATGTATTAATGCATAGACCCTCTGTATACTATTATATTTACTTCAAATTATCAAAACATTAGAGGATACTTAATCAGATTTATCTTGTCTTTAGGCTTTAAATTCCAAAGCAAAAGAGTCGGTAGGTCTGCAAGGAAAAGACAATTACCTGAGCAAGATATGTCTCCCAGTAGCTTCTGGTGTGAGAAGAGGAAATGAAGCAACTTAGCAGACATATCTCCATGATGAATGAACACAGTGAAACTATTTGGTGGCGTCTTCTAGATATAAGGACATTCTAAGTATCTTCTAGGTCTTGTGCTGCGTGGCACAGATAAGCTGAAATAAGCATACCTAAGAACTCTTCTTGGAGAGAGTGCTCACTTTAATTCATTTGAGGCCCAGAAACTCAATGCAATAAATAAAGTCCATCCCATTCCAATATCTATTTATAATGACACAAAGAGCAGTTTCTTAACTTGAGATTTCATGAAGACTATCAGGGGATTGGTTATGAACAAACAAAACTGCATTTAGATTGAGAAATGAGTAAAATTTATGACAGAGGTAACGGAAGCAAAAATTCCTTACCTAAACCATAGATGATATTCAGGGAGTTTGGTATAATCTTCCAATTTCTCCTCACTGAGAAAACAATGATAATAGCAAGATATGACCAAGAGAATAATCTCTGCCTTAGATTAATCAGGTCTGGACTTCTTTTCTTGCATTCTGTTTACTTACTGTATATTCATTTATGTTTTCTTGTGTAACAGCAACAGGCTTAATTATGTATCTTCTGTATATGAATCCTTATTACTAACTGCAAAAAAATGATTGCTTGAAATTTATTTAAATTACAATGACACTACTAAGTAAAATTGCTACAAATTCTGAAAAATGCATTAGTATATTGTCAGTCAACAAATATGTATTAATGTATAGATCCTCTATATACTATTACATTTACTTCAAATTACCAAAACATTCTCATGGCTATTGCCATAAAAGGAAATACAAGTGAGAATGTATTTACTTAATACAGTGCTTGGCACATGCTTAGAATTTATTATTTTTACTAATAAAAGTATGTATTCCCTAATAAGAACTATAGCAGGATAAGGCAAACATTATAATGATACATGTGATCCTTACCTCCTTGAAACTTACGGTTTAGCAGGAAAGTCAGATAATTAAACCACAAAACTAATAAAGGTTAATAAATGTGATAGACCAAGTACAGGTTTCCTTGAAAACACATAACAGGAGCGAGTTATCCACCCTAATGGCTACTTTCTTTCTGTATGGTGCTGAAGCTCTTGTATGCACATAGTTTAAGTGTTCAATAAATATTTTTTTCAATGAAGAAATGGCTTAATTTAAGATCTCTCTGTCCCATTTCAAATTTGCTTTCGGTGTTCTCCACATTCAGTGATTGGGCATGTATTTTACTTTCCAATCTTTCCGGAAGGAAAAGCTCCTTTCATTTTGAGTTGGAGTTGAAAACTGATATCCTATTGGGCAAACCCATGTGCTCCTTGACAACTATTTTTTAGTATTATAATTATCCTCCCTAGGTACAGCAACTTAGAGACTTGTTTTGCTATTTCATACCCAATGCTAAATAAGTAATTTTCTTTCTTTATATAGTGTTCTATTACTTCGTGTAGATCATGAGGTAGAGATATATATAGAGAGATTAAAGTTAACTTTCTTCAGAAAAAGCAAAACACTTGTACTAAAAGTTTATCACTCAAGTCACCAGTGATCAATGACCTCTTTAGAAATGAAGTCAAGATTATCAAAAAAATGAATCTTCAAATTGTAATCACAACTAAAAGGGACATTTCCTAATTCCTTTGGAGTGAAGATGTTTGTTTAACTGCGAGTTCACAGCCTATGAGTGTTCCAATCCTCAGCTTGGCAAGTGGTCAAGGGTGGTGTCTATAAATGTTGCAGGCAACATTTGCCCTCTATATCCACCTGTGCATCTTTCTGGAGAGAGGATCTATACTGTTTATCTGTTGCTCAAATGGGGCCATGACTGTAAAACGGTAAGCA
Organism: Diceros bicornis minor; assembly: GCF_020826845.1. NCBI lineage: Eukaryota > Metazoa > Chordata > Mammalia > Perissodactyla > Rhinocerotidae > Diceros > Diceros bicornis. The sequence goes on from NC_080766.1 coordinate 14,629,173, forward strand.
AGTCTGTTCTGGAGTGTGTGGCAAGTCAATTTAAATGTATAGGAAGGGACCAACTAACAGAAGTAGCAACATGTAGCCTCTTCCAGTTGGAACTAGATGACTGTTGGTGAGCCCCTGTTCTAATTTTCTTTCAAAACTCCAGAAGATTTATCACGAGTCATTTTTCACTATGCTCCAAGCAGCCATAAAGTCCCTATTATGACAGCTTCCTTAAAGGCTAGCTGGTTGATTTGTGACCTGGAAACTCTTTTTTTCCAGCATGTGATTTTCTCAAAAGAAGTTTGTGGGGAAAAATCATGAGGAGAAAGGAGAATCTTCATGACGCTACAAGCAGTCTGTGTTTGCCTTTCGCATTGTATAGAGGGGATGGTTGGGGGTGTGCACCATGTTATACCTAGTGACCTGATATCCTGAGGATGCCTTGAGCTCATAGAAGAACACTCAGCCCTAGTGGAGTGTCACTTTTATATACAGATGGCAGAGCTGTACCATTAACCTTGTATGGTACTGAATAATCTCATGAGGGGCAGCATTTTGTAATTGTCAAAGCTCCGACTTGGAGCCATTTTTCCTGGGATCAAATCCTGACCTTGTCACTTAGTTGCTCTGTTATTCTGGGCAACTTTCTTAATTCTCTCTGCCTCTTTTGTAAAATAGGGATGGTAGCAATGTTACCTACTGCACATTGTTCTTAGAATTAAATGTTAGTATTTGTTAAGTATTGAAAACAGTGTCTGGCACATAGCACTATTTTTTAAAAAAAATCAAGTTCTAAACGTCCATGTTGATAGACAGGTATCTAAACTGGTGGGAGTCTTACTTTCTATTGTTTGATTGCCTGACACTATTGCCCTCCATTAAGACTTTTAACTTCTCTACTGTCTACTGTAGTCAAGTTTTGGCTTAGATGAGAAGGACAAGTTGTCCCAGGTGCTAAACCCGTTGTGGTCCTGACCACTAGAGCAATTATAGAGAAATGTTTGAGAGACACCATGTTCGTTTGTGCATTTGCAAATATGTTAGTTCTAGTTGTTGGGATTAGGCGAGGGTTTGCAGTAAGGAGTAAGAAAGTGCTAGAGAAAGAAAAGACACTAATGGCAAGAATATGGGCTTTGGGGAATTTATCAATATCAGCAATGTGAGTAAGTTCTGACCCAGCTCAAAAAATCTTGGATGTTTGAAACACATATTGTCCTAAAATAATCTTGGTGGTGTGGGTGGACGAGGGGTGGTATAACCTGAGTCCAGTTCAAGAAGCAGTCCATAATATATTCTTTAACTTCAGAAGAAACATTTTTCTTGTAAACCTTGAGATATACAAATAAATAAGAATACTATGTCTTGTTATTTCATCTTAAACCTCTTGAGTTAAAAATATATTAATCACTTCTGAATCTCTTAATCTGACTTGAGCCAAAGGACACCAGGACATTTTTCAGCAACACTTTCTAATTAATCTCTTTAAATGAAAGTTGTCAAAAGTTTTTCTGCATATTGTCATGCAGTGCTTGTCTCAATACTGAGCTGTTGTAAGTATAATTCACAGCTGTAATCATTCACCATACTGGAGACTTCTAGTTACTAGGGATTTTAAATTAAAGTGTTCCCAGTGGATAGTAGAGTAATATCATAGATTCTATTGAAACACATTCTCAATAAGGTCTATCACTGGAGTAAATTTTCTTGATAAATCGAGTTCCCAAATGTCACTATTAATGAAATAGATTCTGCAAAGACTGTCTGCATATGTAAAAGGTATCCTCCTAATTTATTTTGTCTCTGTGTACAGGGTAAGACAATGATGTATGAAGTAATGTCTCCCAAATTTGGCTCATCTTGAGAATGACATGGGGAATTGATCTATGGTATGCTCTGAAATCTTTATTTTAAACAAATGTCCCAAGTGACTTTAGAATCAGGGAAACATCAATGTAAAGTGAAGTGCAAAATAGTTTAGACTTACTAAGATATTTGGGGAAGACTGGACAGTTTTTTGAGACTCAGAATTATTCTCTTCTGTGTTTTATAATCATTGCTTTTATAAATCAGAGAAATTAGAGGCAGGAAGCATGAATAAAAATAGAAGGCTAGAGGATACAAGCTTTACAAACCACTTCTATTCAATAAAGATGACACACTTTTACATAAGGAAAACAAAAACATATGGCCAAAAAAATTATAGCCTTAATTCAAATCTCAAAACAATAATCATGTAGCCCTCCTTAAAATCTCAAAATTTTAAGAAAATTGTGTGGGATTGATAACACAAGAGAAATTATGTATTTGTTCAAATAACGGAAACCCACAGGAAGCATGAAGACTAATATAGCTTTAATACTAGCTAGGATTTCTCCATGATAGTCAAATAGTTAAATCAGACACATCAATTTATTGGAGTAGGAAAAGAGCAAGAGATGAGACAAAATTCTTTTTATTTTTTAATTTAGGGGTAATAAGATAGATTATAAAAATACAATTTAACCCCAAATAGGCCAAAACTCTTTATTGATAATAAAAATCAGTGAACCAGAAGCTATCCATTCCTGAATCCCAACGTCAAATTCCTACAATGTACCCTGTAGTGCCTGTATATAGTTCACAGCTCTGACTGTTCAAAACTAGAATTTTAATTGACATTCATGCCTCCCCAGATCATTGGTCTGCACTTTTCTGTAGTTTCATCACTGAGATTTCTAAATTATTTCATCCTTCTAGGTCTCAAAATGTCCTTGGACAGTTTCCTAGGACCTCATTTTCCCAACTCCTTTTCAACCATCAAAATGTCTTGTAAACTTAAAGAGTTATGCAAAGATGTCAGAGATGATCTTTATATAGCTATTTGTTCCTGAGTCTTAATTAATTAGACTCTATTAACCAGCAATCTACAACTCCCTTTATCTCTCATTCCATAAATCTGCCCCGAATTTTGCATCCATCACCGTCAAGATCTCATGTAACTTTAGCTGTTTTGTCATGATCATAAACTCAAACTGCATTGGAAACATAATCACAGACCTTTTTTCTCCTCGTTTCTGCCTTTTTGCCCCCAGCATTTATGTCCCTGCAATAAGAGTTATTCTCATTAAGGAGAATTAGGGAAAGACTTCCAGGCTCTGATCTTTATATAGCTCAAGGGCTTAGTGAGAGAACAGCTGGTCAGGGAGAAGGAGGTGGTTCCATTTGTGCAAATTGTTGCTCATTTTGATTATTTTGGCCAGATTTCTTTTCAGATAAGACTAGATCATCTTTATTTCTTCCTCCAGGACATAGCTGACTAGGAATCTATACCAGCAATACAACATGTGGCAGCTTTGATATTTTCTTTCTCGCTTGTGTTTGCTTGCATATCATCTCATCAGGTTGCTCTGCAGGCAACGGTTCAATGCACATGTACTTTTGCCACTGTTCATGAATCCAACCACTCAGAGCTGCAGCTTTTAAGCACTTGCCTACTTTTGACACTGTTAGGGACTTATGCCCTTATCACCTCCTCTTTCGCTACTTTAGCAGCCCTGAAAATAAATAATCTGGTCATTTAAATATCAATTGGTCAAAATACACTAAAAGCAAATAAGAAAATGCAGAGGCCACTTCCAAACCCTTTTGCCTCTCAATACAGCACCCAGGTCTGACTGACATCCAAACCGATGGTCTTTCCCCTGCAACAAACTGCTGCCTCTTGCCTCCAGATTGAATTTAAATTTATTTCTCTTTTCTTTTTGTTTTAAAACTGCCAGAGAATAAGTAACAAAGATCCAATTCTGATTTAATTTATTGATATGAAATACTAGAAGAAAAAAGTCTTTATTACAGTTAATTTATGTAACTATAAATTATATAATTAATTAAAACAATTGCAGCATATGTAATTTTAAAATAAGCACTATGGAAATTAGTAATAGAAATGACATAGCAATTTCTATGGAAACAAATCTACATAATCTATTTTGTTGGGTGACAAATTTTAACACACAAAATCTACAGATTAATTTCTTAAAATATGGGAGTCTTTAACAATCACTAATATATTAAAATACTTTATACTTTTTTTGTGTGTAGGGGGGAAAGATTAGCCCTGAGCTAACATCTGTTGCCAATCCTCCTCTTTCTGCTGAGGAATCTTGGTCCTGGGCTAACATCTGTGCCCATCTTCCTCTATGTTATAGGTTTGGCTGCCACAGCATGGCCTGATAAGCTGTGCGTAGGTCTACGCCCAGGATCCGAAACTGCAAACCCTGGGCTGCCGAAGCAGAGTGCGTGAACTTAACCACTCCGCCACTGGACCGGCACCAAAAATGCTCTATACTTGTTGACTGAGAAGCTATCTATGTGTATGTAACAGGAAGAAAAAGAAACGTCCTAAGACATGGAAAATACACCAAATACTTAGAGCTTTTTGGATACACCAAGAATTGATTGCGTGTTTGTAGTGGCATAACAGAAAAACACTTCCCTGAATATTATCAAGAAGGAATAAATAGAAAATTAGAACAATCAATATGCTCTGATTATCCTTGAAAATATAGAGTTTTCATCTTTAATAAAACTCAGATGTCCAAGTGACCATCCCATGGTCCCATTTGAGTGTTTTTCAGATATCAATTTAACATTATGAAGACTCTGGATGAGACTGAGTGTAACTATTCAAATTCCTAGAAATGATGTGAAATCGTATCTTCAATTATAATAAAATTCCTAAAGCTGGTGATATGCTTTGAGAACCTATATTCTTTCATAGATACTTTCACAAATTTGAAGCAAACAAGGTCATCAGTGTCCATTTCTGTAACGCTCCCCATCTAGTCCAGGAAGAGAGCCTCTGTGCACTCATATGATTTGAGGAGGAAGCTTTTGTGTTAGAGGATTATCCACATTAATCTCGTTCTTTCCATTCCTGTTTCTCAGAACACTGAAGATTCTGCTTTAGCCTTTTCAGGCCATTGCATATGGTTAAAGGGTTTATTCTCCTCCCTGGTATCCTATTCTTACCTCTATTTCAGGGTCTAACCTACCTCCTGTGGTTCTCCCCTAGCCTCTGTTCCCCGATTCTTATCATGGCCCTATAACCAATTGTCTATAATGAGACAGTCTTTCATTTGAGACAGCAGGAGTGAAAGGTTGTGGAGATGGGAGTAGACGGAAAAGGAACATCCATACTTGTCTGTACATGACTTTATTAGCGAGTTGATTCCACATTTTGGGTATTTTGTCAACAGAGAAGCTATGATTCATAGCCTCAGCACTGTTCCAGAACACTCCTGGTTTCCCAAGGAGCACATCGCTGCCAAATCAATTTACAAAAGACAAGTTCCAACCAACTTTCTTAATATAATATCCAATTACGGCTTTATTTAGCCATAGCCCATAAAGTACTTTTTCTAATGAATACAAACTACCTTTGCACACTTTAGATAACTTCCACATTTGTTTTAGGATTAAAAACCATTATTTAGGCAATAGATCCTTCATTACGTAGCTAGCAACATACACACACACACACACACACACCCCTGTACCGCTCACGTTTCTACTCTGTTACTGGGACTTTTGTGTGCACGTGAGGCTGAGTATCAAGAAGATGTGGTTTTAGTCCAGGTCTTGCCACTAATTGTGTGACTGGACAAATCTGAAACTAATTTGGTTATGAAACTAATAAAGGTTAAGTTTGAGAACCCATCACTTGTACAGGCTTCTTTCATGTTACTGCAAGACACCTTATCAATGTGGTCACGTGAGTGTATATCTTTGTTAAATTTTGCAGAAGTGGAATATTTTAACCGTAATTGGTTAAGATTACAGTTTCATTTCACTCTGTTAGACTTTCCCTCTAACTAGGTGGCACTCTAGTGGTCACTGACAGTTTTTGGATCTAGCGAGAGAAAGTTGAGTTGAGGACAGACTGAATGGGGATATGTTCATGCAGTTTGCAGTCATTTTTGTGAATAGTTAGGTAGATAGCCCAGTGTGGAATGACTTTCAGAAATACCTTTCCTACCACTGCATTGACATATCCAAGATGATGATACACAGGCACAGAGCCTCCAGTGTGTAGCCAATTAACTAAATATTATTTTACTTTTCTGATTTTAGTGACATTTGCAATATTTCAAGTACCCAGTTTCCCATATTTTTCCTCATTTTTAATAGGTATTTAATTTTATATTCATAATTTTGTATTCTTTTTCTTAAATTTCCCTTGTATAATCCTCAGGTCCCACAAGGCCTTAATCTACCTTTGGATAAGTTAGTTATCTTTTCTAGGTCTCAAGTTTCCAAATTGTAAATAAAGATGTGGATATTATTTCTATCTAATAAATGTAAGAAATGCAAGAGGGTGTAGAAAACAATATTTCTTTAAAAAGTAAGTCAATGTTCTAAACTCTTACCAAAATGATATTTTCACCATTTTTCAAATATGGCATGTCCTTTCTCCACATATTCGTATTTTACCTTCACATAATACATACTGACCTCTTTTCCTTGTGTGAGCAACTGCAACTCATCCTTCCAAATGGAAATCAAGGTAAATCCTGCTGTATTAGATATCTACTACTGTGTAACAAATTACCACAAATGTAACAGCTTAAAACAATGCACACTTATCATGACAAAGTTTCCACAGATCAGAAGTCTTGTCACAGCTTAGTTGGGTCCTCTGCTCAGTCTCACAAAGCTGTAATCAGATGTCACCCTAAGGTTTCGGTCACATCAGAGGCTTCACGAGGAAACAATCTACCTCCACACCCCTTCACGCTTTGGCATAGTTTACCTACTTCCAGATGTATTACTGAAGTCTCTTTTCTTGTTGCCTATCTGCTGGGGTCTGCTCTCAGCTCCTAGATGCTGCCCACAGTTCCTTGCCACAATGGTTCTCCACATAGATCTCTCTCAACATGGCAGCTTACTTCTTCAAAACTAGCAAGGGACACTATGACACTATTTCAAAGTCTTAAAAGTTGAAGTCAGGCCCACCAGGATATTTTCTATTTTAATTAATTCAAAACCTACCTGGTGACTTGGGATTTTAAATACATCTGCAAAATGTCTTCTCCTTTGCCATATTAATGTAACCTAATGAAAAGAGTCATATACCATCATCTTTGATGAATTCTGTTGGTTAGAAGAAAGTCATAGTTTATGCCAAACTCAAGGGTAGGGAATAACACAAAGATGTGGACAATAAGAGGCAGCAAATCATGGTGGGGGAGCACCTTGGGGTCTGTCCACCACATCTTTCCCAATTCCTATTTTTTTTTTTTAAAAAATCTATTCGTCAAGTGCATGTGGTTGAAACTCAAATAGAACCAGATTAAACAAAAAGTGTATGTACTACCCCAAGAAATCCAAAGAAACATTGAATAAAGATTACTGGGAGACGTGGATGCTGCCAGGCCACAGAAACAATGGAAATCAGTTATCTCCAAGAGGACTTCTTGGCTCTGCTTCCCTCTACAGGATAACCTGGCTTGGATTGGTTGGCCGTCTCTGGAAGAATCAACTGTGGTCAGGCATTAAGTACTCTGATTGGCCTAGATTAGATCAAGGGCCCCCTTTGGACTAACTAACTCTGGTTAGGTATACTCCTTTAAGAACTTATTAAGTTAGTGAAGTAGGAGGGGCTGCCCTAAATCAGAAAGTGAATTGTAAACTCCAGACAATACAATGTATATATCACAACATCTCTAAGCAGTGTTGTTCTTTTTTGTCTCCAGAGTAATCACAGGACTTGTTTACTTGCAGTAATATTGTATTGCACTGTAACTTATCTGCTAATACTTGTACATCTATACCACATACTCTCAGTCCAGAAACTTCTGAGTGGCGTATCTCCCATTCATTACTATAATTCCAGGATCTAGCAGAACCTGGTACATAATAGGCACTCAACAGATGATTGTACTTAATCCCGTATTGAAAAACTGAATTTGATGTTGTCCACTAAAAAGTCAGCAACTTAAAACCCCAATATTGTCATAGGGATGAACGTTTTTAAACTCAGGCTTGTTCCAAAATTGAAATTAAAGTTGGCACGATGCCATTTTTTTATTTAGTGAAGAGAACGCGGAAGGATAAAATTTTAAAAATGAAAAAGGAAGACAATCATAACATTTGCCTTAGGAAATAACTTAGAAAAGGATCATATTATTATTAAGGTCATGTTTTCAGATCCTTGTTTAGCACTTCACATTCTTTATTCATGTACTCCCAGGTTCTGTTCCCCAATCTTTTCCATGATTCATTTTTCTATCTATATTTATTTATCTATATACCTTTACCAAGAAAAATGAACCTCATAGTGAAAGTAGTTGTCTGCTTTAGGATTGCAAGTGACAAACTTTTTCATAGATTGTAGGTAAACCATGATATTAAGTGATTACATCTCTATTCGATACTTTAGTGAATAGTTCAGAAATTAGATTGTATATCCAGAAATGAGCAGAAATAAAAGTTATTCTAATAATTTATGTATTCTTCCTTCTAGTTAAAAAGTACCTGCTCACTGGGGTGGCAGCCATCCAGTTTTCTGATTCTTCTACTCCTAATGATACAGCAGTAGAGCTAGTGGAAGATCGTGGTTCCTCCTCTAGTCATTCAATTAGTAACTGTTTACTGAATGACAATTATGTTCCAGCTACTATGCTAATTATTAGTACATAGAATTATTAATATGTCAGTAAACAAGACTGAAGAAGTTTTGACTATATGAAATTTATGTTCCAGTGGAGAGAAATAGCAAACATGTAATAAATGGATAAATTAATGACAGGTTGTGATGGAAGTTAGAAGGAAATAAAACAGGGTAATTTTGGTAAAGTGTAACAATGCATGCTACTTTATGTAGGATGGCAAGAGAATTTTCTCAAATTATTGACAAAATAATTATGGTAGTCAGTTTTGAGAAATAAGAATAATAAGGACTGCGAGGAGATCTCTGAGAGAGGTACATGCAAAGACCCAGAGTTGAAAAAGAATTTAGATATTAAAAGAATCAAAAGGATGTCCACATAAATACAGCATAGTAAAAGAGAACAATGTCTGTAATGAAGGCAGGAGCTAGATCATGCAGCATTAAAGGCTTAAGTAAAGAATTTGGATTTTTAAGAAGAATGGAAAAAAACACTTTAAGCAGAAAAGCGTTATCAATTGATTTGTGTTTTTTAAATTGTTTTGTGAAAAATTGCTTATAGTAAGGAAAGAGTAAAAGCAGGGAGAACAGTTAGGATGGAATGGTTCTGGACAGATATCACGGTATCTTGATATCTAGGGAGAAATGTGGAAATAGAATTAGATATGAGATATATATTTTGGAGGTAAACTGATCAGACTTCCTGGTGGGACTAAAAGAAAGGGAGAGTTCATAGATCTCTAAAGTTCTAGTTTGAGCAGCTAAGTAGATGGTGGAACAATTTATTAATAAAGTAGAAATAGGGGTGGGAGAGAGAGTATGGTATTTAGAGCCTCTTTCATGTAGATATACTAATTTTGAGATTCCCATCAGACATCCAAACCAAGTCAGTAGTGAACACACAGGTCTGGAGGTCAGGGCAGAGCCTGGGTTGGAGAAACCAAGTGAGAAAGGCGTCAGCGCGGAGATGCTATTGTCCAAACTTGGTTCCAGATTCCAGTTCCTCCATTTACCAGTAACGTGACTTTGGACAAGTGTCTTAACACTACCCTGTCTTGGTACTATATGTAGGAACAATGGTTGATACTAATTACTAAATCTCTGAAAAATTTCCTACAGAAAATGCATTCAGTAAATAGTGCCTTAATATGAATGGCTGTATCATGTATTTGATGACTTCTTTAGAATTCTAATAGGTTTAAGTGGGAAGAGAGCTCTGCAGAAGTAGCCATCTGAAGGAGAGGAAAGTGGTACCATATTCCAAAGTGCAGAATTTTATAAATGGGAACACTAAAACTAACTTCTCTGAATCAGCAACTGGTGTTGCCACATGTCCTGCCAGGAAAGACGTGTATATGTTCCTTTCAATGTGAATCAAATGTAGGTGTTTGATTTGGGGTATTGTTGTCTTAATAGAACTAGACTGAACTTGTACGGCAGTTCAGGAGAGCATGTGATTTGAACTCAGTCCTTCCACAGCAGTTTCATGTTGTAGCTTCTTCTAGCCAAAATAAATACGGAGGAGGGAATTTCCATAGTTTCCTACTTATTAGCAAAGGCTGCCTGGGGTAAATGGCAGCCCAGTTGTGTCAGCCACTTCAAATCCTTTGGCAAAGTCAGAAAAATAGAAGAAGAATAGAGGGAAGGTAAATTTTAGAACAAAGAGAGTCCAGTAATAATCTGGAGAAAAGATGAGACAGACCGAGCAATAGCGTCAGTGTATATTGAACTATGAACAAGGTCTTTCTATTTTGGAAAGTTTCATTCCAATCAAGATTTAGTAACTGTCTCCCATTTGTTCTTTCTTCTTCCTCCTTTCTTAAAATTTCTCCATTTTTGCAAGCCTCCCTTTAATAGAAACATAGAACCTTCTCAAATTTCAGTCTCGTGTTTGGAAAAGTACATAATCTACACGCTGGAGACCTTATTTTTATAAGCTCCATTCCAGAGACCTCCTTTCTATTCCCTGCTCTGCCATCTTCGCTATGGTTGTAGCAACCTTCCTTATCTATAAAATGAGCAGGTGGGACTGGTATATGAGGAAACTTCCAGCTCTAACATTTTGTGATTTGATTCATCTCTTACGTTAATAAAACAGGTAACACCTGGTCACAGCATATGCCTTCACAATCAATTGTTTGATCTTTCTTTTCAAAATAGAGTGAGAAGGGAAGAGTGAGGAAGGAAAAACGCATTTCACGTAGTAGGGCATTGTAGTCTTTTCATCAGAATGTCCATTGTTTAGACTGTGGGTGTATATGTGTGTGTATGTGTGTGCATTTTGCATATGTTTTAATTTGACAATTTTTTTCCTGGGAAATTTGAGTAATTTTATGGATGTAAATATTAAGGAAGAAAAATTAAAGAACAGGTAAAAAATTTTGTTCTGATTATTGAGATAGTCATCTAATGGGGGGAATCTCCAATCTACATCTCAAAGATATATAAAAAATCAAAGTAAAAATTTAGTTTTAAAAATTAGATGTTATTGCCATTGTGATGGTGGAAACAAAATTCATCAACTTTTGTATAGTTTATTCTTAAACATTTTTTGAGACAACAGGGTATATGAAGGGTTTGTTAAAAATTCTGTAGGATTTGAAGGAAGTGTATGGAAAGATGACTGACACTCTTTCCTACTCATTCAATAGCACACTGTTTCCATTTTGTCTTCTTTTTCTTTATTTTAATTATTGAAGATGAAGGTAATTACTTCTAATTTGGAGCAGGGAGCATTTAAAGAAGAGGCATCCCTCTCTTGTTGCCTAGTCATTTAATTCTTGGCTAAGGAATCCGGACAAGACTATATACATTTGGAGGCAGGAAGATGGTCAGAGAGGGATGCAAGGAGGTTCCAGAGAAACCATTTTCTCACTTCTCCAGGGGATGCTGCAATTTCCCATAAGCTCTCCAGCTCTCCAGTGGAAAGAGTGAGGAGTCACACTCATTGGATTTTGATGTTAGTAATTTTAAGATTTTGTTGAAATGGAAAAATATTGATTGATTTTTACCTTGATCTTCACCTCAGCAAAAATCAATGTTTGCTTATTATAATCTCTGTAAGCCATATGCATCTCCAGCTAATAACTTATTTTCTGATGTCAATATTATTTTGAGTTCTGAATAGAAGCAAATCTTAATAAATTATCATTAAGGTTATGTGATTATTACAATTAACTCAGTTAAGTTTTATTTCAAACACTTAGTACAACGTGGAATTATTAAAAATTCAAGTAAATAATAAACTATTTTACAGGAGGCCCATGATTTTACTCTGTCCTTCTGCCTTCTTCCTCTCATTACTATTTCTCTCCTTTGTCTGAATATATTTCCAGTGTGGCATCAAGGTCTGGATCTATAAAATAGAGGTCATGTTTTTCCCAAATGATAACTGTAAAACTTTAACCACAAAAATCACTTTTAGCTTTTTCAATGCTACAGTTTTGTCAACTCACTAATCTTAGCTTTCTTTCATTTGATCAGGAAATTCAGGAAGATTCTACATGCAAATGAAAAAGTGCTTTTAAGAAAATGGCTCAATATCATATACAAGTAAGGTAATATAAAGCACGATCTTCCCCAGTAGGTTCACTAAAGATGTGGTTATGGATTTCTGGCAGTCCACCAACCAGCTCGATATCTATGCTCACCGCAACGTCTGACCTGGATGAGTAATGAGAGGAAGAGGGGAAACAAGATCCCTAGGCAGTTTTTGTATGGATGCCGTTGTGTGCATTGCAGAGTTAGAGAAGTAAGGGGGAGTGATGGGTAGGTGTCAAGTGCTGACAAGATGGGCATTTCTAGTTTAAGATAAGGCTGAAACTCATCAAGAGCACCATATAATTGTTAACTTCTAGAAGGAAAGAGAAGTAGATGGATAATGCTGATATGAGTCAAATCACAGACCTGGTGACTTATTTTGAAGATAGACATCACAAGTCTGAGAAGGCAAAGAAGTTCAGCAGTAAACAAAGATGGGGGCTGAAAGTAGAAGTTATTGTCACACCACTAAGGAGAGGCTGCCTTTTATGCCAAGAGCTAGGGCCCGTGCATGATGGATGTTGACCTCTCACATCTGTTTACATTAGCAAGTAGTTTCTTTTAAAAATAAGAACAGTAATTCAGTATCCTTTATTGATTTAAAATTTCTAATAAGCAGTTGCTAATAATAATTTGCCTTATCCTGAGCTATCATTCTTAGCATTTTCTTCTCCTGTCGTTGTAATTCTAAGTGGCCTCCATAAAAGGCAACAAAAAGGTCCCAATTTCCTGAAACACAGAACGATTTGTCCCTTTGTTAACTCCATCTTTTTTTTCCCTCTTATCAGCTAACGATACTTGATGGGTTCATTTTACCACAACCATAGTTGCCTATATCTACTTCTATAATATTCTACATTTTCCCTTTAATTCTCAAAAAGTTGCTTCACTCCAGTAGGCAAGAAGTACTTTATAAAATGTGTTGCAACTTCTTCACTGGGTTCTGAATTTTGCCAGTCTCTTTTAGATACATTCTCTAGTTTTATCTTGACTTCTATTATATATAAGCTGCTTCCTTTTTGTGTACAACCTACATGAAGCACCAAATTAAATCATATTTCTCCATTCATGGCACTTGTCATTATGGGATGCTCTTTTCCTTTATTTATTTAATTCATAACTGTCTTCCCTCTTTTCCTACTCTCAGTCTCCTTCCCCTCCTCCATGTTCAACTAAGTTACGTGTGTTTGATATGTATCCTCAAATTTGTATGTATCCTTGTGTTGTTGTCTGGTGTAGGGATATACGTTTTATTTATATAAATGTTATTGTGCTAGAAACCACATTATCTTATTCCTTTTTCCACTCAGAGTTTATTTTTGTCATCTATCCACTTTTCTGTGTATATTCTAGTTCCTTGCTTCTAAGTACTGCATAATATTCCGTGCAAAACCTACAGAATATTTACTTCTCCAAAATTCCCCTTGGGATGGACGCCTAAATTGGCTATCTGCTACAATGTGGCACTGATTGCTTTTTGGAAGTTATTGGCATCATTCACAGATATTTCTGATTCTTATAGGGTATGAATAGATGAGAGGAGATTTGTACTGTCTGACCACTTCTTATATATAAATTCTGGCCAAGGAAGGTGGGCAGTTGTGACATGTGTCACTCCTGGTCTGGAGCATTTAATCGCTGATTTGAAACCTCCAGAGCTCATCTTTCTCTCTTCACAGTGGTTGACAGTCTTCGAGATGGGTGGCTACACCCTAAGTTAGAGTGAATACAACGAGCAGAGTTCACCTGCCAATCTGCAATGGACTAACAAACCTATGTTATTCCAAGGGAAGGGTTTGGAGGTTACCACAGCATAATCTAATCTCTCCTGACTGATACAATCATCATAGATGTCCCTTCCCAGTCCTGTGTGAGAATATTTTTGGGCTATTTAACCAGAAATAGGAATATTGGGACATAGGATGTATGCAGTTTAAATCCAAGTATTGCTGGAGTGCTCTTGAGTAAGATTAAGCTCATCTAGTTTTTCCACATCCCCACTAATAATTACCACTATTCAACTTTCTAGTTTCTGCCAATCAGATGGTTGTAAAGTGGTAAATTATTTTACTTTAATTTGCATTTCTCTGATTACAAATGAGCTTGAGGATCTCTTCATATACTTGATAGCTATTTGTGTTTAACCGTCTGTTTATCATCTGTTCATATCATTTGCCCATATTAGCTGCTTCTCACCGAATGTTTGTTTAATATGGTATAGCATATTTGCTCATACAATATAGCCTATTTTAATATATATTCTTTTTTCCTAAAAGGAGAAAGGTATATTTACAGAACTTTTTCTTTCCAAGGTCACTAACAACTATTTCTTGTCAAATTCAAAGGACTTCTCTCATATACACTCATCCTTGATATCACTGTACAGTCTGAGACTGCTGATCTCCCAGCATTGCTGGGAGTGTTTTCTTCCTTTGAGTCCTTTGTGCATTCCACATTCTTTAAATATTCTATTCTCATTGTTGCCTTTCAGTTCCTTTCAGGACTCTTTTTAAAGGTTTGTGTTCATTGGTTCTCTCTCATTCCGTTTCTTCCTCACAAGGACTCATGGATCCAACTATTACCTTTATACTCATAGTAATGAAACAATCAAATCTCCCACCTTAACTTTTGCTGTTAAGGCTGCAACTCTGGCCACATATACAGCATCTCTACTTGATTGTCTTATCATCATCCCAGACTTAGCCAGTTAAGATGGAAATCAAAATATCCCTGAAAAAGTATGTCACCTTCGTATATAAACCATCTATTTCAGTTGTAATTCAACACTGCTGTCAAGATGGAGACTCTGAAGTGAACTTTGATATTTAATTCTCTTTTATCTGCTAGGCTGGGTGACTTAATTGGATGTTTCTCCATTCCAAATGGGTTTTGGCTTTGCCCCCTTTTCTCTGATATCCCTTCCTCTTGTCCATTGTTGCTTCCCTACGAAGAAGTTTGCCGCGTCAGACACGGGGCAATGAAAAGCCTACTGACTAGTCTCTGTGACTAGGGTTTTATATTGTTTCACATAGATGCCACATTTGTATGACACTCTTGTTGCTTTATATATTTACAGACATTGTTTTACTTTTTTCCAATAGCACAAATAATAAACAGTGATATTCTATGTTATTAGAATAAATAATATAGAATTATATGAAATAAAATATAAGATTCCACCTCCACATTCACTCACCCCAAATTAGTCTTTCTGTCTTTTTTCCCCCAGAGGTAATCACTGTCAAACATTTGATGTTTCCAAACACTTATGTTTCTTTTCTCTATTTATATCCATGAATGCATACATATAGTTACCATTTTATTACTTATAAGTGGGCTAGTATTTTTTCTTTTTATATAAATGTAACTTTCTTTTTTTTGCTTAACCTTCTATGTCAGCAGATATGTTTGAATGCAGTTTAAATACTGTCCAATGTGGACGATGGGCGGAGTAGAGGGTGGCTGATGGCAGGAGAAGTGTAAGAAGCTTTTTACAATAATCCTCCCAAGGGATGAAAAAAGTTTGCTCTGGGTGAATGTAAACTGAAATAGAAGGACTGGACACATGGAAGGGTGATTTAGGAGACAGAATTACTAGGACTTGGCAATCACATATTTATGGGATGTGTAGCAGATGATGCAGATCACTCCCAGGTTTCTAGTGTGAAAGACCAGAGTGTAAGTGGCAGTAATAACTGAAATATGGAAAACAGGAGGAGAAGCAGGCAGAAGGGCGAAGGGATGTTGATTCAAGGTGTGCGCACAAAGGCACTTTGATTTCTTTAGACTTTAACTTGTGGGGAATTGTAAGTTCAGAATTTAGGTTTTCCCTAATTTCTAGGAATTTGATAATGGGAAAAGGTTTGTATTCAAAATTAGCATACCTTTTTATTATTGGCAATTTACTATTGAAGTTTTGTCATTCATTTTATATGGCAATATTATAATGGTGTCCTTAATTTCATGGTTTAGAGAAGCTCAGATAGGCTATGATGGACAACTTGGCTAGAAACTTTTTGAATGGGAAAGAGTGTGGGAGTTGAATGGAAAGCTTTAGTTACAGAGTGGACTTGGGGTTAGTTTTATTAATATACTATTCTGAGATATTTTAGGGCCTTCTAGGTGCAAAATCCATTCTCTACACCAGTGATCCCAAGAGGAACCACAAAGGATCAGTGGCTTGTATTCAAGGAAGGTAGCTTCAAGACTGTCCATGTGTGATGCCTTCCCGGAGGAGGGTAGTCATGGCTCTGATTGACTCATTATTTAAGGCCGGAGGGTTAAGAAAACAAAGAAGTTGGGGACAGCTGGATTGGAACATTTATTTCCCAGTCCTCTAATTCCCATAAGAAGAAACACTCCTGGCTACTCTTTACCTCTATGATTTCTCCTCTCCTGAAGAGCTGGATTTACTTATCGGATTGGTGAGTTTGTCATCAGAAACTCCTCTATATTTCTTCCTCTTCGGTGATAACTGCCTGTAGATAATATGTATCCTGTTCTGTTCTATGGTATATGGTAAGAGGGGCCTGTCCCCAATACAGGAGCCTATAGTCACTCAGTACTTCCTTCCACTTAATATGTCAATCTCCCTGAGTGAGATTCACTATTAGGAAGTCCATTAGCCCACAGATATAGAACTCATTTTCTAATATTAGCTTTATTAATTAATAGAGCCATACTTTTATACTGTGATTTATTCTATTCTTTTTGTTTATTTCTTAACTTGCCTAGAATGTGAGTGGAGGAAAAAATTGGTCCTACTTATTGGTAAATACTTCAAACTACAACTACTTATCTACTCAAGTCAGCCGCTGTAGCACGAGCACAGCCGTAAACAATATGTAATCAAATGATTGCAGCTGTATTCCAAAAAAACTATTTATGGACACTGAAATTTTAATTTCATACAATTTCCACATCACTATTCTTTTTTAAACTATTTAAAGATATAAAAAAATTTCTTAGCTTGAGGGAGCCAGATTAGACCTTTAGTCAGTAGTTTGCAAACCTAGTTAAAATGTCAAATATAACACTTTTGTTATTTTCTCTCTTTCTCCAGATTTTTATTTTATTTTATTTTTTATTTATTTATTTTTTTGGTGAGGAAGATTGACCCTGAGCTATCACCTGTTGCCAAACTTCCTCCATTTTGTATGTGGGTTACCGCCATAACATGGCTTGATGAGTAGTCCACACCCAGGATCGGAACCCACGAACCTGGGCCACCGAAGCGGAGGCAGAACTTAACCACTACACCACTGGGCCGTCCCCTCTCAAGAATTTTTAAAGGCTTTATTCTGCCTATTTAAGTCCTTATTTCTACTACTGGCTTCCAGGTGCTCTATAACTTGACCTTTCATACCTGTTCAACAACAAAACGCATATCTTCCTATTGTAGTTCCTAGCACTGAGTTGCTACTCAATAAATATTTGTTTTTTTTAAATCACTAATTAAATAAACAATATCTACCCTCTGCTCTAGAAAACTTGTCTCTTCAATATATTTCCTTACTTTCTATTAATTTAAATATTGTCTCTTCTAAATCATCTTTATCAACTACTGTTATTTCATAATATTCCTGCTTTAATGCCGAGAAATATATTTTGATAAGGATAAAAATTGAGAATGTTTGCTAGTTTCTATATGATATCATGGTTTTGATAGAGGAGAGAGGAGTAAATACAAAGTGAGTTCCAAATTCAGGAAATGTGGCATTGACATTTAGGGATTTATTCCTTTTCAAGTTTAGTCCTGTCATTTTTTTTTCTAGGAAGATAGTGGCAAATGTAATGGTTTAGTATTTTTCTGTGGACAGAACAGAGAAAATAAGGGAGATATCATTTATCTGCACTATTGACTAAGCATATATTTCCAACACAGCAATTCAGTCCAAGTTAGACTTGGTCCAGCCAATTCAGAGGAGGCTAGGGGACAATACAGTTAAAAGGAAACTAGAGTTAAGCAGGAAAAGAGAAGGAAGGCGTGTTTATTCATTCTTCCCAATAGCCTGTGGCAACCTAGTCCTTCATTTAACTCTCTTTTTTCTGTGAAAGACAAAGTACATTCTGTGTGATGATGGTTTTCTGGTGTTTTTTTTAAAGGAAAGATTCATTGTAGTAAAAGGGAAAATTTTAAAGGAATGTTTATTTTTCTCTACATCTCTCTTGGACAGCTAGGAAGCTTCATGATATTTTTAATACTTTAGATGAATCACCACTGCAGTCATACTTGTTATCTCAAAGATGAAAATATTGTGCAGGGGAGAAAATTACTTTCTGAAAATATTTTTCATGGTTTTCTTCTTTGCAAAGTGAGAAATGTTCAGTTTTATGTCTCTAGATACCTAATGCCAAATTATCCTCCAAAAAAAAGTACCAGTTTATCCTTTCATCACCCATGTATCAAAATAACACGTAATTTTCTGTAAAGAGCATTTTAAAATCCCAATTTCATTTCTGTTAATCTCTGTTTTCTCTTCCTCACTCCCCAACCTAAATTTGAAATGGAACTCCTATGTCCAAAATTATATCATTTCCATTCCCGCTTTTATTCCAGCTATAAATTTGATGTTCTTTTCTCCAAATTTTTGGTTTTTGGTATTTAATTAATTGCTCTTTCTTAAATCTAGGAAAATTGTCACTAATCCTTAGGGGGAAAAATATGATACTTTCATTTGTACCTTCGTTTCCTTATATCTATCTGGTATAATTACTTACATAAAACATTTGCTTTTTTTTTTACATCATCTATCTTCCCTACAAATGTTGACATGGTTCTTTGCTATAGACTAATAATTTTTTAAATATCTTACTCTGATTTTATTTTGCTCTGTATACTTCCTTTTGGAATTCAATTCTTGGTCCTTTCCATGTTCAATGCTTTTCATATGGAAGCATTTTTTTTTTTTTCAGTATCATTATCCAAATTAAAAAAAAAAAAAAAAACTATTTGAAGAGCACTCTCTAAATAATTGCCTTTAATAGAGTAAAGCTACTTCTTTTCCAATAACTCAAAAAAGGAAAAACTGAAGTAGAGAAAGATTAAATGAAATTCCTTAGTACTGAAATACATCACATGTTCTCTTCTTTCTATATAACAGCTCTGCTTTGGTCTCGGTGCACAGGATACATTTTCTCCTGTCAACAACACCTACAAACACAGCTGTGTGCTGCTGCTCTGGGCCAAGATGTCCTTGATTTGGTCAAAGAACCAAAAAATATTTGAAAAGGACAGATGCTTCGTAAGGAAAGAAGCTGGTTTACACGTGTTAGTAAAAATAGAGCATTTAATGAAAATATTTTTTTCAAATATGTATTCTGAGGCTAACTTCACAGT
Source organism: Diceros bicornis minor (assembly GCF_020826845.1). Lineage (NCBI taxonomy): Eukaryota > Metazoa > Chordata > Mammalia > Perissodactyla > Rhinocerotidae > Diceros > Diceros bicornis. The sequence goes on from NC_080766.1 coordinate 14,648,678, forward strand.
TGTACTGGAGTCTTGATATTGCTTACAAGGCCAATTGGAAGCAGTTTGCTTCAGATATGAAAACAGGAATACCAGTTTAATTCAAAACATGTCTCTTAAAGCTACTTTTAGATGAGGATGTATTTACAGTGGAGCTACATCTAAAGTCCTAGTATATTACATTGTTTACTGTGTAGATAGAAAAAAAAAGACTAAAAAGATAAGATTGACTACACTGTTACAAATATTTTTCTGATGTCAACGTAGGCCTGGCTAAATATCTATATGTTTGGAAATTAAAGGAATATGATGTGCATGCAATTATCTTGCTGACGTAATAGTTTTTAAACAGTCATGTGTAAGTAATTTCTTTGCTTTTGTGCTTTCATATTTCCATATATTTATATATCTTAATCATGAAAACAGAAGTAAAAATGTTTTTTAAATTTCTTGACTTTATGGAGATAAAAGAGAATAATGATGTAGAGATTCATAAACATTGACATAAAAGTACTCTAAATAAAACACAATAATATCTGAATTAAAATAAAATCATTTAAATAATTTCTCAAGTTTTCTTGTCATCTTCTCTGAGCTTCCTTCTAATTTGCTTTTTTCATAAGCTCATTCCTCTATTTCCCTTCTTGCTTTTCTCTCTTATAAGTGAAAATGAGAGGTAAACTTGAAAATGACTGGGAATGAGATCATATTTTGCTCACAAGTTTTAAGCGACGGGAACTCTTCTTGTGATAGTTTCATATTGTACTCAATGGAAAGGTACTTTCATACAGGGATGAGCAGTTAGTAACAGAGGTAAAGCTAGAAGATAGAGGGACAACATGAAAGTCTAGGAGAGTCAGTGACATAGATGGAGGCCCATAATTGTGAGAAATCTAAGGACTGAGGCAGAACAGAGAATCAAATATCTGAAAGCCATGTAGGTATCAAGTAATATACACCTAAAATAAAACCCAAACTATATAGAACCTGACGAAATTTCATAGAACCTGTGAAAAAGATTGAAGTCTTTGCCCTCTTGGAACTTACATTCAAGTGTGGGAAGTCAGATCAACATAAGGAAGTGAAAGAGATAATTTTAAATAGTGAAAAAACATATATCAAAAACAACAAGTTTTGGGGCCGGCCCGGTGGCACAAGCGGTTAAGTGCGCGCGCTCCGCTGCGGCGGCCCGGGGTTCGCTGGTTCGGATCCCGGGCGTGCACAGACGCACTGCTTGGTAAGCCATGCTGTGGCGGCGTCCCATATAAAGTGGAGGAAGATAGGCACAGATGTTAGCCCAGGGCCGTCTTCCTCAGCAAAAAAAAAAGAGGAGGATTGGCGGATGTTAGCTCAGGGCTGATCTCCTCACAAAAAAAAAAAAAAAACAAGTTTATGCGATAGAGATTGACATGTTAGGGCTGTGGTAGCATCTTCAGAAAAGGTCTCTCTGAGGAATTGACATTTCAGTAGAGTTGAATAATGATGAGAAAGAAGGTGGGAAATTATCCCCTGCAGAGGAAACAGTGAGTACAGAAAGCCTGAGGAAGAACCAAGCTTGGTGTATCAGGGGAACCAGGAGAAAAAAAAGTATGAGTAGAGCACAGTGAGCTGGGAAAGAGATGGGATCGCAGGCAAGGAGAGGACAATTTTATGGAGGGCTGTAAAAGCCAAAGTAGGGCCTTTAGAGCTGATGCTAGGTGTAATGGAAGCCAATGAATTAGAAAAGTAGGCAGAGTTAGAAGGCTACTACAATAGACCAGGCAAAAGATGATAGTGGCTTGGATGAGGGTGGTAGTAGTAGAGAGAAGGAGAGATAGATGGGTTTAAAATAAGTTTATGGTGCATAGTCAGTCAATAGATATTGCTGATGAATGGATGTACAGGGTGGGGAAAAGCAAAGACTCAAGGTAAACTCTCAGAATTGTGACCAGAGCAGTACCTGAATGGTGCTAGTATTTATCAAGTTGGGAAAGCTGAGGAAAGAGCAGGTTTGGGTGGGAAAGAAAATAAAGTTTTGATTTTTGTTGACATAAAGTTTCAAATGCTTATTAGAAATACACATTAGTTTTCAGAAGAACTAAGTAGGTAGTTGAAGGTATAGTCTGGAGAAGGTGGGAGGGTTCTGGCTTAGAGGTCGAGATTTGGGAGCTATCAGCATGTCAATTTTATTTGAAGCTATTGGACCAGATGAGATCATCTAGTGGGGGTATGGAAGTGGACAAGAAGGAGGTCCAAGACTGAAGCCAGAGGTTCCCAGCACTTAGTGATCAAGCAGAGAAGCAGAATTGAGCAAGAGGAGACTTAGAAGCAGTGCCGAGAGGTAGGAGGGAGTGTGAGAGGTGTGATGTGACAGAGGCCAATAGAAGGAAACCTATGAGGAAGAAGTAATGGTAAACTGGGTCGAGTGACATTGAGATTTCAACTAAGATAAAGCAAAAAAGTGACTGCTGGACTGTTCAACATGATGTTCATTAGTTACCTTGACATGGACATTCTGCAGAGTGGAGAAATGAAGGCCTGAATGGAATGTGTTGAAGAGAGCATGTGAAATAAGTAACTACAGGAGTTATAGACAACTCTCCAAAATGTTTACTGCTAATAGTAATTGAAAAACACGTGGAGGGGAAATACTAGGGGATTTGGGTTATTGCAAGGTGTATAGGAATGATTCAGCAGAAGACGGGAAATTCCTATTGCAGGAGCCAAAGGAGGTATGTGCACAGTGGGGTACTGGCCTTTGATAGGAGGAAGGACAATTCATCAGTACCAATAGAATGGAGGGAAGAGAGAGTGAGATAAATGCTTTGTGATGGGAAGATGGAGGAGTTCCTTTCTGTTTGTGTTTATTTTCTCATCCGCTGACAGTGAGGACCTGGAGAAGGATGTAATGTTTGAGGTGAGTGGAGAAAGAGTACTGATTTGCATAGAGTGTGAAAATGAGTGTACTAAGGAAGAAAAGTATGCTTTTCAGCCACTGTTGAGTCCTACTGAAACTCGTAATCTTGAATTTAAAGTTAGATCAGTTAGAAGATTTATTTTTTTTGTTCCCACTGATATTAAATGTTTAGGTAGAGACATGGAACAGACAGATTTAATAGACTAATAAAGATTGTACTTTGATAGACACATATGATAAAAGGAGAAATAATCAAAGTAAACATCCCCATTCAGAAAGGGGAAGAAAGGGAGATGTACTGTAGACAGTGGCTATAGCAATTTTGATGTTCCAAGGGGTGGACGTTGTGAGGGATCTCACCCTCCGGATGGAGAGTATCTTGAACCGACCCTGAGTCCACTTCCTGGAGGTACTCTTTCTGTTCAATATTCTTCAGAGCTCTTTGCTCTACCTTCTGGGAAACACTTCCTTTCCCATTATTTTCCTAGCCATACCTGAAATAGGCATTGATGTATGTGCTCATCCTGGGCCCTGAGCTGTTACTCAGCCCACTCCCTGCCTGTAGTTGGATGGGCCCCACAGCTCACTTTAACTTATAAAAGTTAAAAGTAAAGTAAAGTAAAAAGTCTCTTTTTATCCAGGTTGCTGGTTCTTTTGGCAAAACAACTCTCACAAAAAAAGCTTTTTAATATTCTGGTTGATTCCAGTGAACTCCATCCATGCTCAAAGTTCTTTTCTAAACAGTGTTCTTTTCTAGACATTATTCTTAATGTGTGATATTTCTTTTCTTTCTTAACCCTGTCCTCTCTCTTTAGACTTAGTAATGGGTACCTTGAGCCTAGCATTTTTCAGAGGGAAAGCCAAATGCTTTGTTGATTTTCCTAGAGCAATTTTCTCTTCCAAATGTAAGTAATTGCTCAAGATCAGATCCTGCATTCTTTTGCTGAGATACCATAACCGAATCAGAAGATTTACCAGTCCATGTATTGGTATTTTCCTTGATTTAATTCAGCTGCAATGCTGAGTTTTAGTAAGCCTTTGTTGGTCAAAGGCCTACATTCTTCTCATCTTTGTTGGGGTAAGGAGCAGTTGCCTCTTTTAATCCTGAAAGGCCCTGATTTTATAAACTCTCTCTATTCCTTTAATTCCTTCTCAAGCTGACGAAATTGTCTCTGAGCTTATCTCCTTCTTCGAACATATTGTGAAATGCAGATATTCTATTCTCAGACTGCAAGCTGGTTAGCCTCCTAATCTTCTAAGTTACAATAGGAGACAGCTTTATCAAATCTTTTATTATTTCAAAAGATTAATCTTTTTTCTACTTTCCAATAATTTTTTTTCTATTTCTCACCAGATGACCACTATAAACAATGCCATACATTTTAGGTTTTTGTTACTTGAGCACCACACCTCAAAGTACAAAATTTTTAGTAACAAACAGCTCCAGAGTCTCAGATTGCTTGCTCACTCAGACCATAAACCCGATGCAGGTCTCATTTAGGTAGCTAGGTAGAATTCGTTTCTATCTTTGCACATGCTTCCGTGATTGCTGTGGCAGGAAGGAGAATATGGGGACTTGCTGCTTGGTCCTAAGGGTGTCTTCCTGGAGTGAGATGGATCACTTTGCTCACATTTAATTAGCAAGAGCAAGTCACATGGCCCCGCCTAACTTCAAAATGGTCAGGGGAGTGCATTCTACCTTCTAAGTGCATTCACTTAGAAGGAGAAGAATACCAGAATATTTTAAAAAGCCGTAACAATTATCACATAGGCCATTAAAAATTTTTTTAATTGAAAGAATAAGAAGATGCTGCAAGAAAGTAAGTAAGAATAACAAAACAAAACACATAAGTACTTTTTTTTTCCAGCAGTAAGAGCCAGTGGCATGTTGCCTAAGGGTTTGGTTAACACAGAGCCACAAGACAGAAAGGAAATTATTTACCTTGGTGATAATAAAAAGATAGCCTGCAGGTGACCTGGTCATAAAATAAATGTGAATTCAGAAGCAAGAATCTAACAGCAATCAAGTAGACCAACAAATGATTAACTAAAAACCTCTTGCTCAGAGTGAAAACACTATACCAAATAGAATTCTTACTTATAGCCTCTGATCACAGAAGTATCTGGTTATAAAATAGACCATTCCGTAATTCACTTTATTTCTCCTTTAAAGAGATTATTTTCCTTGTGTGGACAGAGGCCGAGACAGGTAATGCAATGGACAGATCCCTGGACTGGAATCATGAGATCTCTGCCAACTCCTAACTGTATGAGCGTCGATGTATCACAAAGGAATGTCCTTCAAACTTGAGTTCCTCACAGTCTCTCTTGTGGTTTAGTTATTTGAAAAATATTAAATTCTCAATCCAAAGCAATCTGGCTTCTGCCTCCATACTTGATCAAAGATATCCACTATAATTTCTTCTTCTCTCTGTTCCCATTGCAACTTTCTTATTTCATACTCTCATCACCTCTCACCTAGATTGTTGCCTACTAATTAGTCCCTTTATTTCTATCCCCTGCCCTCCACAAATTCACTCCCTGTATGGCTTCAAGAGTGATCTAGAATGTAGTAGCTGCTTGTTAATTGTTTAATTGAAATGAATGTTCTTGAATGATGTTCTCTGCAAATTTGGGAAGGAGGTTCTCGGAAGGGGACAAATCTAATCTTTCTTTGGGAGATCCACACCTATTCCCTCAAAAGGTGAGACTTGTCTGCTATACTCCTTTTTCTTCCCTTCAGGACCCAGTTCTAAGTGTTTCCATAAACATAATCTAATAGTGAAAATCATACCCAGTGGTATGCTCCCAGGTACCATGCCCCAGCAAATGCCCTATTCTCTGTTCTTGTCAATAAGACTCACCCGAAGCAGCTGGCTTTTAGCTGGCAAGGATAGCCTTTACTATCCTACTTCAGGGATATATGAATTCTCCAGCTCTGTGTCATATTTTAGTTCACAGGGGGATCCTTACGTCTTTTCCTTCCACGAGATATCACACTGGCTCATTACACTGATGACAAGCTTGTTACATCTAGCGAGAAGCAGCAGCAACTACTCAAGACTTATGGCTAAGAAAAATTTGCCTATCAGAATGTGGGAAATAAATCCCACATAAATTCGGGAGCCTTCTACCTCAGTGAAATTTCTAGGGGTCCAGTGGTGTGGTGCATGTCAAGACATTCTTTCGAAAGTGAAGGATAAGTTGCTGAATTTAGCCCCTACTGCAACCAAAAGGAATCACAATGCTTAGTGGGACTCTTCAGATTTTGGAAGCAACATATTCCTCCCTTGGGTATGTTACTCCAGCCCATTTACTGAGTGACCCAAAAAGCTGCTCATTTTGAGTGGGGCCCAGAACAAAAGAAAGCTCTCCAACAGGTCCAGGCTGCTGTACACGCAGCTCTGCCACTTGGTCCATGTGATCCAGCAGATCTAATGGCGCTTGAAGTGTCAGTGTCAAATAAGGATGCTGTCTGGAGCCTTTGGTAAGCCCCTATATGTGAATCATGGTGCAGGCCCTTAGGATTTTGGAGCAAAACTCTGCCGTCTCTGTGGATAACTACTTCCTTTTTGAGAAACAAGTCTTGGCCTGCTACTGGGCCTTAGTAGAGAATGAATGCTTAATCACGGGCCACCAAATTGCTATGCCACCTGAGATGCCCAGCAGAACTGGGTGTTGTCTGACCCACTAAGCTATACTAAGTTGTGTGTGCACAGCTACACTGCATCAACAAATGGAAATAGTATATACATAATTGAGCTGAGCAGGCCATGAAGGCACATGCAAGTTACATGAAGAAGTGGCTCAAAGGATCTCCACTCCTGCTACACTGCCTTCTTTCTCCCAGCCTGCACCTGTGGCCTCATGGGGAGTTCCCTATGATCAGTTGACAGAGAAAGAGAAGATTCAGGCCTAGTTTACAGATGGTTCTGCATGATATGCAGGTACCACCTGCAAGTGGACAGCTGGCAGCAACACTGCCCATTTCTGGGGATGTTCCTGAAGGACAGTGGTGAAGGAAAATCCTCCCAGTGGGCAGAACTTCAAATAGTGCGCCTAGTTGCTCACTTTGCCTAGAAAGAGAATTGGCCAAATGTGCAATTATATACCCATTGATGGGCTATGGACAAAAGTTTGGCTGGATGGTCAAGAATGTGGAAGGAACATGAATGGAAAATTGGTGAGGATGAAATTTGGGGAAGAGGTATGTGGATAGATATCTCTCTGTGGGCAAAAAACATAAAGGTAGTTGCATCCCGTGTGAATGCTCACCTAAAGGTGAAGTGGATAGAATGACCCATTCTGTGGTTAGTAGTCAATCTCTCTTTATCTAGTCACCCTTGTCATTGCCCAACGAGCTCGTTAACAAAGTGGCCATAGTGGCAGGGATAAAAGCTATGCATGGGCTCAGTAACATGGACTTTCACTACCAAGTCTCACCTGGCTTCAGTCACTGTTGAGTACCCAGGCAGCCAGCAGAAGAGGCCAACACTGAGACCCCAAAAAATGGCACCATCCTCTGAGGTGATCAGTCAACCTGGTGGCAGGTTGATTACATTGAACTCCTTCCATCATGGAAGGGGTAGCTTTTTGTTCTTATTGGAATAGACACTCTGGATATGGATTTGCCTTCCCTGTACTCAATGCTTCTACCAAAACTACCACCTGTGGATTTACAAAGTGCCTTATCCACTGTCATGGAATTCCACACAACACTGCCTCTGATCAAGGAACTCACTTTGCAAAAAAAGAAGTGTGGTAATGGGCCCATGCTCATGAAATTTACTGGTCTTGCCATGTTCACCACGATCCTGTAGAAACTGGCTTGATAGAATGATGGAATGGCCTTTTGAAGATTCCATTACAGTACCAGGTAGGTGGTAATACCTTGCAAGTCTTGGGCAAGTTTCTCCAGAAGGTTTATATGTTCTGAATCAGCACCGATACCTGGTCCTCTTTCTCCTATAGCCAGGATTCACTGGTCCAGATATCAAGGAGTGGAAATGCGAGTGACATCATTCACTATTACCCCTACTGTCCCACTAGCAAAATTTTTGCTTTCTAGTCCTGTGACCTTATACTCTGCTGGCCTAGAGGGCTTAGTTCCAAAGGGAGAAATGCTTCCACAAGGAGACACAACAATTTCATTGAACTGGAAGTTAAGACTACTGGCTGCCCACTTTGGACTCCTCATGCCACTGAATCTACAGGCAAAGAAAAGAGTTACTGTGCTAACTGAGGTGATTGATTTTGACTACCATGTGGAAATTGGGCTGCTCCACTCCCCAGTGGAGGTGGGGAAGCATGTGTCTGGAATACAGGAGATCCCTTAGGGCACCTCTTACTATTGCCATGCCCTGTGATTAAGGACAATGGAAAAATGTAATAACCCAATCCAGGCAGGACTACTAATGGCTCAGAAGCTTCAGGAATGAAGGTTTGGGTCACTCCACCAGGTGAAGAACCAGGACCAGCTGAGTTGTTTGCTGAATACAAAGGGAATACACAATGGGTAGTGGAAGAAGGTAGTATCAGCTATGACCACAACACCAGTTACAGAAATAGGGAATGTAATTTTCATAAGTTTTCTTCCTTATTTTGTTATGAATATAAATATGTGTGTATATATATGTACACACATAAATATATATACACTAAGCAAATATCTACGTTTTCTTCTCTCCCTATTCCCTTATCATGTAATATAAGATGTATTGACTTTATATCATAGTATTTAAGTATGGTTAATTTTACATCATATTATTTAAATTATGGGATATCAAGGAGAAGAGTAAACATCACTCTTCTGGGGAAGAGGTTAGTGCATTTTCGGTTGTACATACCATAGTTGCATCATGTTAGGTGCAATTATGACCATGTTTTTGTCTTTATTTGGAGATTAAGTATGGTTTAAGGAGATGCATATGGACGCCAAATTGACAAGGGGTGGCTTGTAATGGCTAATTTTATGTGTAATTTGACTGGGCCACAGGATACTCAGATATTTGGTTAAATATTATTCTGGATCTGTCTATGAGGGTGTTTCTAGATGAGATTAACCTTTGACTCAGTAGACTGAGTAAAGCTGATTGCCCTCCCCAATATAGATAGACCTCATACAACCATTAAAGGCCCGAATAGAATAAAAAGACTGAGTAAGGGAGAATTTCTTCTTTCTATGCCTTACTGTCTTCAAGCTGGGAATTTGTATTCTCCTGCCTTGGACTCAGATTCAGACTTGGATTGGAACTATACCATTGTCTCTCTTGCTTCTCAGGCCTTCCAACTCAGATTAGAACCATACCCTTTGCTCTTCTGAGTCTCTAGCTTCCAACTGTTGATCTTGGGGCTTCTTAGCTCTCAGCCTCCGTAACTGTGTGAGCCAATGCCTTATAATATCAATCTTTGTATCTCTCTCTCTCCTCTCCCTCACTCCTTTCTCTCTCTCTATATATATATTTACATATATATACACATATATTCTATTAGTTCTGTTTCTCTGAGGAACCATGATTAATACATACCTTTTATCAATAAAATATTTCTAATTCCTCCCTCCTACCCCTTATATCTTTACTGTCATTTGTTTCACTTATACATAAGCATATGTGTGTGTGTATATATATGTATATTAATATATACATGTAAGGGTAAATAATTGAATACATTGTTGCTATTATTATTTTGAAGAAACCAATACCTGTTAAATCAATTAAGAATAAAAAATAAAAGTTTTTATTTTATCTTCATTTATTTCTTCTCCTAAGTTTTTCATTTCTTTATGTAGATAAGAGATTTCTGACCTTCTCTGAAAGGTCATTTTCCTGCTCTGAAGAACTTCTTTTAACATTTCTTGTAAAGCAGTTGTACTTACAGAAAATTCCCTCAATTTATGTTTGTCTGAGAAAGTCTTTATTTCTCCTTCATATTTGAAGGACAGTTTGGGAGGGCGTGGAATTCCACGCTAGGGTTTTTGTTTTTTGGGTTTTTTTTGTCTCAACACTTTAAATATTTCATTCTACTGTCTTCTTCCTTTTATGGTTTCTGAGTACAAGTCCAATGTAATTCTTATCTCTGCTCCTTTATAGGCAAGGCGTTTTTTTCCCATTTAGCTTCTTTCAAGATATTTCTTTATCTTTAATTTTCTGCAGTTTGAATGTGATATGCCTATGTATAGTTTTTTTGGCATTTATCTTGCTTTGTGTTCTCTGAGCTTCCTGGATGTGTGGTTTGGTGTCTGATATTAATTTGGGGGAAATTCTCAGTCGTTACTGCTTCAAATATTGCTTCTGTTCTTTTTTTTTTTTTTTCTCTCTTTTAGGTATTCCCATTAAGCACACATTACACCTTGTGTAGTTATTTCACAATTCTTGGATATTATGTTCTGTTCTTAAATCTTTTTTCTCTTTGCTTTTCAGTTATGGAAGTTTCTATTTTCCTATTCTCCAGCTCTGAGATTCTTTCCTCAAGCGTGTCCAGTCTACTAAAGAGCCCATCAAAGCATTGGGCTTTCCTTTCTGTCTCATTGATCTCTGGCAGGTATTTTTGATTCTTTCTCAGCATTCCCCTCTCTCTGCTGGCATCGTCCATCTGCTCTTCCCTGTGATCTGCTGTTGCCATTAGAGCCCTTAGCATATTAATCACGGTTGTTTGTTTTTAACTATCTGGTCTGATAATTCCGCCATCCTTGCCGTGTCTGGTTCTGATGCTTGTTAAGTCTTTTAAAACTGTGTTTCTGCCTTTTAGTATGCCTTATATAGTTTTTCGTTGAAAAGGACATGATGTACCGGGTAAAAGTACTGAAGTACAGTCATGTGTTGCTTAACGATGGGGATACCTTCTGAGAAATGCATCGTTAGGCGATTTTGTCATTGTGTGAACATCACAGAGCATACTTACACAAACCTAGATGGTATAGACTACCACACACCTAGGCCATATGGTTCTAATCTTATGAGATCATTGTCACATATGCAGTTCATCATTGACCAAAACGTCGTTATGTGACACATGACTGTAAATAAATCTTTAGTAATGTAGTGGTAGGGTGTGAGGAGAGGGGAAGCATTCTATGGGTCTATGGTTAGGTGTCAGTCTTCTTGTAAGCCTGTGCCCCCTGAACTGTGAACTTTACAGTGCTTCTTGGTCCCCTTCACTTAGGTGGGATCAGATGCCTAGAGTGCACTGGAGTGGGGTATTGCCCTTCCTCCGTGTAGAAGGCTAGAGGGAGCTGGAGTTAAGTATTTTTCTTCCCCCACATGGAAGACTAGAGCCAACTGAAGTTGGGTATTTCCCTTCCCCCTGGTAGGTTACCTTCTGATAAAATATTTTCTCCTAAAGGTAGGCCTTGTTAAGAACAGAGTGCTTTGATACAGGCCTATCTCAACAAACAAGAAAAATCTCAAATAAACAATCTAACAATGTACCTAAATGAACTGGAAAAAGAAGAACAAACAAAGCCCAAAATCAGTAGAAGAAGGGAAATAATAAAAATCAGAGCAGAAATAAATGAAACAGAGACTAAAAAAAAATAGAAAAAATTAATAAAACCAAGAGCTGGTTCTTTGAAAAGATAAACAAAATTGACAAACCTTTAGCTAGACTCACCAAGAAAAAAAGAGAGAAGGCACAAATAAGTAAAATCAAAAATAAAAGAGGAGAAATTACAACAGACACCTCAGAAATACAGAAGACTATAAGAGAATACTATGAAAATCTATATGCCAAACAATTCGACAATCTGGAAGAAATGGATAAATTCTTAGAATCATACAACCTTCCAAAACTGGATCAAGAAGAAGTAGAGAATTTGAATAGACCAATCACCTGTAAGGAGATGAAAACAGTAATCAAAAAACCTCCCCAAAAATAAAAGTCCAGGACCAGACAGCTTCCCTGGTTAATTCTACCAAACATTCAAAGAAGACTTAATACCTATCCTTCTCAAACTCTTCCAAAAAATTGAGGAGGGGGGGAAGCTCCCTAACTCATTCTACGAAGCCGACACTACCCTGATACCAAAACCGGACAAGGACAACACAAAAAAAGAAAATTACAGGCCAATATCACTGATGAACATCGATGCAAAAATCCTCAACAAAATACTAGCAAATCGCATACAAAAATACATTAAAAAGATTATACACCATGCTCAAGTGGGATTTATTCCAGGTATGCAGGGATGGTTCAACATTCGCAAATCAATCAACGTGATACACCACATTAATAAAATGAAGAATAAAAATCACATGATCATCTCAATAGATGCAGAGAAAGCATTTGACAAGATACAGCATCCATTTATGATAAAAACTCTGAATAAAATGGGTATAGAAGGAAAGTACCTCAACATAATAAAGGCCATATATGACAAACCCACAGCTAATATCATCCTCAATGGTGAAAAACTGAAAGCTATCCCTCTGAGAACAGGAACCAGACAAGGATGCCCACTGTCACCACTCCTACTTAACATAGTACTGGAGGTCCTAGCCAGAGCAATCAGGCAAGAAAAAAAAAATAAAAGGGATCCAAATTGGAAAGGAAGAAGTGAAACTGTCACTATTTCCAGATGACATGATTTTATATATAGAAAACCCTAAAGAATCCACCAGAAAACTTTTAGAAGTAATAAACGAATATGGTAAAGTTGCAGGATACAAAATCAACATACAAAAATCAGTTGTGTTTCTATACACTAACAACGAAGTAGCAGAAAGAGAAATTAAGAATACCATCCCATGTACAATTGCAACAAAAAGAACAAAATACCTAGGAATAAACTTAACCAAAGAGGTGAAAGAGCTGTACACGGAAAACTATAAAACATTGCTGAAAGAAATTGAAGAAGACACAAAGAAATGGAAAGATATTCCGTGCTCTTGGATTGGAAGAATTAACATAGTTAAGATGTCCATACTTCCTAAAGCCATCTATAGATTCAATGCAATCCCTATCAAATTTCCAACAACACTTCACAGAAATAGAACAAAGAATCCTAAAATTTATATGGAATAACAAAAGACCCCGAATAGCTAAAGGAATTCTGAGAAAAAAGAACAAAGCTGGAGGTATCACACTCCCTGATTTCAAAATATACTACAAAGCTATAGTAACCAAAACAGCATGGTACTGGCACAAAAACAGATGCACAGATCAATGGAATAGAGTTGAAAGCCCAGAAATAAACCCACACATCTGTGGACAGCTAATCTTTGACAAAGGAGCCAAGAACATACAATGGAGAAAAGAAAGTCTCTTCAACAAATGGTGTTGGGAAAACTGGATAGCCACATGCAAAAAAATGAAAGTAGACCCTTACCTTACACCATACACAAAAGTTAACTCCAAATGGATTAAAGAGTTGAATGTAAGACCTGAAACTATGAAACTTCTAGAAGAAAACATAGGCAGTACGCTCTTCGACATTGGTCTTAGCAACATATTTTCAAGCACCATGTCTGACCGGGCAAGAGAAACAATAGAAAAAATAAACAAACGGGACTACATCCAACTAAAAAGCTTCTGCACAGCAAATGAAACCATCAACAAAATGAAAACACAAGCTAACAATTGGGAGAAGATATTTGCAAACCATACATCTGATAGGGGCTTAATCTCCAAAATATATAAAGAACACATGCATCTCAACAACAAAAAAACTACCAACCCAATTAAAAAATGGGCAAAAGACCTGAACAGACATTTCTCCAAAGAAGATATACAGATGGCCAACAGACACATGAAAAGATGTTCAAAATCATTAACTATCAGGGAAATACAAATCAAAACTACAATGAGATATCACCTCACGCCCATCAGAATGGCTATAATTAACAAGACAGGAAACAACATGTGTTGGAGAGGATGTGGAGAGAAGGGAACTCTCATACACTGCTGGTGGGAGTGCAAACTGGTGCAGCCACTATGGAAAACACTATGGAGATTCCTCAGAAAATCAAGGATAGAACTACCATATGATCCAGCTATTCCACTGCTGGGTATTTATCCAAAGAACTTGAAAACACCAATGCGTAAAGGTACATGCACCCCTGTGTTCATTGCAGTGTTATTCACAATAGCCAAGACTTGGAAGCAACCTAAGTGCCCATCAAGGGACGAATGGATAAAGAAGATATGGTATATATACACCATGGAATACTACTCAGTCATAAGAAACGATGAAATCCAGCCATTTGTGACAACATGGATGGACATTGAGGGTATTATGCAAAGTGAAATATGTCAGAGGGAGAAGGTTAAATACCGTATGATTTCCTTCATTAAGTAGTAGATAATAACAACAATAAACAAACACATAGAGACAAAAAAAATAAAAATAAAAAGAACAGGGTGCTCTGGCAAGTGTCAAAATGATTAATTTATCCCTCCCTCTACTGGAAGCATGAGGAGATTTTTCACCAATATTCATTGTAAGGATCTGATAGAGCTCTTGGAGGTAAGACTCATAAAATCATTGGGTCCCCACTATGACTGGGTCCCCCTGGAGTTTCCAGCTCTCAGACTTGTCCACACTGAGCCTTTCGCCATCTGTCCGCTACAGTTCAGGTTTTCCTACTGTGGTACTAGTTTCTGCAAAGGTCTGCTCATGAGTGCCTGCTCTGGTAAGTTCTGATTCTCTGTATCTGCCTGCCTCTCCAATTTTTGGAGCAATGGTTTGCTCTGTGATCTCACTTCTCTGACAGATCTAAGAAGAATTGTTGACTTTTCAGTTTGTTCAGCTTTTTGCTTATTAGAATGGAGTGGCGACTTCTAAGCCCCTTACATGCCAGACGAGAAACTGAAAATCCTACATTTTTCTTAAAGAAATTTCCATATATTTAAGATATTTAAATTCAAAATTCTTGCTTACTAATAACAATCTAGTTAGTTACACAGATTTTTAAAAATTTTGTTACAAGTAAAAAGACTATATTGTATATTTCCTATTAGGGAGCTCCATGACAAATAATAAAGCTAAATGCTCGTATTTCTTTAGAGTTCTATTCTGTAATTTAACCTTATATGTACTCTAGTCCATTTCTCAAAGAAATGCAAAGCTTAATTTGATGTATGTACTTTTAAGTATTGGCATGCATGTTCATACTAAAGCTAAAGATATTTTCCACTCAATAGATCTCATAATAACTATTATACTGAATAGGCAATCAAAAACTTTTTTTGGCAGCCCTCAATTTCCTTTAAAATATTTCACTCCTGACATGAAATATTAAAGCATATAAGATTAAAGCATGACCCTAATACAAAAAGATCCATGCTTCTGGCTTTAATTTTATGCAAGTATACTATATTTATACATGATTGAAAAGTTAGAAAATGCTCAGAGAAAAATCCCATGGTCAATGTTGCTTCCATAATGGGGGGATAATATTCTGTCTTTGATTTTGGTTTACCTGTTTTTCATTCAAGTATATAACAGCATTCTATTCCATAATTTTAAAAAGCAATTAAAATATTTTTAATAGGAGAATCATAATCTCTCTCATTCAATTCTTATTTAATGACTGAAGTAGATATGATTTCATAGCCAGTCTGCTTATTATTTAGGAATAGAATCCTAATTTGATCCACTTAGGAAGTAGAATATGTGTTATCAATAATATTTATGGTTAAATAAAAAATTTTAGTAGCAGAAACTCAGAGAGCGTCACAAAGTTTGTTGTTAATAGTTGTGCGGTTTTGATGGAAGGATGACCTATTATGTAGAATCAGCAAGCCACGGAGAAATATCTCCATTTGTAAGCTTTCACAGGAAATTAATTTAAAAATCGGTATCAGGTCTTGATCAAACACTTTTATGTAGTTTTGTAGAGCTGGGATTGACTGTCATTAATATAATGTAATTAAAAGTACATCCGTATCCAAAACTGATATATAGTTTGAAATGACTCAGCAAAAAAGTATTATTTTCCTTGAAAAGGAGGAAAAGAAAATATGTTTGACTAAGTTTTCCATATAGAATAGGAGAGTTTGATGCTACAACAGTGTCTTTACCTCTTTTCTAAAAAAATTTACTACAAGGCACAGTAAGGCAATACTGTTGATAAGAAAACTCCTTATTCTGCACTGTCAGATGTTTGTCAGCTCATCTGAAAGCTGGAGGGAAAGCAAACTCGATCTGTGAATTGGATTTTCTTTAATTTAACTTGTGTTAAACTATATTCTACTCAGCAAATTTCTTTAACTTAAATTATAGAGATTCAAATAACCTTAGCAAATACTCTAAATCAACTAGTATCTAAGCATACATCTTTAAAGAGAGAAACAAATTTAGGAAGCTCGAATGTATTTTTTATCTTTAGAAGGGAAAACATGTATTTGTAGTCTCATGTCTTTAATTACAAAAATCATAGTTTTATAAGGTAAAAACTATGGTAAATGTCTTCACTATTTAATGTAATATAACCCTCACAGGATGACATTTTCAATTTTTAATTTTTGATGTGATAATTTAGGTAATAAGTATAAAGAAATATCAAGGAAAAAATATAATTTGTAATATCTACTTAAAAACCACTTTTTTCTCTTTATAAAATTAAGATAATCCAGAAAATGTTGCAATGACATTTTTACAATTCAACCAGAAGCACTGTTTCTTAACCGCTTAGTCCTGATCTCTTCATTAGTCATTAAAGTTTACTCAGAGCTGATAACCCTTTCTCTCTTTGTATACATATATTTGCTGTAATTGATGCATCAATCAACTTGTAACATTCAAAAAAATAGGGAAAAGTGATATTTGCTTAGGCAAATAAGCCATATAATTATTTCAATCTCAACAAAATAGGTCACATAAAGTTAGAAAAATCATAGACATTGAATACATAGAAGGAGAAGAAAGCCAATACTTTATTTAATATGAATATAAAGTATTTTATAGTTTTGGTCTGAAAGACACCATAAATCTGTAGAGTAAGCCTAATTCTTTTCTTTTTAAATTTTTCTTCTTAGGCAAAACAATGTGTGTTTTATTCCCCTCATTCATTGTAGAAGTAAACCTTTTAGAAAAAACAAAAGTAGCTTTCTCTCATCTCCCGTTTCTCTTCACATTTCTGAGTGCACTCACTTTATCACAAGAGGAGCTGAAGACTCTTGCTCAAAACACTTCCCAACACCCTCTGAAATTCATTTTATGTCGTCTCACTCTATACAATCCCAATAATTTATTATAAACTCTACCTTATAATCTCTTCTTTATAAAAGATCATTTTAAGGCATATCAGTTCTTCACACTTCAGAGTGAATGTTTTTAAAGTGACTGCACACTTAGAAAGTGGCCCCTTAGTGTATGAGGAATGGGTAGTAAACTGGCCACCGTGAAAGTCGTTTTTTTTTTTAATTTACAACTCAAAGGGGCAGAGAAAGAATTTACAATTACAAATTCACAAAAGAAAATGCTCCAAGAATAGTGAGGAGAATGTCTTTTCCCTTATTTTTAATAAAGAGAATTAAGCCTTTTGTGTTTCATTTGTATTTACCCTTAAAGTCTGCACAAGCAATATGTTAATTCAAAGTGGTATAACCATTTATAATGTGGCCTTATTTGACTAATTATTGGGGGAGTAAATCTGAACTAAAGAATCTAAAAAGCAGATTTTATAAAAGAAATTTTTACTCTCAAATGCACTTAGTAACTCTAGGGTTATACCAAAGAGAATGTCACTGAGTGGAGGTCTTTGGTATCTTTTTTTTTCTTTCAAGGTATAATAGACATATAACATCATATTATTTTCAGATGTACAATGTAGGGGAGGAAGACAAATCCTCTACCCTCTGGGCCCTTCTAGATGGGCTACAAATTAAATTGACATGAGACAGAATAACAGGAGAAAATCAAATAAGCTTTATAACATGTATACATGGGAGACACTCAGGAAAACTGAGCAACTCATCAAAATGGCAGAGGCTCTCATCTTAAATACCATCTTCAGCTAAAGACAAAGGAGGATGTTGGGGGTGGAGAGAGTCAGTTTGGGAGACTACTAGAAAAGCACAGTAAACAGGAGTAAGGTTATTATGCAGATTTAAGTCCTTGCCTTCTGCATGAATAAGAGTTTCTAGAGATAAGGTCATTCCCCCTTCTTCCTGATACAGAGAGGAAGATACCTTTACAGATGGAGATTTCCCTTAGAAATGCAAATGTCTCTTGCAAAGGGTAAATTCTACTTTTCAGAGCTTCTCCCATGTCTGCAGTTTTTAAAAGTAATCATCCCAAAATAATCCTCATGCCAAAGAGACTCATGTTGGGGTAGCCAATTCTGATCCCCTACAATAGCATAATAATTCGACTTTTGCATTTTTTGAGAAACGATCACCACAATAAGTTGAGTTAACATTCATCACCATACATAGTTACAAAATGTTTTTTTCCTTGTGATGAGGACTTTGAAGCTCTATTCTCTTGGCAACTCTCAAATATGCAATACAGTATTATTTACTATAGTCACCGTGCTTTACTTTACATCCCTGTGACTTATTTATTTTATAACTGGAACTTTGTACATTTTGACGTCCTTCATCCGTTTCACTCACCCCCAGCACACCATCTCTGACAGCCACCAATATGTTCCCTTTATGAGTTCAGTTTTTTTTTTTAATTCCAAACATAAGTGAGATCATATGATACTTGTCTTTCTCTATCCAGCTTATTTCACTTACCATAATGCCCTCAAGGTCCATCCATGTTGTAGCAAATGGCAAGATTTCATTCTTTTCTATGACTGAATAATACTGCACTGTATATATGCAATATACCACATTTTCTTTAGTCACATGAGGTTGAGTATCTTTTGCATTTTATTACCTATTAATATATTTTTTATTCTGTAAATTGCTTATTCATATCATTTGCACATTTTCTGGTATGCATTTTTTCCTGGTTGCTTATGTATTCTGGATGGTAACTTTATATATTGTAAATATTTTCTAATAATCTGTCAATTGTCTTTTAGCTTTTGTTCACTGGGCATTGTTTTTAATAGAAAAACAAAAAAATGAGAAATAACTAAATGCCCATCAATTTAAAAAGTTAAATAATGGGGAAATCATGTAATAGATACTATGCAGCCCTTAAAAAGAAAGAGCATGTCTACATATATTCATAAGATTTTCAAACAATCATTCACGATACATTTCAAATTAAATCAAAGCAAGCTGTAAGTATATACATGGAATTTATATGGAGAACACAAATTTCTTTATAAACAAATATTCTTTAGAAATATATAAAATGAGATCAGAATGATATGCAAACTGATAAAGGTTTTCTCCTTAGGGAAGAGAGTTCAAATATAGGGATTAAGGGTGAAGGTACTTTTAATTTTTTTTAATAAATATTTTTATCTAAAGGCTTTTAATACAATGTACATGGAATACTGGTTTGGTTTCTTTGTGTTTTTTTTTTTTTTTGCTGGAAAGATTTGCCCTGAGCTAACATCTGTTGCCAATCTTCCTCTCTCTCTCTTTTTTTTCCTCCCCAAAGCCATAGTTCATGGTTGTATATTCTAGTTGTAAGTCTTTCTAGTTCTTGTATGTGAGCTGCCACCACAGCATGGCTACTGACAGACAAATGGTGTGGTTCAGTGCCTGGGAACTGAACCCAGGCCACCGAAGTGGAGTGAGCTGAACTTTAACCACTAGGCGATCAGCGCTGCCTTGGTACTTCTAATTTTCACTCTTGATATTTCTACATCTTCCAGGTTCTTAAAAATAAGAATCTTTTCATAGACTACTAGGCATATTTTTAGTTTACTTTTGTTTGTCTTTATTATACTTTTGTGGTTTTATTTTTAAAGCATGATAATTGGAATGACATGAAAAAAAGACATACTTCTGGTATTGGTTGGTGATCAGTCCTGATTGACTACATGTCTAGGACTGACTTCAAAGCATGAGGAAGTGACCAGATCTGGAGTTTCTTAGAAACCAGGCCTTAGATATCTACAAAGACTGAAGAAAGCTCAAGAATTCCAAAGGAGTATAGTCTAACGTGTGTGTGTGTGTGTGTGTGTGTGTGTGTGTGTGTGTGTGTTTTGGGTGGAGGAGACTAGCTGGACTTATATTCAGTTTCAATTTGAAGGAGAGTAATTGGCAGGGAGAGAGCTGTCAAATCGTGGGGCACTGTATTATCAGCATATCAGAAGAAAGAAATGTGGCAGAAGTAGTGAAGAAAATGGAATATCAAGTCCCTATAAAGTCTTCTTATTCATTGTAAAATAAAGTCTAAATCTCTATCATGGCTTATACAGGCCTATTTACCTGGCCCCTTCCTACCTCTCCAACCTTAATGCCAAGCACTATCTACATCACCCACTCAGCATCAGCCACACTACCTCTCTTTCCCGTTATCAAACAAGTCAGTCTCTAGTTAAGGACATTTATCCTTGTTCTTCCTTCTACTTGGAATGTTTTTGCTCTGGCTCTGATTCGTTTTTTCTCATTAATCAGCCCAAACACTAATTCCTTATTTATGCCTTCCTTGGCTACCCAATCTAAAGTAACTCCCATATTGACTTTCTCTCACAACACCTGTTTTATTTTCTTCATAACACTTTTTTTTTTTTTGCTGAGGAAGATTCATCCTGCACTAACATCCATTGCCAATCTTCCTCTTTTTTTTCTTTTGCTTGAGGAAGATTAGCTCTGAGCTAACATCTGTGCCAATCTTCCTCTATTTCATATGTGGGTTGCCGCCACAGCATGGCTGACGTGTGGTATAAGTCCGCACCCAGGATCTGAACCCACGAACCTGGGCTACTGAAGCAGAGTGCACTGAACTTAACCACTATGCCATGGTTCTGGCTCCTATAGCACTTTTTTAACATCTAAAATGATCTTGTTCATTTACTGTTTACCTCTACGTTGTCTGTCAATCCCCAGTTAAGCTCCATGAAGGCCAAGAGCTTGTTTCCTACTACGTAGCACTTAGGACAGTGCCTCATGAAAAGGAAGTGCTACATAAATATTCCATAATAAATGATAGATGAGATAATTAATTAAGGCTGGTCTTGATATAGATATTTCTGGGTTTCTGGCTATACCCAAATTTGATGGTACATTGTCTGCTTGTTTACACCAATTGAGATAAGAGTAAAAACAGGATTTCAGTAGCAGAAACCAGTTTCAAAGTATGAGTTTGGACTTTCTCTGCTCCACACTTGGCTCTTGGCAATTTAGAACATATGATGGCAAATATCTGAAACCACTATTCCATAAGGGAAAGAAATATCTTTAGAATTCAATATGAATAATTTCAATTAAAAAGAAATAGAATTGTCAGAAACCTGCCACTCATTTTGCTCATAACATATGAATTGTATATTTAAAAAATATTTCATGTAAGAACTGAAGGGAAAACACAGGCTATTTGGAATGGAATAAGCTAGAAATACTATTAAATGATTTATAGAACACACAGTGGAATTTTAAAAAATCTGTTTTGTACTTACCCACAAGGGGAACTAATTTTTTTTGATTCCTGAGATTGTATGTAAATCAATAAAAAGTTAGGATGTTTATGAAAAAGAGAGTGGTGCAGCTAGTAGGGAAATTTAGCAGCAGAATATGGATGAGAGTTGCTATATCAGTTTTAAATTACAGTACTGTCTAGAAGCAAGTTATCATTGTCTGTTAAAATGCGCATACAGTTGATACTAGTGTTGAGTAAAAAATATGCTTCCTGAGTGGCTTGCTGTTCTACTTAGAATATAATTTAGATTGCAGCCACAAGAATCATTCATTTGCCAGGGTTAAGCAATCATTCCTAGATAAATGGCCCTTGTACCAAATATTTAAGTGTAACGATTTACTGCATTGTCTGCTCATAAAAATATTTTGCATTCTGAAAAGCAGGGTCCACTAGAGAACCCAAGGAGGATTGGAAATGGTAACAAAAAGTATTCCTCAGCTTTATGTTTTCATAAATTGTCAAAAACAGACTTTAGAAAGCTTCTATGAATAAAAGGCATATTTGGTCATTTCTATAACCAAGGCAATGAAGACACTGAATTCTGGATGAGTATTTCAAGACCTGACCTCCCAAAGATCTTCCAATCTCTCTTAAAAAGTTTTCCCAAGGCTGTTCAACTAAAGTTTGAAACAAAATATTAAATTTTGCTTATAATGACAGAAATCCATGAAGTGACAGAAAAGATATGGGAAGGTGTGGATTATGACGAGTAGGATGATGATGCTGCTGATGAGGAAGGGAAGGAGGAGAAGAGGGTTAGAATTGTAGGACAAGGAAGGTATTAAAGCAGTGATAAAAAAAAAATAAGTGATACTATTAGTTGGCAGAAATTTTGAGAAATGCCTGCAGACTCCACGTTAAATAATAATAATAAATAATAATGGTAATAATGTCAGGGCTGTCTTTGACAATCCTTAGTTAATTAATTAAAGGAATCATGAACTGCTAAGGCTTTTCTTTCTCATCTTGCACATGTCCAGCTGCTTCAGTAGGAGTTTTGACTGACATTCACACAATGGTCCTCTTAACTGGGAGCTCTTTTAGAGAGACACCCATTCAATCATTTATCCATTCACTCAGCAAATATATATTGAGCCTCTCTATATACTAGGCACTGTGCGAAATGTTGGAGATAAAGTTGTAAACAAGACAGATAAGGATTCTGCCTTACAGACAACCTGTAAACAAATAAACTAATACATGGAATAATTATAGATCAGATAAATGTCTAAATGATATCAAAATGCTGACGTGACATATAGTAATTCTAGTGTGAACCATTCTAGAGATGTTGGTTCAGAAAGGCTTTTCTGAGGAGGTGATTTGAAGTCTTTTGAGATGTAGTACCAATAAGATGAGAATGAGTCCACCAGGCGGAGTGCTGAAGAGAAAAAAAGAAAAACTAACAAAAATCACTTTATGAGCAGAAGAGAATAATAAGCTCAAAGAAAAGTATCTTGTGTCTTCGAGGAACAGAACCACAACAACAAAAGGCCTAAGTGGCTGAAGTCTGGTCAATAAGAAAGACAATAATACACAATGAGGTGGGAGAGGAGCAGATCAAAAAATTCAAATCAGAGATTTTTGGATTTTATTTTGCCTGCAATGGGACTTTTAAATGAAAGAACGACATAACGTGATTTCCATATTTAAAGATCACTCTGGAGCCAGCCCTGGTGGTCTAGTGGTTAAGATTTGGCACTCTCACTGCCACAGCCCGGGTTCATTTCCTGGTCATGGAACCACACCCCCCATCTGTCAGTTGTCATACTGTGGCGGTGGCTCACACAGAGAACTAAACTAACAACTAGGATACACAACCATGCACCGAAGCTTTAATTAAAAAAAATATATATCACTCTGACATCTCTATGGAGAATAGATGGTAGGTGAAGAAATGTGTAGGGAGTGAGACCAAGAGAATTATAGACAGCCAAAAAGACATGACATTGGCTTGGGGCAAGAAGGCAGCTGTGGAGATGGAATGATACAGATATAGAAAGATATAAGCTATGAGTAGGACTTGCTGATAAATTGGGAGAGGTGAGGAAAAAATCAAGGATGAATAACAGGCTTGAGTAACAATGTGAATTTCTGAGACGGGAAAGACTGGGATGGGAAAAAAATTCTTGTTTTGAAATGTGTGAGGAAGGAAGATTAAAGCTATCCATTTTGGACACTTTAGGATTTTGAGATTGCTAGTTGTCCCAAATTTTCCTTCTCCTCTTTTTTCTAAATTAATAGAATCCCAATTTTCAGCTACACATGTGCCCACCTGTAAAAAAGAAAACAACCACATTTCCCAAACTCACTGATAGATGTGACCATGTGACTTAGAATGTAGCAAAAGTGGTGGAGTTCAACTTTGTGCATATCTTAATAGACGGAATGTGCTCTTCCCACTCCTTTATTCCTCTCCTTCCAGTCGGGGCAGTAGCAGAGTAAAGACCATGTCAAATGTCAAATACATTGACAGCTCCTCCACCAAGAAGAGGGCTCTATCTCCCCTTCCCTTGTGTCCATGCTACATTTCTAATAAACCCCTAAGTAACGCTGATTATTTTGGCTCTTTGACCACACTTTGAGTAGCAAAGATGTCACGGTCATCATTGTCATCATCAAAGACCTTAGAAAGGGAAATTTGATTGAGATGGTGGGGAAGGATTAATACTGAAGTGGATTACAGAGCAAATGGAAGGTGAGGAAGTGTTAATGAACCATAAACCCCTTGTCTGAGAAGTTTTACAATAGAGAATGAAATGCTAAGATGCCCAGAAGGAGGTACAGGGTCATGGAGGAGGTGAAGACATGGGAGTTGGTGGGAAATGCTTCTATTATGTATAAGGCAAATAATCTAATGGAGAGAACCATAGTGATAAAACAGGAAAAGCAGTGACATCAGCATCATGGCGGAGTGAGCTTTCCCGTGAACTCTTCCCCCGACAAGATACAACAAAAGGAACAGTCACAGACCAACAACGGAATGCCAGACAGTGAAAAGCTAGAACAGAGGGATCCACACTGCCGCACATCTGAGAGCAGAACGTGCTGGGCCCCCGGAGGAAGTGGGGAGAGGTAAGGAGAACTCCTCTCCCTCCCCATCAGATCAGTGATCCCGGTCCGCGCGGCTCCCAGAGAGGGGGGAGGGGCGGCCCTCGGCGGGGAAACCGTGGCTCTTTGGGCTCTCTCAGCCAGTGGGAAACTCCGGCACAGAGGACTCAGAGGAGCCACAGGGCTACCATCAACATCTGAGCACCCCAGAGAGTGGATAAAGAGGGGCAAACGAGAAGCCTCCCACGTCAGGGACCCAGAGGGCCAAAGAGAGAACTCCCCCCTCCCTGCAAACCGGACTCTGCAGCTCAACCGACCAGATCAGACCTGGCGATCGTGGCAGACCAGACCAAGTGATCCGCGACAGACCAGACCAAGCGATCCGCGGCAGACCTGATCAAATGACTGGACCCGTGGATCGCAGCGGGGAACAAAAAAAACAAAACTGCAGATCGCAGCAGAAAAACCGGGGCAGAGCGCAGGGGGCTTAGACTACACAGTCCTTTACCACCAGACAGTGGCGGCAGGTGAAAATTGCAACCAGAGATTTCCAGGATGAGGAAAAACAAAACCAACACAGGAACCACAATGCAAAAATATATGAAATCACCAGACCAGAAACAAAATGACAAGCACCCAGAAATCAACCCCGAAGACACAGAAATCCATAAACTAAATGACAGAGATTTCAAAATAGCTATCATAAAAATGCTCAACGAAATACGAGACAACACAGACAAACAATTCAATGAGATTAGGAGTTTCTTCACAAAAGAGATTGAAATCATAAAGAAAAACCAATCAGTGCTGATGGAGATGAAGAACACAATGGAGGAGATAAAGGAGAATCTGGAATCTCTAAAGAACAGAGCTGACAATATGGAGGAAAGAATTAGCACCTTAGAGGATAGGAATACAGATATACTCCAGATGGAAGAGGAGAGAGAACTAAGACTAAAAAGAAATGAAGAAAGACTCCGAGAAATATCTGACTCTATTAGAAAATGTAACATAAGAATTATAGGTATTCCTGAGGGAGAGGAGAGGGAAAGAGGAACAGAGAGCCTATTCAAGGAAATAATAGCTGAGAATTTCCCAAATCTGGGGAAGGAGCAGGAAATACCTGTAAGCGAAGCCAATAGGACACCTATATATATTAACAGACAAAGGCCTTCACCACGACACCTAGTGGTAAGGCTAGCCAGGGTCAATGACAAAGAAACCATATTAAGGGCCGCTAGACAAAAACAAAAAATAACGTACAAAGGAACTCCCATCAGGCTCTCAGCGGATTTCTCAACGGAAACTTTACAGGCTAGAAGAGACTGGAATGATATATTCAAAATCCTGAAAGACAAAAACTTTCAGCCAAGAATACTCTATCCAGCAAAAATATCCTTCAAATATGATGGAGAAATAGTAACTCTCCCAGATAAACAAAAGCTAAGGGAGTTCATGGCCACGAGACCCCCACTACAAGAAATACTCAAGAAGGCCCTCAGGCCTGAAAAAAAGAAGAGAAAGGGAACACAAAGCTTGGAGGAAGGAGAAAAGTAGGTAGAGAAACTCAGAAAAATAGTAGATCTTTACCGGAATAGGTTAGCAACCACTTAAATACTAAATTCAAAGATCAAAGGAAGAAATTCACCAAAAATAAATTTAACCTCATCACTGTAAACACACAGCCACAACACAAGACAGAATAAGGTATAACAAGAAAAACTTAGAAGGGGAAGAGGAAAGTGACTGAATTGACTTAGTATAAGGAAATAGGAGGCCATCAGATAATGGACTATCTCATACACAGTATTTTTTGCCCAAACCTCCAGGTAACCACTAAACAAATAATCAAAACAAAACCACAAATGATAAACAAAGAGAAAACTAGAAGAGTCATAAGACAGAACAACCAAACTGAATTGGCAGTCCAAAACAAATGGGACAAGAAACAAAGGAAATGCAAAAGAACCAGAAAATAAGTGACAAAACAGCAACATTAAGCCCTCATATATCAATAATTACCCTAAATGTAAATGGATTGAACTCTCCAATCAAAAGATACAGAGTGGCAGGATGGATTAAAAAGCAAGACCCAACAATATGCTGCCTTCAGGAAACACATCTTAGCACTAAAGACAAGCACAGGCTCAGAGTGAAAGGATGGAAGACAATACTCCAAGCTAATGGCAAACAAAAGAAAGCAGGTGTTGCCATACTCATATCAGACAAAGTAGACTTCAAGATAAAACAAGTTAAGAAAGACAAAGAAGGGAAATATATAATGATAAAAGGGACACTCCATCAAGAAGACATATCACTTATAAATATATATGCACCCAACATAGGAGCATCAATGTACATAAAGCAACTATTAACAAACCTAAAAGGAGACATCAACAACAACACAATAATAGTAGGGGATCTTAACACCCCACTTACAGCAATGGATAGATCATCCAGACAAAAAGTCAATAAAGAAATAGTAGACTTAAATGAAAAACTGGACGAGATGGACCTAGTAGACGTACACAGAGCACTCCATCCAAAAACAGCTGACTACACATTCTTCTCAAGCGTGCATGGAACATTCTCTAGGATAGACCATATGTTGGGAAACAAAGCAAGCCTCAATAAATTTAAGAAGATTGAAATCATAACAAGCATCTTTTCAGACCATAAGGCTATGAAACTGGAAATGAACCATGAAAAAAAAACTGGGAAAGTGACAAAAATGTGGAGATTAAACAACATGCTACTGAACAACCAATGGATCATTGATGAAATTAAAAGAGAAATCAAAAACTATCTGGAAACAAACGAAAATGATAATATGCCATATCAAACCATATGGGATGCAGCAAAAGCGGTCCTGAGAGGGAAACTCATAGCGATACAAGCCCACCTTAACAAACAAGAAAAAGCCCTAATAGGCAACCTTAAATTACACCTAACAGAACTAGAAAAAGAAGAACAAACAAAGCCCAAAGGCAGCAGAAGGAGAGAAATAATAAAAATCAGAGCAGAAATAAATGAAATTGAGACCAAAAAAACAGTAGAAAGGATTAATGAAACAAAGAGTTGGTTCTTCGAGAAGATAAACAAAATCGACAAACCCTTAGCCAGGTTTACTAAGAAAAAAAGAGAAAAGGCTCAAGTAAATAAAATTAGAAATGAAAGATGAGAAATTACAACGGATACCACGGAAATACAGAGGATTATAAGAGAATACTATGAGAAATTATATGCCAACAAATTGGACAATCTAGAAGAAATGGATAAATTCTTAGACTTATACAACCTCCCAAAATTGAACCAAGAAGAAATGGAGAATCTGAATAGACCAATAACAAGTAAAGAGATTGAAATAGTAATCAAAAACCTCCCAAAAAATACAAGTCCAAGACCAGATGGCTTCTCCAGTGAATTTTACCAAACATTCAAAGAAGATTTAATACCCATCCTTCTCAAACTATTCCAAAAAATAGAGGAAGATGGAACACTTCCTAAATCATTCTACGAGGCCAACATCACCCTGATACCAAAACCAGACAAAGACAGTACAAAGAAAGAAAATTACAGGCCAATATCGCTCATGAACATTGATGCAAAAATCCTCAACAAAATATTGGCAAACCGAATACAACAACACATTAAAAAGATCATACACCATGATCAAGTGGGATTTATACCAGGGACGCAGGGATGGTTCAACATCCGCAAATCAATCAATGTGATACATCACATCAACAAAACAAAGAATAAAAACCACATGATCATCTCAATAGACGCAGAGAAGGCATTTGACAAGATACAACATCCATTTATGATAAAAACTCTCAATAAAATGGGAATAGAAGGAAAGTACCTCAACATAATAAAGGCCATATATGACAAACCCACAGCCAACATCATACTCAACAGGGAAAGACTGAAAGCCATTCCTCTGAGAACAGGAACGAGGCAGGGCTGCCCACTCTCACCACTCCTGTTCAACATAGTACTGGAGGTTTTGGCCAGAGCAATTAGGCAAGAAAAAGGAATAAAAGGAATCCAAATAGGTAACGAAGAAGTGAAACTCTCACTATTTGCAGATGACATGATTGTATATATAGAAAACCCTAAAGAATCTGTTGGAAAACTATTAGAAACAATCAACAACTACAGCAAAGTTGCAGGGTACAAAATCAATCTACAAAAATCAGTTGCATTTCTATATGCTAATAATGAACTAACAGAAAGAGAGCTCAAAAAGATAATACCATTTACAATTGCATCAAAAAGAATAAAATACCTAGGAATAAATCTTACCAAGGAGGTGAAGGACCTATACAATGAGAACTACAAGACATTATTGAAAGAAATCCATGATGACATAAAGAAATGGAAAGATATCCCATGCACGTGGATTGGAAGAATAAACATAGTTAAAATGTCTATATTACCTAAAGCAATCTACAGATTCAATGCAATCCCAATCAGAATCCCAATGACATTCTTCACAGAAATAGAAAAAAGAATACTAAAATTTATATGGGGCAACAAAAGACCCCGAATAGCTAAAGAGATCCTAAAAAAAAAGAACAAAGCAGGAGGCATCACAATCTCTGACTTCAAAACATACTACAAAGCAATAGTAATCAAAACAGCATGGTACTGGTACAAAAACAGACACACAGATCAATGCAACAGAATTGAAAGCCCAGAAATAAAACCACACATATACGGACAGCTAATTTTTGACAAAGGTGCTAAGAACATGCAATGGAGAAAGGAAAGTCTCTTCAATAAATGGTGTTGGGAAAACTGGACAGCCACATGCAAAAGAATGAAAGTGGACCATGTGCTATCGCCATTCACAAAAATTAACTCAAAATGGATCAAAGACCTGAAGGTGAGACCTGAAACTATAAAACTCATAGAAGAAAATATAGGCAACACACTATTTGACATTGGTTTTAAAGGAATCTTTTCGGATGACATGCCTACCCAGACTAGGGAAACTAAAGAAAAAATAAACAAGTGGGACTTTATCAGATTAAAGAGCTTTTATAAGACAAATGAAACCAGAATCAAGATGAACAGACAACCAACCAGCTGGGAGAGAATATTTGCAAAACATACATCTGACAAGGGGTTGATCTCCATAATATATAAAGAACTCACACGACTGAACAACAAAAAAACAAACAACCCGATCAAAAAATGGGCAGAGGAAATGAACAGACACTTCTCCAAGGAAGATATACAGATGGCCAATAGGCAGATGAAAAGATGCTCAACATCACTAATTATCAGGGAAATGCAAATCAAAACAACACTAAGATACCACCTCACGCCCGTTAGAATGGCTATAATCACCAAGACAAAAAACAACAAATGTTGGAGAGGATGTGGAGAAACAGGAACCCTCATACACAGCTGGTGGGAATGCAAATTGGTGCAGCCTCTATGGAAAACAGTATGGAGATTCCTCAAAGAATTAAAAATATAGATGCCCTACGATCCAGCCATCCCACTACTGGGAATCTATCCAACACACCTGAAATCAACAATCCAAAGAGGCTTATGCACCCCTATGTTCATTGCAGAATTATTCACCATAACCAAGAAGTGGAAGCAACCTAAGTGTCACTCGACTGACGATTGGATTAAGAAAATGTGGTATATATATACAATGGAATACTACTCAGCCATAAAAAAAGACAAAATTGTCCCATTTGCAACAACATGGATGGGCCTGGAGCGTATTATGTTAAGTGAAATAAGCCAGAAAGGGAAAGACAAACACTGTATGATCTCACTCATATGTGGAATATAAACCAACACATGGACAGAGAAAACTGGACTGTGGTTACCAGGGGCAATGGGGGTGGGGGGTGGGCACAAGGGGTGAAGGGAGTCATATATATGGTGATGGACAAACAAAAATGTACAACCCAAAATTTCACAATGTTAGAAACCATTAAAACATCAATAAAAAAAAAAAAACAGGAAAAGCAGAATGAAATGGAAGAAACAAAGTAAGTTTTAAAAGAAATTAAAGACTAGCCTTTGAGAGAAGAGACCATCCTTCCACAGATAATAGGAGGCAAAATTGACAAGATGGATTTTTAGTTTTGGCAGTTGGAAGTTGAGGGAAGCAGGTAGTTCAGTGTGGCCTGGCACAAGGTGTGCCTGATGGAATAATAGGAGGTACTTTGTTATCCTCAACATGAGAATATGATGCTTGTCCTCTGTGCACTCACTCTCCTTTTTGTATCCTGTTCTATTTTATTACTTACACATTCCATGTAGCTGATATTGTTGTCTGGGAAAAAAATCACTTTTTTCCCTAAGGATATAATGTTAAATGAAAAAAAGCAAAGGGCAAAAGAATATTTATATACAATTATAATTATATATAATATTTATATAATATTTAATATTTATGTAATATTTATAATGTTATATATATGATATATATTTACATATATATTAGAGGAAAGAAGGATAAATAAGACAGTATGCATATATCTGCTCTAAGAAAAAATAGAAGGATAAACCAGAAAAATATGAAATTATTACTGACAAGGTATGAGTAGAGGGAGAAGGGAAAGGAGAGGGATTACACTTTTCTGAGTGTATCTTTTTACATAGTTTTGACTCTTAGAATCACGTTAATGTTTTACATATTCATAAATTAAAAATAAATCAACAACAATGAAAAAAGAACTAAAGTTGAAACAGATGAACTCAACTCTATTTCAAATTATAATATCACACCCAAAGGATGAAAGAGAAACAAAGGTAAAGAAAAAAAAGTTGAATCAAAGTAACTTTTGAAAATAATATGTGACTATACACCCTCAGTCCAGGAGTGGGATATTGGGATTTGGGGAAACATGCAAATAAGTCTTGAAGTCTTTTAGTGGAATTCCTTTCTGTAGTGGTATGGGTGAAGCAATTCTCAAATTATTATAGGTTATTTGTAGGTTTGAGCAAAGGAGTAAGTGTATTGATACTGCTGGGACCCAGCGTCATTTCTGTGGATGAGGGAAAGTATAAAGATGGCAGGGAGCAGGGAGGGAAAGAAGAACCATGTTGAGAGGGATGGCAGTTGGAAGAATCAGTATGAATTTGTTATAAATACTAGTTATGACTGTTGCAAAGACCAAGAAGTAAAGAAACTCCAGGGCAATCAGCATATGTAGAACCCACACACCTCTATAACACTCCCTGTGAAAAAACAAACAGGAATCCTCAGAGAATTTCCAATTCGTGGTCTAGAACAGGGTAAGTTAAGATGAGTCTGGAATAATTTGTTATGCCAGAAAGGAAAAATGTGCAGAAAGAAATGGTGAAGACTCGTTAAAAGGACACTTTCACCAGCTTGAAGGTGCTCCCACTAACCGAGTCTGGAACAAGATGATTAAGCAGGGAGTAATGAATTATAAACCACTGGGGAAAAAGCAGAAACACATGGATCCACACTGATAATCAATCTATAAGTAAGTAAATAAATAAAGGAATGAAGAATGAAGAAGTCAGGGCTCTTCCTTAAAATAGAATGCTGATTAATATAGTAGAGAAAGTACAGGAGTTAGAAAATCATCATTTTGCACTCACCATAAACAAGAATTTTTTCAGTTAAATATGGAAGAGGATTTTAATGAGGAGCAGAATTTTTTATGGTCTTAAGAGGTCTCTCTACAGATTGCTTATAAGATGCAAAGGGAAACATGGGAACTCTACAGTGGAGAAACCAGACAGTACTTTGATCCGTTGTTCCAAATTGACATCACCATCGAGGGACAGACAGACAGACATGAATCTCCTAATATGACACCTTGAATAGGGCACACTATCTTCTATAGACTTTAGACCTGGGATACATAACCTGAATCTAAATGTGAAAAAAGTTCTGACAAACCCATTAAAACACGTTATTAAAAAGAAAAGAGAGGGTCTGTAATCTTGAAGAATGTTACTGTCACAAAAGACAAAGAAGAGCTGAGGAAATGTTCCAGACTGAAGGAAACTGCAGAAGCTTGACAACTAAATGCAGTATGCGATTTTGGACTGGATCTTGGACTGGAGGAGGGGAAAAACGCTGTAAAGAACATTATTGACAAAAATTGGAATATGTAGAGTAGAAAACATAGAGAGTGAATCAACATTAAATTCCTTAAAACTTTTAACTATACAGTGGTTATGAAAGAATATTCTTATTCTTAGGAAATTCACCCTGAAGCACTTAAGAGTAAAAGGCTAAGAAAAAAATATGTATGGATATACAGATATATAGTTATCTTCAATGATAAAGCAAATAAAGCAAAATGCTAACAAGTGGTGAATCTGGGTGAAGGGTATACTGGGGTTCTTTGTACTATCATACAGCGTTTCTGTATGTTTGAAATTGTTTCCAAATAAACAGTAAGAAGTACAGTATCACTTTTCAGGAATAACAATTTTGTCATATACTTAAGATTCTTCAGAGTAGACACCCCAGTATTTGTGAAGTAAGTGTATGAATGAATGAATTTGAAGAGTGTGTAGTGTACCCTGAGAGTAATGCTTTTTCTATATGTTCATTAATGTACCATCTTCACATGCTCAAAAAGCAGCACACTTTCATAAAAGAACAGGAAACTAGACTGATGTTCATTTGGATAAAATGCAAGACAGAAAACAGAAAAAGTGCTGATTACGGACAGGAAAATACTTTTGAGGAGGTTACTAAAAATATGCTACAAGTCAGGGGAGCGTGTATCAATATGACTGTGACATTTTCCCATGTTTCCCAAGTGCACACATATAGATTGGTCATTTTAAAGTGTGAAACATATAAGTTTAACTCTTCAGAAGCTGTCACTCTGAGCCTCCACTTCTGTTGACCCTAATGCACCAAATTTACCAATGAACGCAGATTTATGCTGGTTTCACAAAGCAGGAAACCTTATAAACTTTAAGAGACATAAATTCTACAGGCACACTTGAGTTAATGGTAATACAAAGGATGTTGTAGCATACTTACTGAGTACTAAATTCAGCTTATGGGCAGTTAAAGAGTGATATCCATTATGAAGGGGAAATTATAAGGAAATAAACATTCACTGGTATGTCATTATCCTTTTATTGTCAATTATATTGTTTATCCAAACAACGTAACAATGTTTAAATGCTCCCTATTTTGAAAAGTTTTCTTTCTTCTTTCCACCTCTCTCCTCTCACCTCAAAAAGGAGTTCTGGTAGATCATCTGCTTTCAAATGTGAGTGAATAGATATTTAGTCTCTTATAAAAGAATAATTAAATAAAAACATACTATATTGCAATTACTTTATCATTATTTATAAATTACAAATGAGCCATATTGATCATTACTTGTATACGACGCTTTGTGAAATTATATGTAATCTGTGAATTACACAGTCAGCCTTTGATAATGTCTGAAAAACCAGTGTTTCTTAAAGTTTTCAGGTGAATTTTCTTGCATTTTGGTATGACCCTGCTGCTTTTGTCTTGTGTTGTGAAATGAGAGGTTTGACCAACAACTGGAGAGATTTTACATATTTCAATGATGATGTCCTGCCTCCAAGTTGTTTCATAGTAGGTGTTCATGGAACCTTTGGGGACTTAAAAAGTAAAAGGGGGAGAAAATGCCTACTCTAATTCTCTGCACCATCTCATTCTGTTAGTTTGAAAAATGTTAGGTTGGCTAGACTGGAAAAGGTTAATCTCAGAGGTCAGGCTCACAAAACCTGTGCAAATATAGGTGACTACTTTGAGTGTGAAGAAAAAATAACTTAAGTTTATAAACAGATATATATCATCAAAGGAAGTTAAAGAAAATTCCTTGGCATATTATGGACACAAATATTTAACAAAATAAATTTAAATATGCCATAAAAACCTGTCCCAAAGCAGAGCATAATAGAGTGACACTGATGACATTGTGAGCTTTAGTGATGTTTATATGAGATTTATGTTTAATGAGAACTGACATGTATTAAGTGTCTATTGTATGCCAGAAGAGTGACAAAAATTTAAATATTGTTCTCTTTATTTCTCACAACCAAACTATAAGCTATTTTTTCCTTCATTTTATACGTGAAGAAATTTTATTTTAGGAGTTGAATTAATGTATGAGTTCACACGCCTCAGAAGTAGCAAAACTAGAATGTGTATTTTGTTCAATTGCTCTAGAGTTAGATGTGAACAAGATTTATCTCTTTTGATGAACTGGCACATTTCCTATGAGGGTCATGGAGCTCACTATTGTTTTGCTTTAGATTTTGGAGTGAAAGGAAAACTGGGATTCAGTTCTACACGTGGTTGTGCCTCTCCAAGCCCAGATGACCCACGGAGCAGTCTGCCCCAACATCAGTGTTTGCAAAATCAGCTTTTGAACTCATCTCGATCTGGCTCCAAATTCCATACATGTTAGGCTGATAAATGTTTCCTACTGTAACAGGGGTCAGCAATGACTCCTTACTCTGGGTAAGCCAGGTAGCTTGTGAGGGAACCCCCATCTGAGACAAGTGCTGGCATGAGCATTCCAGGAGCTTGAGTCTATGAGGAAATGTGGTATCACTTGCTCACTGGAGTCCAGGGTGGGTCATCTGGAAGGAGGAATCTTATTAGCAGCTGCAATCATCCTCTGGTGGTCCCAGCCAACGAATCATTCATCTGAAGGGACTATACAGTGAGAGAGAATTCAGGTACAAATACAGAGACAGGGACCAAGTGTCACTGAAAGTGAAAAATAAACTTGTACAACTGCTTGAACTGCGTAGTAAGTTGTTGTAACAACAAGACTTGTCGGAGAAGGAGGCCAAAACCAGGCTTGTGGTATAATTTTTACTGTATTATTACTATTGTTACTACTTGTTATGGGTTGAATTATGTCTACAAAAAGATATGTTCAAATTCAAGTCCTAACCCCCCAGTGTTTGCAAGTGTGACCTTATTTGGAAATAGAGTCTTTGTAGATATAATGAAGTTCAGGTGAGATCATACTGGATTAGAGTGGGCCTGAAAAAAAAAAAGTAAGAAATGTATAGTCACTGGAGGTTTTAACACCTTTATGGCCAAAATTCTGAATTCAAGTGTTGTTTGTAGAAGTATGCAAATAACCCTTAAAACATAAACTTTTTGCTTGCTTCTGAAGAAGTACTGTCCTATAGTAGTGGATTTGGAGAGCAGAGGGAAATTTGGACACACACAGGGGGAAGAATGCCATGTGAAGATGGAGGCAGATGTTTGAGTGATGTGTCTACAAACCAAGGAATGCCAACCACCAGAAGCTAGGAAGAGGAAGGAAAGGATCCTCCCTTAAGTCTTCAGTGGGAGCATGGCTCTGCAGACATCTTGATTTCAGACCTCTAGTCTTCAGAACCGGGAGCCAAGACATTTTTCATGTCTTAAGCTACCCAACTTTTGTTACTTCATTATGGCAGCCCTAGGAAACTAGTACATTATTCTTATCAGCGTAGCTTTCTTACCCAACCTGAGAAGCTAGAATAACGTTCTTCTAATCTCCATGCAGGCACTGGGCTGAGAATCCTCAAGTGATTCAACATTTCTTTGGTTCAACAGTATCCCCCAAGGCAAAATCTGACTCCACTGCTTTCCAGATCCTCTCTAAGGACAGTGCTTCTCCAGTAGCAAGCAGAAATATCATGTTTTAAAGGGTATTACAGACTCTTACAAATAACATCTGTGTTCAGAATTCCGGTTATCTCTAAGCTAAAACTCTACTTTATAACTGTATTTTCCCCATTTTACTTTTTTGTTTTTTCTTAAGCCATGTTCATCCTACTTCATCCAGAAAGTATTAAAGTCAAGATATATGAAATTTAATAAGCAGACTTAAGAGTGGGGCAAAAAAATAAAGAACAAGAATGGGATTATCAACTGAAGCCAGAACTATGACTGAGCCACACATTTTCTTTTTAACAGCCTGTGTTAAAATTAAAAGTCAGTCAGTTACACAATTTAGAGAGTTCATATGACAAAACCAATTATTTAGCAGAACTATTTCTTATACTAAGACAAGACAGCAATTTCTCTTGGGACACTGTGTTATAAAGAACAAAATCATTGACCACACTCTACAATAGACTCAATATCTTATTTCATAGGCTATTATTATAATTATCTTCCATATAATTTGAGGGATTTACCCAAATCTCAGTACAGTGAAAACAATTAATGCTGTGTGTTAGTGCGACTTAACCCAGATGCCTAATCGTTGTTCTAGTGGATGAAATTGATCCCATCCTTCAATGTCCAGCTTAAAGATTACCATTTCCATGTTTATTGTCCCCTCAATTCCCCATACATATTTTCTTTTTCTGATTCTCTATTTATTCCTCCTTTATGACATTTAATTATAGTCTAAGCACCTATGTTTAAATTCAAGGAATTGGTCTTATTCCTATTTACATTCCCCAAAAGCTTGGCACAGTGCCTCACACAGAGGTAAGGTTAGACACCTAATTCCCATGTAACAGAAAAGTCTCAGGCCACACTGGCAGGGAGGCAGTGAGTAAAATCATTTTATTCCCCTAACTTAACTTTGCTCTAAGTTCTCCCTCTCAGATGAGCCGCCAGTGTTCTTCCTCATTTATTCTCAAGGATGGATTCACTTTTAGTCCTATAAGCACGACCTAGAGGGAAGGTTCGCTACTCACAATTTCTTTGTCTAGAGCTGCAGGTGGGACATTTTATTGAGTTTTGTGCCTTGTCTATCTCCACTTGTCTTTACTTTCTGAAATCTTGATGCTGAAGTTGGTAATGAAAAACTACTTTCTCTCCTGGAATTATACCCTGTTGCCTGGACACAAAACTTGTGTTCCTGATTTTATATGGAACCCCCCTGATGAAGCATTGCATTTGATTCAATTTGTGTTATGGTCTCCACCCCCAAGGCTCTGGCGTTGCTCTAAACGAGATGGGCCAGAGACAATCAGAGGGTAACTGAATATCACAGTGAGCGGGATTTGGTCCATTGTCCCAAGGAGTTAAAGAGCCCAAAGTTTTGGATGAATGTGACAATCCAATTGCCCTTCCCAACATTTACCCTTCCCTCTCCCCTTCTTAGCCTTGCTGCCCATTCCCTTCCTATAAACTTAGCCCATTCATGCTCTGACTTGTTTGGGTTTCCAGTGGCTATTCAGCTTAAGACCTATTGTTGGAACCTTTGCTGCACTAAATAAATGGATGTGCAAGAAAATAAATGACTGTATTGAATTTGGAGGAGAAGAATTGCTCACACTGTAATAATAATTTGGGGGCACTAAAATGATGACACATACATGGTGGCATGGATCAAGTGTCCTGGAACTAAAGAAAGTCCCATAGTGGTCAACGAAACAGAAATAAATCATAGGGACCTAATAGTGACCTAAAATAATCACTTCTAAATTCTGCTCCAATTCTTAAGCCATTACTGCTGATTATTTGTATGAATAAATTTAGGAATCCATGATATAACATATGACTTTAGGTTTTAGGTTTCAGTCCTGGTTCAACTACTACCATGTTACCTGTGAAAACTTAGGCAAGTTTGTATGAGGCTTAATTTAAACATCTGTAAAATAGGAGATAATTATCTATTATCTTTACGAAACACAGAAAACTTGAGATAATGAATGTGAAAGTACTTTGAACATTATAAAAACCTATAAATATAAGATAATATTAAAATTTCAATAAGAATTTTGTAGGAATGTAGTACTAGGGAAAGTTAGACAAAGAGTGGCAGAGATTTCTCTAAAGAAGTAAGTGATGTATTTGCCAGAGTTTATATTTTATGACAATTTAGGCATTAATAGGATAACTGAGTCTCCACTGGAAGCTCCATAGCACCTTTGTCAAATATGTTAGTAAAAGGGTTCCAGTATTATGTATCGAACAGCACTCTTCTACTAAATGATGTCTAAAATAGTTGTGTGTTTTCATAGTACCATTTTTATTATATAAATATATCAATTTGGAAAGAAGAGAAAAAAATCACTATTTTGGGGTAGTAGGATTATGGATGGTTTTGCTACATTTGTAAATGGAATAGCAATCAGCAAATATTACTTAAAACTTGTTCTCATGAGGGAGAATGCTTGCGTCTTAAGCTAAGGATAGATAAGGATGTTTATGTAAAATTTTGCTTTTGGCACCAGTCTGAAATGAAAACTTTTCATTTTAATCCCTCAATTATCATGAATAATACTTCACTTTTAATTGATCATCATCGTAACTCATCATCAAATTATCAAATTGAGCTCTGCTTGTGAAAGGCACTACACAAAATATAAGGAAGATGAACCCTGCTACTTTTCTAATCTGTGAAATAATTGTAGAGGAGGCATCCATCTGCAGACTTTTGCTGTCCATCTGTATTTATTCCTAAGAAGAAGGGTCTTTCCTATCTTCCACCTTGAAAATGATGTAATGCAGGAGAGACTTCAGAGAAGGCAGGCCAGGTGGCAGCATCCAAGGGGCTGTCTAAAAATGGGAACACTTTCCACAGCTTCTGCCCCACAGGGACTTAGAGATGTGAGTGAGAAGGTATCTCCCCTTAAATACATAAAACACACGTAAAACACATATACAGGCAAAATTAGAGGGAAGCCTCTATGGCAAAAAGAATCCCCAATTATTCCTCCTGAGTTTTGGCCTCTTTTCCGTTTATCTCACTTTTACCCCCTCTGCCACCGCTGGAAGTGAGATTTTAGACATACATACAATGTAGTAATAAAACAGTGTCTTAAATACATAGGAATAACAACGAGTGTCATTTTCCTCAAAAAGAAGGAATCATTTTTACCCATTGCAGAGTCCAGAGATAAGGAACTCTGACTCTCTACTAGATGCTGCCATCCCAAATGAACCCTTACCCATGATGCTCTGCTCTTGAGGAAACCTCCCCCATGGCTAAGATTGTTACGGATGAAAGAACCATTAAGCAGCTACATAGGTATAATTATTTCTGAAGCATATGTGGGTGGTCCATTAAAAAAACAATAAGGGATAAAATGAAGCTCTTTGCAAATGTACCACCCTGCATATAAACATGAATATATATATACCTATGTATATAATTAGATGTAATTGAAATAATATAGGGCCTCTGGGAGAGATGATATGTTGTTAAAGGGCTTTCAGGTTTTTTTCTAAAGCAAATTAATTTTATAG
Organism: Diceros bicornis minor; assembly: GCF_020826845.1. Taxonomy (NCBI): domain Eukaryota; kingdom Metazoa; phylum Chordata; class Mammalia; order Perissodactyla; family Rhinocerotidae; genus Diceros; species Diceros bicornis. Next base: position 14,688,266 of record NC_080766.1, read on the forward strand.
AAAATAGAAGGCTTTGTGAAATATGTATCACAAAGGATACATTTTTCCCAATCTTCACATGTACCTATTTAGCTAATTATCATTTCCATATATACGCATACACACGAATTCATTCATATATATTCTCCTCAAAAATTATTCTAGGAAAAGCATTTCCTAAGTGTTTTTAACCTTAAACTATATATGAACCTTGATTTTTTCAAAGGGAAAGCAAATTTTAGGTATGTCAAATATAAAGAATTTTAGCATTTCACTGTGTAAAAAGCATCAATAAAATAGCACTAGATCTTCCTATCAGCCCCACACTTTACCCAGAGGTTTCAGCGGTGTTGTGTTGTTTGTTTCTGGGGGTAGAGGTAGGGATCCCTTTGGAACCCCAACCAAAGAGATTCTCAAACTCATACTATGTCCTCCATACCTACACTTCTTTCAACATACATTTGGTTCTTCACATCATTTCCTATTTTTATCCCCGTCTGTACTAGTCGAGATTCTCCAGAGAAACAGAACCAACAGGATGTGTAAATACATATAGACGGAGAGAGAAAGAGATCTATTTTAAGGAATTGGCTCATGAAATTGAGGAGGCTTGGTAAATCCAAACCTGCCGTGTAGACAAGCAGGCTGAAGACTCGGGGAAGAGCTACAGTTGGAGTCCAGAGATAGTCAGCTGACAGAACTCCTTCTTGCTTAAGGGAAATCATTCTTTGTTCTATTAATGCCTTCACTCGATTGGATGAGGCCCACCCACATTATGCAGAGTAATCTGCTTTACTTAGTGTCCACTGGTTTAAATGTTAACCTCACCCAAGAAACAGCTTCACAGAAATATCCAGAATAATGTTTTACTAAATATCTAGGCACCATGGTTCATCCAAGTTAACACACAAGATTAACCACCACATCATCTACTGAAAATAGTTGCCTTGCTGTTGTCATCTGTGTATCTATAGAAAGTATTTAAAGAAGACACAATAGTGAATGTTTCTCTGTGATAAAACCAAGTGGAATAAGGGAGAAAAATATGCCTGTGAGTAATTTAAATCCTAGTTCTGCTGTTCTGTGGGTGATTTACCTCAGTTAAATTAGTTCCTTGAGCCATGCTTTTTCATCTATAAAATGAGGTAGATCTTTCCACTAATTCACATTTCATTGATTTGCTCCTATTTGAAAAATACAGATTGAATCACTAGTTTTCTTCTATCTTTATGGTTAAAAACATGTTATCCAAATTGTTTTTTGCTTGTTAATTTTTTAAAGTTTTATATATTTGGGTGATATCTGATGTTTTCAGTTATATTATCTCTTTCTGATTCCATTAGATAGAGTGAATTTTGTAGGGGAAATGTCTGAAATTCTCCCTCAGCCATATCTCTTTCCCTTTTGTTTTTAGTTATTTTCCTCACTATTTAAATTTTAAATATGAGACACTAGAACAGATAAAAACTAAATAGCAGTTACCTACAGCAGTCTTAAAAGTACAAATTTCAGGGGCCGGCCCCGGGGCTTAGTGGTTAAGTGCGCGCACTCCGCTACTGGCGGCCCAGGTTCGAATCCCAGGCGCACGCCAGCTCACTGCTTGTCCAACCATGCCAAGGTGGTGTCCCACATACAGCAACTAGAAGGATGTGCAACTATGACATACAATTATCTACTGGGGCTTTGGGGAGAAAAAGGGGAAAAAAAAACAAAAGGAGGATTGGCAATAGATGTTAGCTCAGGGCCGGTCTTCCTCAGCAAAAAGAGGAGGATTGGCATGGATGTTAGCTCAGGGCTGATCTTCCTCACACACACACACAAAAAGTACAAATTTCAAACTTTAATGAAAATTGGAAATTATCTCTCTCAGTAAGTTAAACGTAAACAGGGACTGACTGAGGTCCATCACAGAAACAACTTTATCTACAAGGGAGTAAAGGGAAGACAGAATTTTTTGAGTTTTGCTCAATTCCATTTTGACTATTTGGTGTCTCCTTGTCTCCTACTTCTTTCTGAGAGCAACCAGTTGCCATTTGGGAAGCTAAACTAAAGTGAAGTTTCCATTATTGTTCCTTGGTTAGGAGTGTCCCTTGAACTTCAAGACAGAGTTTAGGTTGTTTGGCTATTTAATTTTCCCCAAACAGTCTTATATCTCACATTGTGGCTACTCTTTTGGTAAGAACTTCGGTGATGTGTATACAGGATATTTGAAAAAATGAAATAAAACATTTTGAGTGTGGTAATTACAGGGACACCACTATCATTATTTTAAGGAATTATAACTGGGAGAGAGCAAAAGTGGATTTTTGTTTAGTTACTGAATAGAGAATTAATTTTCAAAGAAATTTGTATTCGTGTTTGTTCTCCCAGCGGTATTAAAGAGGAACAGATGTATAGTGGGAGAAAAAAAGTGCATTTGCTCAGTATTTGTTTTTCATAATTAAGAAAATGTAACTATAATTAGAAATGGCAGTCTTTAAAGTCTTCAACTGATATATAATATATTCACAAATTAAGTATGTTTATACAATCCAAGGATAAAAAATAAAGATACAGTGCTTGCTCATGTGCTCATAAGAGCTTTCAGATATGTGTGAACATCACAGGTTCATCAATACATGATATCATATTACATATATGTCAAATATATCTCCTATTCCTCTCTACTGAACAATAATTTATTTTTCTCTCTTGGCCATACTTCATCACTCTTAGATTTTTCAGTGACAAAACTTGTACAGGCAGAAGATAATCAACGGTTTTACTCCAGAGTGTGCGCAAATGTTTCTATACAGCTCTGTTATTAACAATAATGACCTCAGCACAATGCATTTCCAGGGGAATTAATGACTGGGGTTAATGGCCCGAGGCAAAGCCAGTCAGTCATGAATCCCTAAGAAATACCCTGTGCTTTGATCATTATTGCTTCATTACAACATAAAAATAATCAGCAGCAATTACAATGGGAACTATGGGAAAAGTTCAGCCTTGAAAATTAACTCTTTCAGGCTTGATATTGCTGAAGATTTTACTGCTTCCAGTGAATTTAGTATAAACAATGCTGTAACCAAAAGAATTGATACAAATGATACCAACATAATGTGATCCTGAGTGGCCAATATTCCAATTGAAATTAGAGACGTGCCTGGCTAAGCAAAGAAAGTGAAATGAGCCTTTGCAAATAAAACAGCAAGCAAGTCAACCTGAACTAAGACTTTTTCAAAGGGTATTTATCCTATGCTCAGAAAAAATGAAAAAATGGATACTACAATCATGCCTATATTTTGATGAATTCCAGGAAAATATTAATAGGAAAGAAAAAAAATAATTTTGAAAAAAATCTTGAAATAAATTCCATTTTTAAATAAATAAAATCAAATTTTAATTTGATTACAATTTTAGGGGCAAAGACAAAAATAAAATAAACATATTTTAACTTCACATATCAATTTTCAAATTATCATGCATTTGTACATAATATAAACCTTTTCCAAAGCAATACATATGTTGTTGATTAAAAGATGTCTGGGTAATTCTTGTAAATTGAACATGCACATTTAATAAAAATCAAGGGTCGGCCCCGTGGCTTGGCGGTTAAGCGCTCGCACTCCGCTACTGGTGGCCTGGGTTCGGATCCAGGCGCGCACCGACACACCACTTCTCCGGCCATGCTGAGGCCATGTCCCACCTACAGCAACTAGAAGGATGTGCAACTATGACATGCAACTATCTACTGGGGCTTTGGGGGAAAAAAAGGAGGAGGATTGGCAATAGATGTTAGCTCAGAGCTGGTCTTCCTCAGCAAAAAAAAAGAGGAGGATTAGCATGGATGTTAGCTCAGGGCTGATCTTCCTCACAAAAAAAATAAATAAATAAAAATAAAAATCAGATATGATAATATATTTTCCTGCCATATGACTTCTGCCCCACAAGACTACTTGAACTTTTGCTCACTAACAATGTATTTATCAAGAAGTCCAGGTAAAATATTTGCAAATCATATTTCCAACAAGAGGTTAATTCCAAAATATATAAAGAACTCATGCACCTCAACAACAAAAAAAACAAACAACTTGATCAAAAAAGGGGCAGAGGTTGTGAACAGACATTTCTCCAAAGAAGATATACAGACAGCCAACAGACACATGAAACAATATTCAACATCACTAATTATTAGGGAAATGCAAACGGAAACTACAATGAGATATCACCTTACACCTGTCAGAATGGCTATAATTAACAAGACAAAAAAAACCCCAAATGTTGGAGAGGATGTGGAGAAAAGTGAACCCTCATACACTGCTGGTGGGAAAACAAACTGGTACAGCCACTATGGAAAAGAGTATGGATATTTCTCAAAAAATTAAAAATAGAAATATCATATGATCAAGCTATCCCACTACTAGGTATTATCCAAAGAACATGAAATCAACAATAAAAAGAGATTTATGTACCCCTATGTTCATTGCAGCCTTATTCACAATAGCCGAGATGTGGAAGCAACCCAAGTGCCCTGCTACTGATGAATGGATAAAGAAGATGTGATATATATATACAATGGAATACTACTCACCCATAAAAAAGACAAAACCATCTCATTTGCAACAACATGGATGGACCTTGAGGGTATTATGTTAAGCAAAATAAGCCAGAGAGAGAAAGACAAATACCGTATGATTTCACTCATATGTGGAAAATTAAAAAATATATGGATAAAAAGAACAGATTAGTGGTTACCAGAGGAGAAGGGGTGGGAGCGTGGGTGAAAGGGGTAGAGGGGCACATATGTATGGTGATGGATAAAAATTAGACTATTGGTGGTGAGCACAATGTAGTCTATACAGAAACTGATCTATAATAATGTACACCTGAAATTACACAATGTTATAAATCATTATGACCTCAATAAAATAAAAAAAATAAAGAAGTCCAATAGCATTTTCACATATTTACTTCCTCCCACTCAATCCAAGATGAGCATTTGACATAAACTTCCTTTTTGTTTTAAGAATCTCTCTCTTCCCTTGGCTTTTATGACAAATATTTCTTCTTTCTGTCTGGTTACTTACACATTGAGTCTTTGACTATCTCCTTTGACCTCCTTTTCTCTTCCCATTCTCTAAACATAGGTGTTCATCAAGACTTGTTTCCGACATTATTTTCTTCCCTATGAGCACCCTAATAATTCTGGAATATCATTTGCTTCCACAAGTTTATTTATTTTCTCTTTATAAATACATACCAAGTCTATTTCTCTATTTCAACCCTCTCCCAAATTAGTACTTCCCAATTGTCTACTAGACATGAGGCCATATATATGCTTTTGGCAATTCAAGATATTATATTTAAACGTACCTCATCACTTCTCTCTTCTGCCTCTTTTTTAATCCTTCTCTAGTTCAAAATATTTACCTTTTTGTCAGCATTTCCAGTCATTGATTCAGTTCTGTCTAACTCCACACCCAGGTCTGATAGATCTGATTTCCGTACAATTCTAACATTCACTTGTCTATTTTAATTTCATATCCACATCCCTAACTAATCTTTAATATGAATTATCTCAGTAGGATTTATCTGGTCTTAATATTTCTCAGTCTACCACAAATAAGACTTTTTCTTATCCTGCCTCCAGCCTCCAATTGGATGTAAAATTTAATGAGTATACATGAGCTTTGACACATGAGATATGGATCTGAATCCTGGTCAATGCTGACAAAATAGTTACCATATATATGACATTGAGGAAATTATTTCTTTCTTTATATTCTCAATATTGACACTAATTGACATACCCATATTATAAGCTATTATAAAATGTAAAACTACTAATAATTATAACAAACCTCTGATTTCACATTGATTATTTTGCCCAAACTTTCATTGGGTCTGGCAATGTATATCTATGACAAATACGCTTTGAATAAAATTAATCATATTATAGCTGTTTGGGTATCTGTTCCTTTCCTGTCCTGCTACCTTTCGTCCCACATACATACACAGAAGGCTATATGCTACCTCAAGATAGAGATGGTTTTACTTTTTTTTTTTTTTTTTAAAGTATACAGTGCTGGCTTTGGTTTATACTTGGGATATGGAAAGCAGGGAAGGGTAATACTCCACCTTTAAAACAGCAACAAAAAAAAAACTGACAAACTTCAAATTCATAACTTTTCCTGAATCCACCAGAAAGCTGAGATTGCAAAGTAACTAACTAATGTGAAACAGCAAAAAAGACAATGTCTGCCAAGGAAAAACAGAATCTATGGACCAAATTCAGATATGACACAGAGGTTGGAAATATCAGACAGTGAATTTAAAACTATGATTAGTATCATAGTTAAATGTTCCAATGGAAAAGATGGAAAAAATGCAAAGTCAGAGGTGTATTTTCAGTAGAGTGATGAAAACTATAAGAAACAAGTGGAAATGATAGAAATGAAAAATACAGTAAAAGATGAGGAATGCCTTCAACAGACTCTTTGGTAGACTTAGAACAGCTGAGAAATAGGTCAGTGAAACAGGTCTGTAGAAATTACCCAAACTGAAACAGAATAAAAAAAAGTAGGAAAAAAAAAAATCCCACACAGATTAGAACAGCCAAGAATTGTGAGGCAATATCAAATGACCTAACATACATGTATTTGCACTTCCAGAAGCAGAAGAGAAGGAACAGAGCAAAAGAAAGTTATGAAGAAAGAACAGCTAAGCATTGTTCAAAGTTAATAATAAATATCAAACCATATGTTTAAGAAGATCAGAGGGCCACAGCAAGACAAATAAATGAATAAACTCACACATCTAGGCATATGATATGCAAATCAAAGACAAAGAGAGAATCTAGAAGGCAGCCAGGGGACAAAAAACAACACATTACACACAAAGAAACAAAGATGAGTATTAAAGAAGACTTCCTGTCAGAAACCATGCAAACCAGAACACCTTAATGTGACATCATTTGAGCACCGAAAGAAAAGACTAAGAAGTAAAAAATCTATACTCAGCAAGATTATTTCTCATGAATGAAGGAGAAATAAAGATGTCCTGAGGCAAATCAAAACCGAGAAAATTTATTGCCAGTAGTCCTGCACTACAGAAAAAAATGTTAAAGAAAAATTTTCAGACAGAAGGAATATAATACCAGACAGTAACTTGAATCTACACAAGAAATAAATAGGACTGGAGCTGAAATAAATGAAGGCAAAATAAAAGTCATTTTTTTACTTCTCCTTGCTCTGAAAGATAACTGTCTAAAGTAAGAATAGTAGGAATACATTCTGCTTATATCATATGCAAAATTGATAGTTTAAAAGTATGGAAAAAGATACAACACAATTCAAAGTAAAGCTGAAGTAACTATATTGGTATCAGACAAAGTAGACTTTAGAAATGAGAAAATTAAAGAGGGACAAAAAGCAACATTACAAAATGATTAAGTGACTCATCCTCTAATAAAACATAACAATTCTAAATGTGTATTTACCTTATAGCGTAATTTCAAAATAAATAAAACAAAACCTGATAGAACTGAAAGGGAAATTTATCAAATCTACAAATATAGTTGAAGACTTCAATACTCCTCTTTCAATAATTGATAGAATAAGTAGACATAAAATCAGCAAGCATATATGAAGCCTAACAGTACTATCCATAAACTTAATATTTATAGAATAATATTCTACCCCAAAATAGTAAAATACATATTTTTAAAGTATACTTGGAATATTCACCAAAATCTACATATTATGCACCATAAAACATATTCTAATAAATATTAAATATATAAATATCACTCAAAGGAGGTTTTCAGGCCATAAGAGAAATCAACTGACCATATAAGTATTAAATTAGAAATCAATAACAGCAAGATATCTGGAAAATTCCAAAATATTTGGAAATTTAAAAAAGTCACACTTGTATGGGTCAAAGAGGAAGTCTCAAAAAATTTAAATAAATTTAAATGAATTTAAAAAGTATTGTGAACTGAGTGAAAATCAAAATACAACATATCAAAATGTATGGGATGCAGTTAAAGCAATGTGTAAAGAGAAATTTATAGCATTGAATGCTTACAATAGAAAAGATGAGAGTCTCAAATCAGCAAGCTAATCATCCTCCACAAGAAACTAGGAAAAACAAAAAAGCAAATTACACCTAAAGCAAATGAAGGAAAGAAATAATAAAGATAAAAGCAGAATCAAAGAGACTGAAAACATAAAATCAATGGAAAGTCAACCAAACCAAAGGCTGCTTCTTTGAAAAGATCATAACATAAATAAACCTCTAGACTGTTTGACCAAAAAAAAGGAAAAAAGAAAAGTCACAAAATACCAATCTTAGGAATGAAAAAGAAGTTCTCACTATAGAATTCACAGACATTAAACTGATAATAAGGGAACAACATAAATATACTATTAATGAAATGAGCGAATTCTTTGAAAGACACAAACTACCCAACCTTACCCAAGAATAAACAGATAATCTGAAGATTCCTACAATGATTAAAAATTTGGATTAGTAGTTATAAATCTTCTAATTAAAGAAAATTCCAGATACAGATAGTTTTACTGGTGAAGTCTATCAAACATCTCAGGAAGAAATAATTCAGATTCTATACAATCTTTTTTAGAAAATAAAAGAGGCAGAAACACTTCCCAAATTATTTTACGAGGCCATAGTTGTCTTTATATCAAAATCAAAGACGTTAGAAGAAAAGAAAATTACAGACCAGTATCATTCATAAATATAGATGTTAAAATATTCAAAATTATTATGAAGCCAATTCCACCAACATATAAGTAAAGATAACACATCACAAGCAGGGTTTATTCTGTGAATGCAAGATTGGTTTAATATTTGAGTATCATCAACGTACCTCATCATATTAGTAGACTAAATAAGAAAAACGAGTATTTCAATAAATGCAGAAAAAGGATTTGACAAAATTCCACATTCCATTAATGATAGAAACTCTCAGCCAACTAGAAATAGAAATGATGTCCTCAACCTGATAAAAAGTTTCTACAAACGACCTACAGCCAACATCATACTTATGACTTATTTCTCCCCCTCTTGATGGAGAACAAGGCAAAGAGGTCTGCTCTCACCACTCCAGTTAACATCATGTTGCAAGTCATAGACAGTGAAGTAAGGCAACAAAAGAAAATAAAGGCATCTAGACTGGAAAAGAATAACCAAACGTTCTCTACTTACAAACAGTATGATTGTACATGTATATAATCCCAAGAGTCTACAAGAAAGTCTTTAGAGTCAAGAGAATTTAGAAGTATACAAAGTAGCAGTATACAAGGTCCACATATTAAGAAATCAGTTGTATTTCTCTATAGTAGCAATGAACAATTGGAATTCAAAATGTGAAAAAAAAATACAATTTACACTAGCACCAAAGAAAAATGAAATGCTTAGATATAAATCTAACAAGATATTTGCAGAATCTGTACACTGAACGCTACTAAAAAAAAAAGAAAGAAAGAAATCAAAGAAAATCAGAAATAATAGAAAGTTATACAATGAGTATGGATTAGAAGGCTTAATAGTGTTAAGATGTTAAAACTTCTCAAATTGGGATGTAATGCAATCTCAATAAAAATCCAAGCAGGACTTTTATAGACATTGACAGGCTGATTCTAAAATTCACATGGAAAGCCAAAGGAATTAGGATAGCAAAAATAATTTTATCAAGGAAAAACAAAGTTGGAGAATTCAAATTACTTAATTTCAAGGCGTTCTTTAAATCTGCAGTAAAAAAAAGATAGTGTAGTATTGACAGAGATAAACGTATCAATTTAATAGAATAGAGAGTCAAGAACTAGACCCACTCAAATATAGTAAACTGATTTTTGACAAAATTGCAAAGGCAGTTGAAAGGAGAAAGCACAATCTTTTTATCAAATGATGCTGAGACAATTATACTATATGCAAACAACATAAAACAAAAAATTGACCCATACACCTTATGCAAAAATTAAATCAAAATATATCATAGACTTAAATATAAAACCTAAAACTATAAAATTTCTACAAGAAGACATATAAAAATATCTTTGTGGCCTTGGGTTTGGCAAAGAGTTCTTAAATATGACCCCAAAAAGTATGATCCATAAAAGAAACAATTGATAAAGTGTGCTTTATCAAAATTAAAATCTTTTGTTCTGTAAAAGACACTATTAAGGGACTGGCCTCCTGGCATAGTGGTTAAGATCAGCACGCTCTGCTTTGGCGGCCCAGGTTCGTGGGTTCAGATCCTGGGCGTGGACCTACACCATTCATCAGCCATGCTGTGACAGTGACCCACATACAAAATAGAGGAAGATTGGTACAGATGTTAGCTCAGGGCTAATCTTCCTCAAGCGAAAAAAAAAAAGAGAGAGAGACACTATTAAAAGAATGAAAGCACAAACCATAGACTGCGAGAAACATTTGCAGATGATTTATCCAAAAGAAATTATATCCAGAATATATAATGATTTTTCTAATTCAACAGTAAGGAAACAAAAATCCTAATTTTTTAAAAAGTGGGCAAAAGATTTAAAGAGACATTTTACCATAGAAGATATATAGTTATAAATAAGAATGTGAAATGATGCTCGACATAATTCATTAGAGAAGTTGAAATTAGATCAACAATGTCATACCACTGCATACTAATTAGAATGACTTCTTAAAAAACAGAGAAATGAAAAGAAAATGACAACAGCAAATGTTGAAAGGTCATAGAGCAAACAGAAATGTCACACACAGCTGACAGGAAAGCAAAAGTGATGCAGCCACTTTAGAGAAGACAGACAGTTTGGTCATTTGTTATAAAATTAAACTTATGACCTATCATTCCCACTCCTAGAAAGAAATAAAAACTTACGCTCATCAAAAACCTGCACACAAATACTTATGGCAGTTTTACTTCTAATGACCAAAAATGGGAAACAACCCTGACCTCTCTTAACTGGGAATGAATAAACTCTTATGCATCCATACAATGGAAAACTACTTGACGATAAAAATGAATGAACTAATGATACACTCCATTACATGTTTAAACCTCGTGTAATTTTACTGAGTAAAAGAAGTCAGACCCAAAAGGTGATTGTCATAATTATTGGATGATTCCACTTATATGGCGTTATGGAAAACGTAACACTGTAGGGATTGACAAGCTAAGTGGTTGCCCAGAGTTAGAGGGAGAGTTTGACTAGAAAAGGATAGCATAAGGGAATTTGGGGGTTGACGGAAACCTTCTGTATCTTGATTCAGGTGGAGGATACATAAATATATGCATTTCTCAAAACTCAGAACCAAAAAGAGTAGATTTTGTTTCAGGTAAATTAAAAGGTAAATTTTAAAAAAGTCTACAGTGTCTAGTAACATATCTTACCAAAAGTTGGCAGGCATTAAATTAAATTAAGTGTCAGTGAGATCACAAGTCATTGCAAGTACAAAACACCGATGAGTTCTACTATTTACCAGTGTTAGGAAGTATTCCAAGCCAAGGTTACAAGGCTACTTTTGGCTTAGACCTAAATCTATAGGGACTATCCAAACTAGGGATATCCTCTATTCAAGTCAGCATGGGAATGTTTCTTCCGGACCTTCTAAGAAGTAAAACAGAGGTTCTAGGAAAGTTTTATGATGCCATAACTTTTGTTTCAAAATGACTTAAGACCTTTGTGAAGATTAGTAAATTTCTTTAACATAACAAAACATTTTAATAAGTGTGAAGTTAACTTATACTGGAGTCTGCCCCCATTTCTAAGTGAATGTGAGTGTATTCATTTGTTATTGCTGTTGTAACAAATTACCACAAACTTAGAGGCTTAAAAGAAGCCACGTTTATTATCTTATAGTTTTGGAGATCAGTCTGAAATGGGGTTCCCTTGGACTAAAATCAAAATATTGGCAGGGCCATGTTCCCTTCACAGGCTCTAGGAGAAAACCTGTTCCTTTGCACTTCCTTCATCTTCAAAGCCAGCAGTATAGTATCTTCAAATCACTCTCTGACTCTGACCCTCTGCTTCCCTTGTCACGTCTCTTTCTTCTGATTCTGACCATTCTGCCTCCCTCTTATAAGGACCCCTGTAACTACATTGGGCCCACCCAGATAATCCAGGATCATCTCCCATTTATCTTTAATCACATCTGCAAAGTCCCTTTTGCCATGTAAGGTAATATATTAACAGATTCCTGAAATTAGGATATTGACATCATTGGGTGGGGGACTATTCAGCCTACCATAACCAGCATTCCAAGCCGCTGGCACACAAAGAAAAAAATCTACCCATTGCCCCATCTGGCTGTATAATATTTCACTCAATGTATGCCCAATTACTAGTAGATAATGAATTTCATGTTTTCTTCAACAGGACAGCCTAAAACTGAGTTACACTTGCCAAAAGATCAACACACTAGAGACCCGTTTATGATGGATGAGAAAGGCCTGAGAACTTCACAGACCTGAGTTTCCTCTGGAGAATTGCCTGTTAGAATGCAATATCCAGCTACCTCATGAACGTCTTACCAACAGGCAGCTTAGGCTGTAGTTGGTTATAATGTCCCTGGGTAGGTAGACAAAAACAACACTGAAAGCAAAATACAGTTTCACCTTTTTTTTTTTTTTTTTTTGGTGAGGAAGATTAGCCCTGAGCTAACATCTGTTGTCAATCCTCCTCTTTTTGCTGAGGAAGATTGGTCCTGGGCGAACAGCCGTGCCCATCGTCCTCTACTTTATATGTGGGACGCCTGCCACAGCGTGGCTTGATAAGCGGTGCAGAGGTCTGCGCCTGGGATCTGAACATGCGAACCCCAGGCCACCAAAGCAGAGTGCGCAAACTTAACCACTACGCTGCCAGGCCGGCCCCCAATTTCACCTTTTTTCAAAGAATGTCACTTTCGGAAAAATTGTGTGTATATATATGATTATCATATATATAATAATTATACAATATATACATTATATAACGTTTACCTTCCTTCTTTGACACAAAGAGCTAACAAAATATGGCAGGTTTTGTTTGTTTGTTTGTTTGTTGCTGTTTTACTGTTAGCTCTGCTTATTTACACTCCATCAGAAATAAAACAAGCTTCAGTAGTTCAGTAGTTACAGTTCTTAATAAAACCATCTGCTTTAACAAAAAATATTCTCTGTATGTGTATCCTTTTTTCCTTTATATGCACTTCTCTTAGAAGTGCACACGATTATTGTTCTCAAGATTATTGTCATCCACAAATATTTATTTTTGTTCACATTCAACATGCACACAAATCCATAATATACATTTTAATTGTAAAAACAATTAACAAAAAATTGCTGAGAGTAAATCCTAAGAGTTCTCATCACAAGGAGAATTTTTTTCTTTTTCCTTTCTTTTCTTTTTATTGTATTTTTACGAGATGATGGATGTTAGCTGAACCTGTGTGGTAATCATTTCACAAAATGTGTAAATCAAACCATCATGCTGTATGCCTTAACATCATCTATGTTAATTATTTCTCAATAAAACTGGGGAAAAAAAGAATAGCTGAATCTCTTAAGCAATCAGGCAACAATAAATTTTGAGCAAATATTATGTGCTTAGCGTTGTGAGGGATGAAAAAGAAATACAGATAGTGGTTCACGTCCTCTTTAGGACATCTAGTTAGGGAGATGTTTAATATATGTAAAGCACTAACAAAGTCAATATGTATGTGATCTTTTATATTGACCAAGATGTAGACGCATTGAGTTTCTACGTGGAGTAATTTCACATCGAGTATATTGATGGCTTCTCTCTGAACCCAGGGGAAGAGGAGAGGCTCATCTGATTGGAGAATTTAGCAAAAGTTGCTCAGCCTCCTCCTCCTTGTCTTGTCTTTTCATGTTCAATCTGCCTGCTGGCAGGGAGCATGCGCTCTAGGAAGCAATCTGCCAGACGAAGAGGTGTGGTTATCCAACTTTGGGCTGAAATAACGAATGTCAAACTACCAGCTGCCTTAGCTCTAGGTAGGTCACAACTTCCAATCCAACCTTTCCTTATAATCAAGATGATATTTCAAGCTCTAGTTTTCTCATTCGGTTCCAAACTTGGGTGGGAAGGAGAAGCACTAACATTTGACACCTAAAAATGTCTCTTTTGACTATTCATACACTGAGAAGTAAGAGAAACTGGAGAGCTTTCTGAGACCCTGACGGGAGGCAGCCTGAAGGAGCTTAAGCTGGACTTCGAAGGATGAGCAGAACCCAGTTAAGCCAAGTGTAAGAGAAAAGAATTTCAAAGCATGTAAATGACATGAGGGGGAAAAAGGACCACAGAGAAATGAAAATGGTACAGCTCGCTCAGTGAGGACACTGACCCGGCTCTGGTGGATAATTCTGGGGCATTTTTAAAATTTAATCATAAAAATATGAAGGTCTTGAAAGCTAGACCAAATAATTTAGACTTGATTTGACAGGCATCTGAGAAGTATTTCATACCCTGGAAAAGGGAAATGAAATGATGAAATCGTTTTTTGAAGAAGATTCTGGCCGTGATGTAAAGGAGTTGGGTCGGGGGAGGACAGGGGCATTGACAGGTGGACTAAAGACCAAAGATGCCAACCAGAAAATGTGTAGAGTGCTGGACTTGAACAATCAGAGTGGAATGAAAGAAAGAGTGAGCTGACTATGCAAAATGGCCCATTCTTCATGGTAAAATTTTCTTTGTGAACATATAACTTTTAGAAGAGCAGAGAAAAGTAGGCATATGGACTTTGTCTTTGAAAAGTATTTGTAATCATTTGGAAAGATGATTAGATTGCAATTGTACTGATTTGCAACTGTGATTACCAAGCACTAATTTAGAGAAAATGGAATTTAAAAACTTAAATGAGTTTTTGAGATCCTTAGATCTTACTTTGTAGATAAGAAAACTGAGTCTTAAAGCAAATTTGTTCAGGTTACATAATTTGTGTGCAGCTGGGACAAGCCCAGGCATATAAATGTCTATGTCAGTTCTCTGTCCATAAGCCTTGCTGCCAGGAGCAGCACATTATTATTATACACATTATTATACACATTATTATACACATTATTATACACATTATTATTACTAACCAACCACATTTTATGGGATGAATACCTGAAATAATATAACTGGTGGTAAATAACCTGAATATGTTGCCCCAGTAACAAGTAAATATATATGATACAAGAAGTGTTCAGCTTACTCAAAGGTGATGCCAATGATATACTACGATTGGCAATGCTCTACTAAGGGGTTGATTTTATCTCCTAATAATAGTCCTTGTTGGCTTTGCCCTTCACATTTGTTCCCTCATTTGAAAAGGCTACATTTTCAGTCTAACGCTCTCCCAACTGAGCTATTCTGGACCTTGAGGGTATTATACTAAGCAAAATACCATATGATTTCACACATAAGTAGAAGATAAAAACAACAACAATAACAACAACAAACACATAGACACAGAGATTTGATTGGTGGTTACCAGAGGAGAAGGAGGAGAAAGGAGGGTAAAAGGGGTGACAGGGCACATGTGTACGGTGATGGATGGTAATTAGTCTTTGGCTGGTGAACATGATGTAGTCTCCACAGAAATCAAAATATCATGATGTACACCTGAAATTTATATAATGTTATAAACCAATGTTACCTCAATAAAGAAAAAGAAAGCTACACTTTGGCACTGATAGGAATTTAAGTTGCTTTGGTAGTGGTCTGAGGCTCCCGCAATGTGGCACCGGCTGTTTTAGCTACTGTGTGTTATATGAATAGCAGTGATGGAAACACCCCATATGTAGCAGGGACTGCAAGAGTGTAAACATACTTGTGTGATGTTTCTAGACCCCCACACAGCAGTCTACTTGACTGCAAACATCATCCAGAAAACTGCAGCTCCTTTTAGTCACTCCACAAAGAGCTGCTGTGTCTTCGGTTTCAGCGAACAAACAATTTGCTATGTGAACAGCTGAAGCAAGCTGTGTCAACAAGACAGGATTTGAATTATGACATGCTGCTGCGTCTATGAAGGCGGAAGAAGGGAGTACATGATTACCGCCTAGAGCATGTGGTTAGGAAGGGAGGAATGGTAGCTCTCTCTTGATGGAAAACATCTGCTTTCTTCCCAGTCCCCTCGAAAGATTCTCTTGGGAAATAGGGCCCCGATGCTATCACTCCGAACCAGGTCATTCCCTCCTCAGACTTCTGAGGCAATATTTGAATCTGTTGAGAAATCATTAAAAAATAGCACGAATAACGTTTGATGAAATAAAAGGGGACGTGATAAGAAAATGTGAAAGCCTGCTGCATTCTCAGCCTTAAAATATCATCTGTGCTTTAGCTCCTAATTTTCACACTTCACAGCTGCTAATGGATCTCAGCGGAACTAAAGTAAGACTTGACAGAAAGATATGTCTTTTTGTCATCTCTGTCATGTTTCTTTCCTTATTTTCATATAGAAAGTTCTTATTCACCTCGAAGTCCCTTGTATCAGCTAAGGTGCTTTCCTTCTCTTTTTCTAACTTGAGACCCTCCTTTCTGTTTTTAAAAAAATGTCTTCTGCAGCCAACAGAATAATAAAGGCTGCCCGTGTCTGGATTGCTGTGAAAGACACTGGAAATAGAACAGGGTAGGGGATCTGGTAATGTACCTTGATATCCTGAGCTTGAGGCAAATATTCCAGGTTCTGGAAAACCCCATAGGTCTTCCTATCTGCGATGTTTCCAAACAAAACAAGCAACATTCACACAGGCCCTTTAAGATCCTTAACCAGGGCTAGGAAAAGAACATTCAAGCTGATTCACTAATAACACAGGAGATAAGCAATTAACAGGAAAGAGAAGCAGAGTTCATTCTCTTTAAAAGTTCCGATGGCATTGCCTAATGATATCAACCTCTCTTAGAAAACAACAGACTCCTGGGATTTCTCAGCTGAATGCAGTGTCAGGAAAGTTCTAAATTCGTTTGTTCATCCATTGCACTTTTCTTTAACATTCTGGAGTTAACATGTCATTCAGATATACTAACATAATCTGATTGTCTTTGAAGGTTTTCAACCTAGTAACGCCAAACTATTTCTATTCTGCATGGTTTTTCTTCCATATATATTTCTCAGGAATAGTTACATCTGATGCAGTAAAATAAATACTACCTCCCTGACCCAGTTTTTCTGCTTACATGATACGTTTTCGTCTTGCGAAATTCTCTCGATTTTTTTTACTTCACCCTGTGGGTGAGAACATATTTTATTTGCACAAAGTACAATTGGAAGTTTTTATGTGACTTCTTTTAACCTTATTCCCATTTGGTATTTTTCACAACATTTCTATGAGGGAAATATCGTAATGTTCCCTTTAAAAAGACTTTATTTCTAAAACACCAATAATTTATTCATCATCCAAACAGTACTAGCAGATTTTCAAGATGCTCTAGTTTTAATACTCTGTTGCTTGTCATTATGAGATAAAATTTTTCCAGTACCTCTTGACAGTTTCTTATCAGTCATTTGATCTTTAGTTTTCTTTATTAAATAATACAAGCCTGAACTTCAATTATGTGAAACTTCACAGGTTGAAATAGAACTTTGGGCCAGGACTAGAACAGACCAGAAAAGATATTCACTGCCAACAAAAAAATACCAGAAGACAGAGGATCCTTTTCAGAGTATAAAGTCAAAGTTAGGCAGAATATTTACATATAAATACTTGATATCATATTAAACCAATTCAGTCGTTTCGTTTAAAACACTCATCTCACGACTGTCTGGAATCTTCCAGGTATAATGGAAGGATTATGGGCTTTGCAATCAAACATAGCTGGTTTTGATTAGCTATCTGACCTTGGAGATTTAACCTCTCTGAACCTCAGCTCTCATTTATTAAATAGATTTAATAACAACAACTGCAGAGCATGGTCGTGAGGATTAAATAAATTTAGGGTAGCATCTGGCACCCAGCAAACTCTCTGAATATATAATATTTCAGGTACTGTAAATGTACAATTTAAATGTAAGTCTACTTCCCTTCTGTCAATAAATATTTTTATTTAATAAAGCACCTGACAGCAGGAATTTTACACAGTAGTTAAAAAAAAAACAAATAGAATAATATCTGTGATCCAATACTCAGTGGTGGTGCAGAGTATATGTTACCAGAGAAAGGAAGACAAAAAAGGTATAATAATTGAGGAATGGTTCTTTGATGAGTTGGGACTTGAGTTTGGCTATGAATAATACATAGGATTAATAACAGTGCAGGCGAGAGCGAAGAGCTGCTGAGGTGAAGAAAACCCCATTAAAGAGGATGTGCTGATGGGGATCGTCGTGCGGTGTCAGGGGCAGTGCAATCTATGTGATGAAAGGAGCACTGTGTGTTGGAGTAATAATAAGACTGATACATAAGTTTGGTCCAGTTTATGGAGAATTTTGAAAACTTTGAAGAAGAATTTAGAGTTGATGTGGTGAATTGATGGGAGCAAGTTTGATTCACTGGGTAGGAAGTAACCTGATTATAGTTTAATCCTTATATTGTAGGCAAATACCGTGTGAGGCAGCATTTGCTTAGAGTAGACAGCTTCAATTTTAGCTCCTACTGCCAGGGAAGATTTGGAAGTGAGAGATGGAAAACCACACTGAAGAAATTTCTTGGACTTGTGCAATAGCAATTATAAATGGAAATGGTTATGCTACTAGAAGTACAGTTGCTGGGCTCTATAAGGCACAGAGAAAAAGCTTCTGTCTTATGCACTGAATGTCTAGAAATTTCAGATAGCTCCAAATGAGTTAGAACATATGAATCCCAGAAGTGGACAAAATGGTACACATATAGGTAACAGGATAATGGAAAATGGAGATACAAAAAACTGGGACCCAGATACTAGTAATGAAGGACCTCACCACTACCAATGTGGGACAAATATATTGTCAACAGTTGAATTACTTGGCTGTTATGGCCAAAGAAAATGTATAATTTGCTCAATTTCTATTGCGGGGTGTGTGTGTGTGTGTGTGTGTGTGTGTGTGTGTGTGTGTGTGTGGAGGGAGAGAGAGAGATTAAACTCACCATCAGCAAACAGAATATAATTTATTTAAAATCTTCAATTGATTTCTTCTTGCATTTTAAATAAGTTCTTTGTTAAAAGAAGAACTTCAGGGACCTGCCCCGTGGCATAATGATTAAACTCCTGCGCTTCGCTTCGGTGGCCCAGGGTTCGCAGGTTCTGATCCCCGGCGTGGACCTATGCATCACTTAACAAGCCATGCTGTGGCAGGCGTCCCACATAAAATGGCAGAAGAGGAGCACAGATGTTAGCTCAGGGCCAATCTTCCTCAGCAAAAGAGGAGGACTGGCAACAGAGGTTAGCTCAAGGCTAATCTTCCTCATAAAAAAAAAAGAAGAGGGGCCGGCCCCATGGTGTAGTGGTTAAGTGCACGTGCTCTGCTGCTGGCAGCTCCGGTTTGGATCCTGGGCGCGCACGGATGCACCTCTTGTCAGGCCATGCTGTGGCGGTGTCCCACATAAAGTGGAGGAAGATGGGCACAGATGTTAGCCCAGGGCCAGTCTTCCTCAGCAAAAAGAGGAGGACTGGCATGGATGTTAGCTCAGGGCTGATCTTCCTCACAAAAAAAAAAAGAGAAGAAGAAGAACTTCATTTATTTTTAGGGAGAGGTATTTGAAATAGGTGAGCCAACTGCTATGGCTAGCCATTAACCCTTTTGAAAAGAAGGGCAAGATGGAACAGAACTTTAAGAAGGAAGTGGAGAAGGAAATAAATATCAGTGAAGATGTTTAAGAACAAAATACAACAAAAATGGAATCCAAGTACAGCACCCATGTCAAAGACAAAATTTTGAAAAAGGGAGTAGGAGTATCACATGACTTGACAGTTCAAAGAGGAAGAAAAGTGGGGGAACAAAATATTGATTTTGGTGAAGAGGTCATAGATGGCCTTCCTGAAAGCAGTTACTACAAATGATGAGACTTAAGTGGTTAAGGGGCTAGGAATTTATAATTGTTGAAGAAATAGAAGTAGTGAGTGCAGCCTTGCCTTTTAACTCATTAGAGATTATAGTGTGGGGGGGACCAGCGAGAAAATTTTTTTTGAGGGATAAAGGAATATTTGTTTTTTGAGAGAGGAGATCTGAGTAACCTTATAGAAAGAGGGAAAGTAGCTAATGTAAAAATATTGAAAATGCAATGGGGGGGGTGGGGGGTAGTTATTGATAAAACTTACTCTTTTGTACAAGCCAGGATGAAAAGGGATCAAGCATTGAAGTATTAATGCTGGAAAACGGTAGAGTCATTATCTCCCTCAGAGAAGAAAGAGGATGGGGACAAGAGATTTGAAGAAATTAAAAAATATTAGAATAGCTACTATAGAAGATAGAATGAGGCTAGAACACAAGATGAATATAAGGAATGTTGAGGTACAGTTCAGGATCTCTGAGCTAAGCTGTGCTAATTATTATATGTAATCAATCACGTGTGTGGACTTTATCCATCAACTTTCAACAAGGTGGAAGAGAGAACAGAGGCAACCACAGGTACATGTGAATAAGGGTTCAAGAATGCAGTACAGGCCAAGGGGATGAGTGACTCTAGGGTGCCTTAAAGGGGATCTTGAGATGACAGATCACAATATGCAGCCAAACCAGGGAGGTGAGTGGATTCAATTCAGTTTAACAGACATTTACGGGAGGTGTCCAATTTCGAGGCCAGTGCTAGGTCCCAATAAGAGAAGAAAGAAAAAGACCAGGAAAATACGTAGGTGCTGAAGGATCAGAGGTCACAATGCGAGCAAAGAATCAAAAAGCCTTAGAGCAGATGTGAAAGTGGAAAATGGAGAGAATTAAAAACTATAAGTCACAGAAAAATAATTCAAGTTCCAACTGTAGGCAAGCCAGATGGCAACTCTTTCATTATAAGTCACTGCAGTTAAGAAGTTCAAGGAACTTTGGTGTCAGGATGCCATAGAGGTCATCAAAGTAGTCAATAAAAGCACTAAGTAGAAAAGCATAAAATAATCTAAGGAAGAAAACTTGTCAATGAAATCATCAAGATACATCTGAACAGTAGTAAAGTATAACCACAGGATTTAGAGATGCAGGAATATGGAGGACATCGTGGACTTCAGAAGAGGAAGTTTTGAGTAACAGCAGTAATGAAAAAGTATTCTAAACCTGCAATGAAAAGTAAGAGTTCTACTGGCCATTCCTCCTAGCCCAGAAATTCAGAAGAGTCATAGAGAAGATGTATGTTTAGTTTTATAAATTGCCAAAGGTAGTCGTACCATTTTATAACACCACAAATAATGTACTAGAATTCTAGTTTGCCATCAGCCTTATCAAATTTTGGCATTTCTGTTCTTCTGAATTTTAATTATTCCAATGGCTATGTAATGGTATCCCGTTGTGTTTAATTAGCATTTCCCTGATGACTAATGATTTTAAACACTTTTTCACATGCTTATGGCCATTTATGTACCTTCCTTTATGTAATGTCTGTTCAAATATTTTGCCCACTTATATTGAGTTGTTTGATATTTTATTATTGAATGGTAAGATTTCATTATGAACTCTGAATACCAATCTTTTGATAGATAATGTTTGTGAATATTTGCCTATAGTTTATAGTTTAACTCTTAAGAGAATCTTTTAATGAGCAAAAGTTTTACATTTTGATGAGGTTTAGTTTATCATTTTTCTTTTATGATTATTGCTTTCTGTGCCACCTATAATAAACTTTACCTTACACTTAATTCACAAAAATTTTCCCCTATGTTGGTAGATTTAGCTCCATAGTGTTCACTTCTGTGTTCAAGTCTGTGATTCATCTTCAATTAATTTCTATGTATGGTGTGAGTTTGAGATTGAATTGTTTTTGTTTTTTCTTTATGGATATCCTTTCCCCATTAGATTATTTTAGCTTCTCTGTCAAAAATTAATTGAATTAATTGAAAATTAATTGAATTAATTGAAAATTAATTGAAGAGAGGGCTATTTCTGGGCTCTATTCTGTTCAATGGATCTTGTTTATCTTTAGACTAGTACTACACTTTATTGACTGCTGTAGATTTATAGCAAGTCTTAAAGTCAGCTAGTGTAAGTCATTCAACTTTGCTCTTCTTTTACAAAAATGTTTAGGATATTCTAGGTCCCTTTTATTTCTACTTAAGTTTTGGAATCAGCTGGTAAATTTCTCCAAAAAAAGCTTGATGGGATCAGGATTGGGATTGCACCAAATCTAGTTTAACTTTGGGAGAAATGACATTTTAATAATCTTGAGTCTTCTAATCCATAAACGTTGTATATCCCTTCTTTTATTTAGATGTCCTTTATTTTTGTCAACAATGTTTTGTAGTATTCAGTGTAAAAACATTATACTTCTTTTGTTAATTTATTCTTAATATTTCATGTTTTTTTCTTACCATGAATGCAGGTTTTTTAATTTTCAGCTTTATTTTCCAATTGTTTATTGCTAGGATATATAAATACAATTAAGTTTTATACTGACATTGTATCCAGTGACTTTGATAAATTCACTTATTAGTTCTAGTGTTTGTGTTATAGATATCTTAACATATTCTACATTAAAGGAATCATGCCATCTGTGAATAAAGAGTGTTTTACTACCTCTTTTCTGATCTCTTTGCCTTGTATTTCTTTGTCTTGCCTTATTGCTTTGGGAAGGACTTCCAATACCATGTTGAGTATAAGTGGTACAGGCAGACATGCTTGTCTCATTCTTGATCTTATGGGATAGGTGATTAGTCTTTGACCTGTAGGTGTTACGTTAGTTATAGGTATTCTGTATATTCCTTTCATCAAATTGAAGATGTTCTACTCTTATTTGCTGAGAGCTTTTATGATGCATGGACATTGAATAGTTTCAAAGCCTTTTTCTTCATGTGTTGAAATGCCCATATGATTTCTCTCCTATTCTGATAATGTGGTAAGTTACATTAACTTGTTTTTTATCTGCTAGCTCACTTTGTGGGTATGGGGCAGCAATGAGGCCTATAACTCTTCCATCTCAGAGCATTTTCTCCTTCAGCTTTTCTGAATTCTGGGCCAAGTGCATATGCAGCTCTGGGTAAAAGATACCAGCTTCTCCCACAGGTTACCCATGACATGAAAGTTGGAGATGGGAAAAGGAACATGATCTAGTTCTCCAGTGACTTTTTAAAATGTTAAACCAACTTTGCATTCCTGGCATGATTACCCTCTTGGTCATTATGTTGATTTAACACACATTGCTGAATTTGATTTATTGATACTTTGTAGAGAATTTTTACATCCATGTTTGTGAGGGACATTGGTCTGTAGTTTCTTCTTTCCTTGTAACAACTTTGTCTGGTTTTGTTATCAGGGAAATTGTTTTATTAAACAAATTGGAACTGTTTTCTACTTAATTTTCTGAAACAGTTTGTGTAAGATTTGTATTATATTTCCATTAAATGTTTAATAGAGTTCACCAGTGAATCCTGGGGCTGCAGCTTTCTTTGTGAAAAAGTTTTTGAGAGTTAGTTTCTTTAATATATATAAAAATATTAAAGTTTTCTACTAATCTTGTGTAGGCTTTGGTATGTTGATTTTTCAAGGAATTTGTTCATTTCATCTAAGATTTTCTGCCCTAATTTGTTTAATTGCATTTTTTAGAATTCCATTTTTATTTAACTATTTGATTTTAGCTAACCTGCAATATTTTGTAGTGGTTGCTCTAGGAATTACAATATGTATCTTTAACATTTCACAGTTTACTCAGTTAAAATTGTACCACTTCATGTAAAATTTAAGAAACTCGCAGCCATTAGGCCCACTTACCTCATCCTCTCCATCCTTTCTGCTCAGTTATCCTGTGTGTTACTGTTATATAAACCACACAATACAAATTTACATTTTTAACCAAAATTATTTATTTTTTAAATAAATCAAGAGAAAAAAGTATATTCAATATTTACCCTCATATTTAATATTTTCAGTGATTTCATTCCCTCCTAAAGACCTGGGTTTCAATATAATATATTTGCCCTCTAAAGAATTTTCTGTAGCACTTCCTATAGTACAGTTATTCTCATGATAAATTATCTCACTTTATGCTTTGTCTATAAAAGTCTGTATCTCATTTTCCTTCTTAAATAAATATTTTCAACAGGAGTTGACAACGTTTTCTCTCAGCACTTTTAAGTGTCTTTCCACTATCTTATGCCCTTCACTATTTCTCATGAAGAGTCTCCAGTAATTTGTATTTTGGGTCCACTATTTATAATGTGTCATTTTTTTCCCCTTGCTAATTTCAATTTTTTCTCTTTATATTTAGTTTTCAGCAATTTGAATTTTACCTCTTTGGGGAAATTTTTGCCTTTATTTCTTAAATTTATTTTTTTGCCCATTATTTATCTTATCTCCTTTTGGGATGTCAACTACACATCTGCTAGACTCATGCTATGCCTTCCTCCAGGACTAGACTCTCCTATAATTTCTGTCTATTTTTGCTTGTTCTCCAGTGCCTTCAAATAGTGGGGGTTTTTCTCCCCAGAGTTTATAGGTATTATTATATTTTAAAATTTAAGTAAGTGATAGTATGCATGTATTCTCTGTGGAATCTATATTTTTTAAATACTTAGTACAAAATACGAAAGCAAGAACCCTTTCAAAAATGATTAGGTAATTCAAAAGATTTTACTAATTGCCTCAACAATGTGATTTCAGAAATTTTAGGAAGACTTCTCTAAGGATGCATATATGCAAAATAGGAATAATAATATTACCTACCTCAAAGAATTGTTATTAAATATAAGAGATAATGTATGTAAAACCCATAGAACTGTCTTGCTCCTGTATTTCTTAATACAAACTATATATTTTGACTATCATTGTTATTATTATTTTTGAAAAGCAATACTAATCTAAATTTTTACAATTATAGTCGCACTTTGAAAACATTATAAAAGCCTATCTTTAGCAATGTTTGAACCCTTCATTTACATCTCAGTGTGAATGAATTCATCAAATTCTTTCTAAAAGCAAGTTCTTCTGGGGTGGATCAGGCAGAGGGCTACGTAAGTTCTTGGTGTGTGTCAGAAAGGCAAGGTTAAAAGCCAGGGACAACAAGCTGGGTTATTTTTCTTTTACTAATATCTATACTCTTTATTATTGTCACATGACTCCTTAAGACACTATTCTTCGTGTAACAACCTCTCTACCCTGTACAGATAAACACACACACAGTGAACAACTAAAATGCACACCACAGGAAGTGGCTAGTACAAGAGGAAAAGTTTGATCAGAATGATGAGTTGGAGGAAGGTCATCAAACTTCATGATAGATTGCAAGCCAAAGACAAAGGAAAAAAGAATGTGCTTTACACAAAACTTTATCTTATTCAAGTAATCTGCCAGACACAGCCATAGTAGTCAGAGCCATTAATTTCTTAGTTTAATAGTTGGAGGTGAATTGCCTTAAGGAATGCTCTGTTCAGAACTGAAGCTATTGTAAGCCTTCATAGGCAGCATAATTAAAGTTAGAGTGATTACCTCAATGGTAATAACTGAATTTTCTACATAACAATGGACAAATGGTTTTATGGATTGCTATCATCACATGAAAACACATTTTAAACAATAATTCTTTAGGGCAATGGGTTTATTAATGGTAAATGGAACAAATGATCTGAAACAGGGTGGGGAGATTTAAAGGAATTAGTATTAAACGATCTAGCAGAGAAATAAAATGAATTTCAGATCCAAACAGCCTTGAGGTGTAGTAACTTTTTACTATATTGTTATAAATTATAGACTAGAATGAATGTAACAGCTCAGTTCATTAAATAAACAATGGACAAAAGTAATAATTATTCAAAATTATTCTTACCATTCAAGTCAAATGCATTTATATAGGTGATCATAAAATGTACAAAAGTTTCTCAAAAGTTAGAATTCTTTTGTACATTTTAGTAGTACACATGTAACACGTGTGATTTGTAAGCCAAGTGGAAATTATGACCATTTTATTTTAGAAACACTCCTTTTGATGCATAGATAAATTTGGGGAGGTTACTAAATGTGAAATGTAGAATAAATGTCTTTTAGTAAATGTAGAAAGACATATATACTAAGAGAAGACTATGGAAATATTAGTCAGCAGTGTTTAGGATTCCAGAAAGTAGGTTAAAAATGTGACTCAACAATTTATTTGTAGCTACAACTTCTGTCCATTAGCTTTCTATATTGACACTGAAATTGGTCTCACATTTATTTAGAATATTTTGTAAAAAGCTGACAACTGACCTAGAAAATCAGTTTTAAAAGGTAATAAACGTCAACTTAAAAAAATCCTTCTGTCAGCAAGTGATAAAAAGAAGGGCTTGTTAATAATAATAATAAAATATAGTCAATGTTAAATGGTAATGAACTGAACTATTGCTGATAAGAGAAACACTAGTGTATACTTTGTCCCATGGATATTTTGGTGGTTCAGAACAGATGTTCTACTAGGCAACAATTTACTAAATAGTAAATGTTTTCAAATTGATATAATCATGTAACAATAATAGTCATCCCTTTATTTTTGAACTTCAATAACACACAGTGCTCAAGAGTCAGTGCTCACAGGGAAAGATAATTAAATTAAAACCAATTAACAAAATTATTTTTAAGATTAAAATATAATTTGTGTGCCAAGAAAGGAGCCCTTAAGCACCCAGAGAAGAAAGAAATTACAAATATATTTTTGTTGTTGTTATGAATCTTGTTGGTTAAGACTCAAAAAAAAATGTGACTTTTCTCCTAGAAAATAGTCTGCATTTTTGCTGATTCCCCTTAAATGCTGCCATTCCAAGATAGTAAAGATATTTTACTTAGGAGTCCAAACTGTTGCTACCAACACACATATTGAAGGCATTAGGATGAGAAGACTCCTTTCTCCAAATATCAAGACAAAGAAAATCTTCTTTAACATTCCAGAGAAGTCAGAGAATTTTACTAGAAAGCATAAGCTGTGTAATGGCCAGGAAGACAATCCAGAAACAGGTATTCATTTTAGAATAAGAACCCTTATTTTAGGCAATGGAGATCCCAGTTCCATTAAATAAGCTTTTGAAAAATAATCATCAAATATACACTAGTAATAACCATATGAAAAAGTTTTTTCCAATGGAATTCAGATATTCTATTGGTAATTCAAGAGTATATCGATAGAATTTAGCAAAATTTATACTCACAATTTTAAAACAATGCATTAATTATATTTACATTTCTAACAGTTATGCTTTAGAAAACAGCATATTTCACTTATAATCTATCAACTTGTTCTTTTTCCTGTAGGCTATGTGAATGGGATGTTGGATAATTCCGTCGCCATGAGAATATTCATGTTGGATAATTCAGAATCAAATTAGCTGGGTTTTTTTTTCATATTAGAAGGGCTTGAGACTGATACTTTCTCAACAAAGGATTTTAATTTTACTTATGTAGACATAGATTTTGTCATTATATCTTAGAAAGGGTCTTTTAGGACACTCTTAAAAGTTGTGCTAGAGGGCCAGCCCTGTGGCTTGGTGGTTGGGTGCGCGTGCTCTGCTGCTGGCGGCCCGGGGTTCGGACCCGGGCGCTCACCGACGCACCGCTTCTCCGGCCATGCTGAGGCCGCGTCCCACATACAGCAACTAGAAGGATGTGCAGCTATGACATACAGCTATCTACTGGGCAAAAGATAGTTGGGGGAAAAAAATAAAATTAAAAAAAAAAAAGTGCTAGAAATTATTCTCCATAATTTGTATAAAGGTACAGCACAGAAACATTATATAATATAAATGCAAAATCAGATGACAGGTACTCAGTAATAATTTACAGAATTAGAGGTTTTATTCTGTCTGAACCTGAGTTCATATCTTGTGCCCTCTACTTCTAGCTCAGGGCACCAGCACCAAACCAAACACAGAAAGGAACAAAGAAACCCGGAGGCTTCACGTTCTCATTTTCTCAAATATCTGATGATGGTGTAGGTTAACTGGTAGATGATAACACAAAGGTGCTTATGCAGGTTAATTGGTGATTAAATAAAACTATTAGAGTGTTTCTTAGTGAAATTCTGTCATTTTCAAAGTATTTAAGGCTGGATGGAATCTTGCCAAGCCTTCAAGCTTATGAAACAACGATTCATGGTTATTAAGAGCAAATGCCCTAGAGAGATTAATCTGTGCTATCCCAACAAGCTGACCTTTTCCCAAAGACATAGCAATTTAATTATCTACTTTGAAAAGCACAATTATAGTAAAATTCAAAACCTGATTTATAGACAGGTTTTATATTCTCATCTATCATGCATGTAAATAAGTCTTTTGGGTTTCTTTTTTCCAGGGCTGTTGCGCATGTATTTTGTAACTAATAAGTACTAAACAGTCCTTGCTTTATAAACTTATGGGATTGTTTTTTGATTAAATATCTGCTATGAGTAAAAAGAACAGTTCAAATTACCAGTATTTTACAGTCTGTCTTTGGTCTAATTTTGCATATCGCTTGCCCTATTATAAATAAACAGGTGCTTCTATAGTCTGTGAACGTGAGAAACTTGACCTGGATAGGATTTCTATTTAAGCACAAGTTGATGAAAATGATGTCATCTTTTATTTTCTACTTAATGATTCATATTTTATCTCATGGAAGCATAAAGTAGAAACTCATCATAAGGTAAACTTGGACTTGAATACGGATTTGGAATGACAAAATTATGCTCTTAGCTAATCAGTTTTGATATTTATTGAAGATCCATCTACCTACCATCATAAGCCCCCTCCATTCAGAGGAGGGAGACATTTGAAAGTGCACACACACATACACAC
Organism: Diceros bicornis minor; assembly: GCF_020826845.1. NCBI lineage: Eukaryota > Metazoa > Chordata > Mammalia > Perissodactyla > Rhinocerotidae > Diceros > Diceros bicornis. The sequence continues at coordinate 14,717,065 of NC_080766.1, forward strand.
ATAAACACCCCTCCAAAGGGCAAACACCTGAGATACCACTGTTTTTCTGTTTCTTTGTTTCTGTGTAGGTGTCTTGTTGACACCACAATACTGACTACCAATTGCTGACCAGGCGCCATGTCAATGCCAAAGGGATTCTTGGAAAATCCTTTTTCACTCTTATAAGATAGCATTCACATTGCCCAATGGGGATATAAGAATGATTATTTTTTATAACTGTAGCTATTTATGTTAAAATGTAAATGTAAAATTTTAGGACCTTTTGCTTTAATGAAACCTGCTGTAGAAACGCAGATGTGGCAGTGCAGATAAGAAAAAAGTTGGAGACTGTCTTTAGTGTTAAAGAGAGAGCAAGCCAAGAATTTGGCTCAACTGAGATCAGATGGCAGACAGGTGCTCTCAAAAGCCAAAGATATTGCAGGAAGTAAGAAAGAAGGGAGAGAATGAGGCTGTGGAAATCAATACAAAAGAAAGAGCAGTCATGAATCACAGAGCCTAGTAGCATACTGTCAGCCTGAAACTACGATATAACTAAAAACTGAGCCAACACTAAATAGGACATACCCAAGAGATCCTTTACACGTGTTAGCATTGATGACCAGCAAATAATTCCTCCTTCCATGGTCACTCAAAATTTTTTATATATATGTATATATATAACTACACATACACACATTTGAAACTAGACTCTCTAGGAAAATGCAGAAATACAAAGGTCATAAAATATGTTCCTAGTCCCATAGAAACTTGTTATTTAGCTCTAAGACATAAATACAAAAAACAACATATGCAGGTACATACTAAGATTGAACAATGTTACCTGGGAGATACTCTCATCTCAGAGGCGTAATCATGGAGGTGGAAAAAGTTTTCACTTAGAAATCTCTGAATATTGGGAACATCCATTGAAAATCTAGAATCAGTGGGAGATTGCAGGAAGAAAGATAGTATCTAAGGGTCAATTTTCTTCCAGATCTTCACCAAATGATACACCAATAGTATCAACTGACTTAGAGAGTTGGTGTAGTTTCAGAAAGTTCTGATTTATGATCCAGTGGTGTGAGAAACCTTCTCCACAGACGTGTATGTCCTTCATGCTTTTTCCTCAGAAGGTGAGGTTTGAGTATTAGAGGGAAAGGTTAAAATGTGATAAAAATAGACAAAAGGATAAAATCTAAAATCAATTTAGTTTGATTTATTTCAAAAAGTTATTTATGAAGTATTTTTAAATAGCCATTAAGATAGTAATTTTATATATTTCAAAGCATACTTAAAAAGATAGGGTAAAATCTCAATGATTCTGAGAGATAGGAAAGGCAGGAATGTCCATATTCATTTTAAGAAAAAAATATTTTTGAGGAGGCAGTATCATATCATAGTTAATAACATGGATCTATAGAAAAAGAAAATGAGATACGAAGCATCAGACCAGGATATTAAACATATATCTAGGAGATGTTTTGGAGGGTGATGGGGCTATGAGAAAGACTGAGAAAATGGAGAAAAGGAAATGATCCAAGAAAAATAGAAGAGGATTTTCCAGAGATGAAGAAAAGAAGTTTCAGATCAAAAGAACCTACCAAGTGCCAAGCAGAATAAACTTATAATTACCCAACACTAGTACATCATTGTGAAATTATAGACTACTAACCCTAAAGAGAAGACCTGAAAAACTTATTGAGAGCAAGAACAAGTTACCTACAAAGGACAGAAACTTTGAATATAATAGACAAGTGATTACCAACAGTGGATTCTAGAAGGCAGTAGAACAGTGTTTTCAAAGATTTAAGAGAAATGATTTTGAACCTAGAATTCTGCAACTATGCAAACCCTTCGTAATTTGTGAAAGGAAATTAAAGATAACTTTAAAAATACAAGGAGTCAAAAAGTTGATCTTTTTTGAAGAATTTCTGAAAAAATTACTAAAGGATAGTATCTGGAAAAATGCAAAAGGAATACCAAAAGAAGAAAGCATAGTATGTAAGGAATGGTGTGGATCTAACCTTTGAAAAGAAAAGTTGGAATGACAGCTATGCAGCAGATATAGAAAAATTAAAAAGCATTTGGCCTCAATTCTAGTGAAATCCTACAAATTATAACCAAAGGGCTCAGAGAAGTATGTCTTCAGGAAGTGAATTTTATTAAACAAACTTTCTGATTAAGAAGATGGATTATCTTAGCAATATGATGAAGAAAACATAATACATTTTTGTTGATGAAAAAAAACTTTTACAAACTCCAGAAAAACATCCCACAAGGAGGCTTGGTCCAAATATGAAGCAAATTAAATTGGTATTAAAATCGGGTATAACTAACCTTTCTGAGCTATGTCTTATTTTAGTTCTTTAAAAATAAACATGATAGAAGTTTCAAGACACAAAATAACAGAGACCAGTCAAGTGTACCAATGTTTCTTCATAAAACAGTGATACACATACAGGTCAGAACAGGCTAGCTTATGCCACTGTAATAAACACTGGAGTCTCATGACTTTTAACACAATGAAAGTTTATTTCTTGCTTTTATTACAGATGAATGCTGGTCAAGTTGCGCTGCTGTGTGCTTTCCTGCAAATAGTGACACAGAGAACCATGCTCCTTCCATCACGTGCTTCTGTAGTTTCAGAGTTCTTGATTTTCAGATAACTGACAGGGAAAGCAGAACCTGCAGGACATTTTAGGGGCCTGTCCTAGAAGTGGCGTCTATCACTTTTCCCCACGTTCCACAACCAACTGTACTGGAGGAGCACATGGATGTAAGTGAACATGATAGTTTCAGCCACAAATGCCAAACAACATTATGATATTATCTGTATTGTTTGACACCTTGTCATCTAGGGAGAAATTACCAAATGGCACAGCTCACTTGGTCTTAAAGGGATGCCAAGGAATCCGCCCTCAACTTGTCACAAAGCTTCATATGATCAACAGGGAACTCTGTTAAAATGGAGAAATTATTCCATGGAGCCTAATTTTATTTCTCCCTGGAGCATAAATTATGAGCCATGATGATACCCAATCACGGCTCTACGACCTCATTTGAGACAGTGTCGCTGTGCAGACTCCTCTGTATTCTTTAACAGAAAATTTAAAAAGAACATAAATGTAATATTTGGATAGAATAAGATGTTTTAAATGAATTCCACATGCTTTTTATCTTCTTGCTCCTCATTACAAAATACATAATGTTTCTTCTGAAAGGGGAACAAACAGATCTTATGGTGACATATTAAAAAAAATATATGATTTTCAGTTCCAATCTAATTTGCTTCCCATGAGAAAGAAAAATATTATTAATTATAGTGTGTTTGTTAGGGAACTTGAATCTCCCAAATCAGGCATTATTTTGAGCAATTGTAAGGATAAAATAGATCTATCTGACCTTGAAACTTGCAACATTCTCCTTTGAATGGCACATAGGATAGCATAATTTTCTCTTCAGGTCCAATCACTCTGCTTAGTTGCACTGTACGATATGTAAATAAATACCAAATTAAAATCAGAGTTGATTGAATTTCAATTTTTAGAATCTATAGGCAAAGCACAGAAGAATTAATTACAGTAACAGGATAGAATACAAATAGTATAAACTTTGATGGTGTACAAGTAAAAAGAGGGAAGTTGAGGCGTTTATTTATTCAAGTGTAGAAGTGGAGAGTAAAGTTTGTTTAAAAATGATGGAACACTAATTAGAGGTTCGAACTGGAACAGAAGGCAGCAAACACAAGAACTAAATTATAGCAACTTACATGAAAAATTAGGAGTGGGAGACAGGTACTGGTGGTGAATTCATTATTTTTGTTGGCAGGAAAACAATGGATAGTGTCTAAATATAACAAAGAAATACTGTAGACATAGGCATATTATCCTGATTTTGGTTAACTAAAAATATTGAAAGGTGATGGTTAAATCTGACTACATCTAGGAGACGGGAATAAGGATAAGGGACAGATATTTTTACTTTTGCTTAATACTCTCTTTGTTGGTTGATTTTTTTTTTTTTTTTTTTTACCATATGATTGTCTTATATGTATTACTCTTATGGAAAAAAGTAACAACTTTGCAATTATAATAATATTTGATAAAGTATACTGCACTGTCCTAGACACACTATCTTGATATGGATTCAAACATGGCATGAAATGACAGAATTCCAGATTCACATGTGACATTAAAGGCATCTTGTCCAAGCCTCTGTCACATACGTGAATCATTTCTACAAAAATGTTTCTTAGCACTGTTCTAATGCCTCTGATAACAGGAAGCTCGCTATATTTTTAAGTATGGCATTCCATCTCAGTATAGCTCTTATCGTTAGTAGGTTCTTCTCTATTATGCATCAAAAGCTACCTCATTTCAACCTTGCCCATTTATTCTTGAGTTAATTACTGACAAAATAATAATATTTGAATTAAGGAGATTAAAATATTAGAAATTCAATTTATAGAAATATTTTTCTCTTAAAAGTGGCCATAAAATACATTTATACAAATTGTACCAGTTTGTTAACAATTCACTAAATCCCATTTAACCACTATAAATGAGCACCAAGGGATGCATCAGGTTTGTCGTCTGGTAGAATCGCTCTCCCCGTGTTAACAATAATAGGCCTTATTATTAAAGTGTACTATGATCCGTGAAAAAGTGCCTGCAGTTTATTTAATTCAATAGAAAATTACCTCTGTTACTGCTTTAAGAACAAACAAAACTAAGAAAGGACCAATCTAACTCTCCATACTGTTGAGAATACATGATTGTTTATGGGAGATTTATGGATTTCTATTTTACAAGCTCTTCCAATAGCATTATCAGTCTTGGATTGTCTCTGTTATTACAAATTCATAATCAGTCTTATTTCCTTGTAAATGAAACTTTTTTTTGTTGCCTTCTATTTGGCTACTTTTATTCCAAAGACAAGAGAATATGTCAGGGACATTTTCATCCTAATAATGCATGTTTACAGATTATAATGTATCTGTTATCCATTATGATATTTTTGTAAACAGAAATCTAAACTTAGAATAAGCTACAAAATGATGACTCAACAAAGCTCCTTTGTATTCGAACATTTTGAATTTCTTCCAAGGTGAAAGAGAATAAATACATTCAAAAGCTGATGATATATCCTCTTGCCTCAATATTTAGGAGAGACTGTGCCACGGTACGTGTACCTAAACCTGACACTGGGTACCATGTGGCCCAGCACAGCAAGGCCATTCTTGACTGCAGCTTCTGCCAGCTGAAGAAGTTGCCCTGAGGCCCCGAAAGCCTGCTGTCCCCCAGGTCCCGTGATCCAACTCGGCTGAAACATCTAGACTCTTATCTAGCTGGACAGGGCACACACACACAAGTTCAGGACATAAAAACTCTAAATATCGTTAAACATTTCTTTTCTGGTTACCAAACTTCACCCCTCCAAAAAATTTCCTTAAAATAATCAGCATGATATGTTCTTTTAGGCAAGCAAGAATATAAACAATAAGGCTAATTTCTCTTTTTCAAAAATAAAGGAAGGGGATTCTGGGAAGACAGTAGTTGTGGAGAGGTAGTTTTTGAATCTCCCCAATATCCCTGTAAATATAAACTGATGGACAACATCCACAACAAAACTAGGTGTAAGTAATGCTCACTAATGAGAAAAATGAAAGCAAGCAAGGCAGGATCCAACCCAGGCAGTCTCCCGCCGCAGCCCAAGCTCTTACTAAACATGCTATGCTCCAAAGTGTATGTGAAGGCGCCATCACAGTATTTTCATCTTGTTGGGTCTGCTTGGTTACTGTTGTGTAAAGATGATGCCATGTTGAAAGAAGAAAAACAGGATCACTTCCTTCTCATTGTATTCTAAACACAAAGAAAACTAAGCTTTTTAAAGGCAGCTTTCCGTTAGGAATGTCACTTATTTGTGTTTGCTCGCTGGTGTTCTCACTCACCTCCATAGCAAGCCCTGGAATCTGATCTGTGACCCTCTAGAACGGACACCTGTAAAGGGACACCGTTACATAATATCACAAGAAAGTATTCTTTAACTACAACTTCCTGGTGACTAGGAAAGGATTGGTTAAAAATGACCAAATCCAACAATTTAGTGTGAATTCTATATTTTGCTATACAGAGAATTTGAGCATAATTATATACAAAACCCATAAAGGGTGTATTATGGAATTCCGGTATGAAACCATGGTGACGTCTAATTAGAGAAATGGTGGAAGATTTTAACCAATATGGATAAAAGAATCTGCATCCAGTTTTTCCTTCTTTCAGGAACTGTATATTCCTCTTTGTTGCCTCAAACTTTCTCCTCCTTGATTGGCGATTCTTTGTTTCAGTGCTCTCATTACTAGTTCTTAGTCTGCATTTCAAGACCTTAAATCTCACTAGTTATGTCCTTCTTTTAGGTGTGCAAAAATGCCTACTGCCTCCCTGACTTATTATTGCAAGACTGGCTTTCTCCTTTTCAAATCCGAGCTGTCTTTGTGCATATATATCCTGACAACAATCTGCCTTGTCTTTGCCCCTAGGAATGACGCAGTTTTATTCTGGTGTCTTGGGCAGAAAGAGCTACTTACAGTTTGGGGCGTAACCTGAACACAGTCTCTTTTGACATACTGCCTGTGTTACGCCATTTAATATCCTCCTAGCAACAGTGCTTCAGAGGTATTATTTTCCAATTTACTCACTTCACAAAGTCATTAAGGCAAATGAAAACATTGAGGTGAGTTTTCAGCACATTGTTCCTTCTCCACAAACACGAAGGATCTGGATATAGAGTGTCTTCAGGGGCTTGATCTGTGTACAGGACATCAAAACTTGGAGTTAAACAGTATGAAACTGTGCAGGCCAAACGTCAATGAAGCATGCCCAAGATACCAGATTGGAAGCAGGTAGACAATCATATTTTAAATCAATAGTGCAAACCAGGCTAGGCAGAACGATGATTCCTGGTTTGAAAACAAGCAAGATAAATACCATGAAGACTTGATGGAGAATTTCCAAGCAGCCGGTGGTGATGAAGTGGTGATTTCCAAGAAGAACGTGGACAAAATAGCACACAGCTGTGGGGGCTTGTTATCTGATTTAAAAGTATTTGGGCCTGGGAGGTCAAGAAGTGTTTGTGGTTGAGCAGCAGAATAGACATTGTTTTAGTTTCATTTTTCTTTTTGACTCCTTAAGCAAGGAAACCATTTCAACAGTAAGATACCAGGGTGAGACCTATGCCTTGAGAGTTTAAATTCTAATTTGGCAAGCCAAGTGGAAATTACATTTCTGTAGTATGGGTAAAGTCAATATTAAAATATAATGATTTGGCTATTCCTCTGTTGTAAGTTACTCTTGGTAAATTTAAGATATGTGAGTATTCTGTAACCTTGCAGATGTTTGTTCTTCATTTCCAAAAATAAATTTGACCAGTGGTGACTGGAAGAATTTGTATGTCTTCCAAAATATCTTGATAGTGTTCAAATATAGCTAACATCATGTGAAAAGAAGGATTTAGGTATTATTGCACCTATATAAACACATCATGGGACATAATAATTGCTTTGGTCTTTACGTGGCAGAAGGAGTTGGTCTATTTCTTGGATTCCATATTAACACTCAGAAATTACTGCTGTTCCCTGAGTCTCATAGACAGACTTAAAAATTTCGTTTATATTTTTAAATATATCCCAGTTATGAAACATCTGCATTTGAATAATAAAATTTAGCCTTCTAGAGTCAAGTAAAAAGGAGTCTTTGAATCAAAGATATTGAAGACATAATTTATAAAACATGTTTCTTTTAGCCTAAAAAGAAGTAGAAAAAGGTAGTCACCATAAACATATGCTTTAAGCCTACATATTCAAGAATAAGAATAAGAATTGATTTTAATTTAAATTCATTCTAAAATTTTATTTCATTTTGTTTTACTTCTGAAGGGGAAAAAATTGTTTCTAGTCAGTTTTGAATTATCATTGAAAGGCTTGTTCTTCTCACTAAATCTTCATTCATTTTGCCGCCACTATCATGTCCTCCCATCCTGCTACATACAGGAACATAGAAAGCTAGCGAGTCTACCGGATGGGACTGCTTCATTAATGGTCTGTTGAAGAACGGGAATCATTCCTTTCCATAAATTTGACCTTTCCAGTCATTTGTTATAAACATGAAACAATTGTTTGGGGTGAACACAAATAATAATTCGTGTATCCAAAGCCTACACATGTCCTTCAAAGGACAGGTACACATTCACTCAATTTCTAACTATTTTAGTTAGATTTTTGTCACTGTATCCTATAACAATAAACTTAGTTAATTACTGAAATTTCTGGATTGTTTCTGGATAATAACACGTAGCTACCCAGTTTCTGATTTTAATTCTTATCTAGTGATGATTCAGACAATTGTTTGAGTCATTTAACAAAAGCAAGGTTATACTTATTGTCTGAGAGACAGTGGATATAGTGGAAAGTATTCAGACTTTGAAATAAATTAGAAATATCTATGTTCAAATCTTTGCTCAGCCATTACTTGATGACAAGTTATTTTATATAAGGCTTAATTTCCTCATTCATAAATTTAGGATTTTCAGGGTGGCAGAGATTTGTGAGAGCTAAAATAATAGATTTCAGGTTCGTAGCACGTAGCAGGTACTCAATATATGCTACACAGTAGCTGTTATTATTATGTAGCTGCAGTGTGGGAGTAGGAGCCATGGTAATGGGGTGTGTTAGTATTATATTGCTGCTGCGACAATGCCACAAACTTAGCAGCTTAAACAACACAAGTTTTTTATCTTCCAATTTTGAATATTAGAAGTTCAACGCAGATCTCACAGGGCTAAGATCAAGTTATTCACAGGGTGTATTTCTTTCTGGAGGCTCTAGAGGAGAATACATTCCCTTGCCTTTTCCAGCTTCCAGTGGCTGCCCATACTCCTTGGCTCATGGCCCCCTGCTCCATCCTCAAAGCCAACAATGTCAGCTGAGTCCTTTTCACGCTACTGTCTCTCTGTTTCTGATTTCTACCTCCCACTGCCACCTGCCTTTTGATTATATTGGGCCCACCCAGAAAATCCAGGATAATCGCTCTATTTAAGGCCAGTTTATTTGCAACCTTAATTCCCCTTTTCCAAGTAACCTGACATATTCAGTTTCCGAGGATTAGGATGTGGACATCTCTGGAGGCCATTATTCTGCCTACCACTGATGGCTAGATATAAGCTATGCCCAGATTGCACAAATACAGACAAATTCAGATGTGTGATTCCATTAGTCATACTGATTGTTTATGTTTTCTGAATTATTATTGAGAAAAACAATTAGGTCTAGTTATAGCCTGAAGCCTTACAAAATTAAATTCCTGCTCTCTTCTTTTTATGACTGAATCATAATTCCACTTTCTGGTGTTGCCCGTGTGTATACTGTCCATCAATAATAGGCCTATTATAAACATATATGCCCACTGAAAACATCTGTCCTTTCTTAGTGTAAATCAATATTAATTTCATTTTGGGGCTTTCACCCGATCAAAAAGAGAGGGAGGAATACGGCTTTTTCCTTTCTCTTTTTTTGACCTTAACCAGAGCAAACCTCAGGGAAGAAAGAAACCTATTGAATTTATATATATGACACATAACAAAGGATAAAGTGAAAGGCAGTCACTCTTCTAAGCAGAATGAAAAACTTAAATTTTAGTTGTTTTTCAAGACATAAGAGCATCCTTTCAATGTTCAAAATAATCTTCATTAACATTGATGTGATTTATAAATGTAACTGATAACAAAGAATAAGATTTGTCACAGATTTTGAAAACTAAATTGCCTAAAGGATGTTATGGAGGTGTTCAGCTCCAGCTGGGAAATTTCTCTCCAAGCAACTTCTCTCTCCAGGCAAAAAGCAACAAGCCACATTCTTGTTCTATGTCCATTGCATATAATCCCCTTCGGGCAGTGTCCATAGCTTTTCAGCAACTGACTGACCCAGATAAGAAAGATCTTTCAGATTGCTTCGCCAGGTGCCTAAATGGAACAAGGCAAACACAGAAATTGATCAAAACCCAGCAACTGAATCTTTGTAGTCTGAAAAACTCTGTGGTCTACGACAACTACTGCCATTTGGAGAACTGATCATTGAGAAATTGAAAAAAGTCCCTCAAATTTATTTGATTTTCTTGTTAGCTATTAAAAGCCAATAACCCTGAATGAATTAGATTCATAAATTTTGTCGTTTTCCTCTCAGAATTAACATGATTTAGTAAGAAAAACAAGTCACGTTGTACTTTTGCTTCCTCGGTCAGCAGTTAATCAGTTTCTCTAGGATTCTTAAAGGATCCTTTGAAAAAAGGCTTGATGTCTTTAGCTCAATGCTTATCAAAAATAAATAGGCGTATGAATCATCCTGGGATCTTGCTGAGTGCAGATTCTATTCAGTAGGTCTAAAGTACCTGGGACTCTGCATTTCTGACAAGCTCAGGGGAAGTTACAGGCAGTCTGCCAGCAGCAACTCTTAGTCAACAGGATCCACTTCTGTATGGATTTCTCTACTTCTCCTTCCATTAAATGTCTTTCCATTTTGTCTTCCCCAGCTTTCTCCACAGTTTAGAGTTACAAGACATACTCAATTTTACTGATAGATTTCCTAGCATAGTATGGATCATAACAAATATTTATCAGATATTTGTTATATTTAAAATGAAGGAAATAGTACTGGCCTCTACCCTTTTAAAGAGAGGGTTTGTTTTTTGTTTTTTGTTTTAATCTGCTTTCCAAGACTTCTTAGCTTCAATTTGTAACTTTTATTTTTCCATCTCATTATGTTAGTCATTTTAAACCAGGTATATTTGGGGTTTTTTTCCTGTTTTATTTTTTTCCAGCTTTATTGAAATATAGTTGACATATAACTTTGTGTAAGCTTAATGTATACAACTCTTGATGATTTGATACATATATTTGTTACTAAATGTTTACCACAACAGGGTTAGTTAACACCTCCATCGTCTCACATAATTACGTTTTTTTCTGTGCGTAGTTTGAACATTTAAGATCTACTTGCTTTGCAACTTTTGAGTATATAATACAATATTGTTAACTATAGTCACTATGCTGTGCATTAGATCTCCAGAACTTACTCGTAACTGGAAGTTTGTACTCTTTGACCTACATCTCCTCATTAGCCCTCCACCCCAGCCCCTGGCAACCACCATTCTACTCTCTATTTCTATGTGTTTGTAAGCCAGGTATATTTGAATATGTACCATGTATCATGTATTGTACTTGGTCCTGGGAATAAAAGGTGAATAAGACCATTTCACTGTTTTTAATGAGCTTGCTACCAAACACAAAAGACAGAGCCATATGCATGAAGATATGTCTGCTAGGAGGCAGGGGTGAAGCTTATAAAATAAGTGACATTTAAACTGTGCCTTGATGAAGGATAAGATTTTGCCACGTGACATTAAAAGTAATACACCTTAATAATAAACTTATTAAAATTTAACATTTATTGAGGACCTAACGTGGGTCAAGATACAATGTTGTTCAGGAACAATTTAGAAGATAAATTTCTAAAGATACATTTTAACATTCAACATGACATCTCTCCATTTATGGTTAACATCACCCTAAAGCTGAAAAAAAGAAGACTTTCTGGATCTTGCTGCCATAATTTCTGGCATAGAAACCTTCTCCACACTTACTACAAGTTCTTGAATAGCTCTAGAACACAAGAATTGGGATAAAAGAACATGAATATATTACAGAAAATTTTTAATGTTGAGCATTCACTGTTTGAGAGTTAATTGAATAGGAAGGTCATGATTTTATTTGCTTGAACATTCTGTTTGACCCTTGAGCCACAATGAATGAAATCTGACAATGTTGAGTCTCTCATGCCAAGGGGGAGGTCTTGTGTAGGCACCACAGCTGACAGTTCTAGCTGTGCCCAGCCGTGGAGTGGAAATCCTTCAATGACTGCAGTCCCCAGTCATTTGTGTCTCTCAGACTGAGGCTCCAGGCACCGGGGAACAGAGACAAGCCAGCCTCACTAGGCCCTGTCCAAATTTTGGATCCGCAAATGTACAAGCATAAAAACAAAAAAGTTTTTGTTTACTCCACTAAATTTGGATTAGTTTGTTATACATCAACACATAACTGGAAAAGTAATAAGGAGATAATCTTTGTAAATTCTTTAGAAAAGTTCCTGGCTCAGGTAAGTGTTCAGTGAATGCTATTTTTATTTTAGAAATAAATACTCCATCCATTCCCTCCATCATTTTGCTTTAACTTCACCTATATTTTCTCTTACACTTTAAATCTTAGGAAAGGTATAGGATTATCTCTGCCTGATATCTTGTAACTCTTGGCCTCCTATCTTAACAGGCCTAGGTTTTTAAATAGCGTATTTGTTTAAGTCATCACGTTCTAGTCCTTATAGTCTAAATTAAGTAAGCTTGTATCCAAGGGAAAATATTTTTCAATAGGTCTAAGGAGATATACTTCTTTCCTCATCATTAATCTGTTTTTATAAGCAATTACACAGGAATCAGTTTCTATAACATTACAAATTCCTTCTAGGTTTCAAGGTTTGTATTTTCTTATTTCAAAATCCCTAGAGATGCATCCTTGACCTCCTCTAACACTGTATTTGTTCCCACACAAGTCAGTATAAATGGTTAGTAGATAGTGAGAAGAGTCTAAGTACGGATGTGCTTTCTTTCCATTTTGGATACATGTTCTCCTGAGATAGTACCTTCCCACTTGATCACATCACTTTAGAACTATAACCCTCTATATTATTCTCATAGCAAATCATTATGAATTATGATGTATATTTTTTCTGCTAGCTGTAGTAACAAGTTGACTTACACCTCCCACCTGGGCCCTGATGCCCAGAAGAGTATGCACACCATTTGTCAGAAGAGCCTCGAAGCTCCCTCCACTGGTGTAGTTTTCTCTCCCATCCTCTCATCTCTGATGTTGACTCCATCCATGGTCTCAGCTGGATTCTGGATGTTCAGAGTGCTGCTGCTCTAGGGGGCCTTTGAGAGGGCACTGTAGTCGTTGTGCAGGAAGATAAGAGTAGGAAGAGTATGAAAAGAGCCTTGTGGTAATGATGTGGGCTTTGGAGCTGTACTGTTAAGATTCATATCCCAGTTTCACAACTTACTTGTTATATGACCTCGGGCAAGTTATTCACATTTTCTGTGTGATGGAGATAAGACAATAAGAGTTCCTATCACACAAGGTGCTTGTGATGATTGTTAAATTACAGAAACACGAGTGACTGACACACAGTCTGTGCTTTAAAGCAATGTTCATTATCATGAGGGGCCTCTGGTGTAATGGCAGTGGGTTTTTTTTTCTTCTATATGTCTTCTATATTATCTCTTCATTCCCCTAAACTCTGATTCTTACAATGCTTGGTTTTCTATCTGTTGTTTCTTTCTGTTCTTTGTAAGAACTCTATTGTATTTGATGAGATTTGTTATACACAAGCAAAGCTTTCCATCTTTTTCTCAAGTATAGTGACCAACTTACATTTAATGCAGACATAGCCATCATAAGCATAAAGAATCACATTCAAACTAACTCTTCTATTGTTCTATGCCCCTAGTTAGAGTTGGCTTTTACTTGAAATATACCCTGTTTGGTTTTACTGCTTAATTTCTTAGGCCAGTTATTTCTCTAACCTGGCACATCCAATTATCTTTTGGCCACACTGATTTGCTCCAGGTTCAAAGATATGTTAAAAGCCAAACCCTTCTTGCACTATTCTAAAGTTAACTGTATTTCAGAACAAAGCTAAGGCTATGAACAGAGTTATGTTATGTGACAGGCCCATTTCCATTTCCGGGAAATTACCACGATTTCACAAGGTTGCTCAATTCCACGCAGATTGCAAACACAGCAAAAAACATAGAAAGCCTTAGGTATAACACCTTTTCTCACCTGTTCTAGCAAGGGCAACTTCAGTCTGCCTCTGCTGGATTCATTTCCCAGGTAGTAGGATATATTTTTCATAAGATAGTGATCTCTGTAATTCCTGTTCATATACCAAGTTCGCATCTTAGAAATTTGTTGAATTACAGAAGATAACACATTCTGAAAATTATTGGTCATGGCTTTATGTTCAGGTGTGTGATTAAAACACAAATCAAAGGTAAACTGTTTATTGATACCCTTTAGTAAAGTTATAAATCACAGCAATCAACTATCTTTTTAAGATATAATGGAACATAAATAATAACAAAATATATCGTTTAGAAACAAAAAAATTACTTCATTTGTTTTGCATATTAAAAATCATGTAATTTTATTTCTATTTAAATGAAAATATATTGTTTCATTTTTCTCCTATACATTTGAAATCAATTTTCTTAAGGTATAATTCACCTATAATAAAATGTACCCATTTTAAGTACAGTTCTATGAGTGTTGACAAAAGTGTACAGCTGGATAATCACCAACACAATCCGAACACTTCTTTCATTCCAACAAGTTCCCTCATGGTCCTTTTTCAATCAGCCTTGACCCACTTCCAGCCCCAGACGTTAGCCGCCGATTTACTTATGTCACTACAGATTAGATTGATTATAGATTAGGTTTATTTTTTCTAGAGGAATCATATGTCCTCTTTTGTGCCTGGCTTCTTTTGCTCAGAATAATGTTTTTTGAGATTCGTTCACATTGTGTGTTATCTTTAGTTCATACCTTTCCATTGCTGAATTATATTTCTTTGTATGAATATAATACAATTTGTTTGTCTATTTGTTGATAGTCATTTATATTGTTTACAATTTTTACTGTTAGGAATAAAATGGCTATGAGGAATAAAATGGCTATGAATATTCAGTACAAGTTTCTGTATAGTCACAGGTTTTTGTTTTTCTTGAGTAAATACTTAGTAGTGAAATTGTTGGGCCTTATAATAGATATATGTTTGACTTTATAAGAAACTATAAAATTATTTTCCAAAGTGGTAGAACCAATTAAAATTCCTGAGAGCAAAGTCTGAGTTCTATTTGCTCCACATCTTCACCAACACTTTCAACTTTTTTTTTTATTTTAGCCATTCAAGTGAATATTTAATGGTATCTAACTATGCTTTAAATTTGCATTTTCCTATTAATGAATTATATGAGGTATATTTCCACGTATTATTCAATTGTTTGTACATCTTTTGTAAAATATTTATTGAAGTCTTTTGCCCATTTAAAACCTTTTTGTCTTTTTATTATTGATTTTATTAATTATTTGAAGTTCTTTGTATTTTATAAATACACATCCTTCATCAGATACTATTTGTATTGAAAATATTTTCTCCTAGTCTGTTACTTACTTTTCATTTCTTAACAATGTCTTTGAAGAGCAGAAGTTATTAATTTTAATATGAGTCCAATTTATCATTTTTTTTTCCTTTTGTAGTTAAGGCATTTTGTGATCTCTCTAAAACTATCTTTACCTAACTCAAGGTCCCAAAGATTTTCTCCCGTATTTTCTTCTGGATGTTCTTAGTTTTAGCACAACTTTAGGTATATGAACAATGTCTAGTTAATTTTTGTATCCGAAGTGAGGTAAGCATCAAGGATTATATTTTGAAGTTGGATACTAATTGTTTCAACACCATTTGATGAAAAGATTATCCTTTCCCCCGTTGAATTACATTTGTTAAAAATCAGTTGACCATGTATACATGTGGGTCAATTTCTGGACTCTCTATTCTATTCTATTGATATATTTGTCTATACTTATGCCAGTACCTCACTTGTTTTGATTATTGTAACTTCATAGTTAAGTCTTAAAATCAGGTAGTGAAAGTCCTCCAATTTTTTTCTCTTTCAAAATTCTTTTGGATTTTCTGAATCCTTTGAATTTCCTTACATACTTTGCAAGCAGTTTGTTCATTTTTATTAAAAAAGAAGCTATAATCATGTTTTATTTTGATTAGAATTACAATACATTCATTGATCAATTTGGAGAAAATTGGCATCTTGATAACATTGAATATTCTCATCCTGAACATAATATTTTATCTACATTTTATTTAGACTTTCTTTAATTTCTCTCAGTAATGTTTTATAGTTTTCAGTGAACAAGTATAACAATATTTTACTAAGTTTATATATAAGTATTTTATGATTTTAGATGCTATTTCAAGTGGTATTGCATTTAAAATTTTATTTTGAAGTTATTTATTGCTATTACATAAAAACATAATTAACTTTGTATATTAAACTTATGCCTTTTTTCCTCTTCTTCTTTTTTTGCTTACTAAACACTCAAACACAGTGTCAGATAAAAGAGGTAAAAATGGAATCTTTTTTTTGCCTTCTTCCCAATCCTGGGGCTTGGGGAGTTGGTGGGTGGAGGAACGTGTTCATTTTTTTATCAGTAAGCTTGATGGTAGCTTTAGGTTTTTGTTTTTGTTTTTTTTGCTGAGGAAGATTTGTCCTGAGCCTATCTTCCTATATTTTGTACATGGATCGCGACCACAGTATGGCCACCGATGAGTGGTGTAGGTCTGCACCCGGGAACCAAACCCAGGCTGCAAAAGCGGAGTGTGCCGAACTTAACCATTAGGCCACAGGGCCGGCCCCAGCTGTAGATTTTTTATAGATGACCTTTATCAACTTGGGGATATGCTAAGAAGTTTTTTGTTTATTAGAAATGGATGCTGAATTTTGTCAAATGCTTTTGCTACATCTACTGAGAAAATTATGTGATTTTTCTTATTATTTTATTATTATCATGTATTATTTTTAACACCTTTGAATGTTAAGCCAATGTTGCTTTCCTGAGATAAACCCACTTGGTCATGATGTGTTAACAACTTTATGTTTTGCTGGATTGGCTTTGTTAATATTTGTGAAGAGTTTTGATTCTGTGTTCTTGAGGGAAAAGTTTTCTTTTCGTGTGATATCTTTGTTTGGTTTGGTAATCAGGGTAATGCTAACCACATAAAATGAGTTGGCAAGTGCTCCCTCTTATCATATTTCCTAAAATAGCTGTGTACATTGATATTATTTACTCCTTAAATATTGATGGAATTTATCATTGAGGTCATCTGGGCATGAAGTTATCTTTATGAGAGGGATTTTTAGTTATGAAATCAATTTCTTAAATAGATTTGGAGCAATCAAGTTTCTCTATTTCTTCTTATATCAGTTATAGTAATTTATGAATTTGTGTCTTCCCAGGAATTTGTCCACTTCATCTAATTTATCAAATTTATTGACAACCATTCTTCATTTCCTTACTATTTTTAGTGACTTTTGCAACTATGTGATGTCTCATCTTTTTTTCCTGATACTGATGTATATGTTATTTTTTTCTTAATCAGTCTACTCAAAGGTTTATCAGATCTGTTTATTTAAAAAAAAAAAACAGATTTTTGTAAACTTTTTCAAAATTAAAGTATAATATACGTATGATAAAGTGCACCGATCTTAAACATATTCCTCAAGAACTTTTTACAAATGAACACATTCATATAATCACCACCCTCGTTCAGATATAGAATGTTGCCAGCAATCAGAAGCCTCCCTCTCATCATCTTCCAGTTAATATTTTCCCAAAGTTAACCATTCTTATAACTTCTACCACCCTCAATTAGTTTTGCCTGTTTTGGAATCTCATATAAATGGAATCATACAAAACATACTTTTATGTGCCTTGTTTCTTTGGCACAACATATTTGTGAGTTTCATCCATATTATTATGCATAGCAGTAGTTAAATTGCCCAAGGGAAAAAAAATAAGCAAATGATTGAAAAATAGCCCCTGGGCTTCCTGTGTCTTTCTTTGTGGAATGTCCTTTCCCACCATCTTCCCATTTGTTTTACAAATATCTAGTTAGATTCTAAAACTCTAGGGGGTAAAGAATGTAGTCAGTGCTTCTCTTACTATATCTACACAGTCCTGAGTACCTGGTTGGTTCTCAATAAAGATTCATTGACCTGGCTGGAATGGTCAGGAGTCTTTAGAATTTTACCACTGAACGAAGTGGAGAGAGATCGAGGCTTGGCATTGAAGACCCATATTGAGCCTCCTCTAGTTTCTATCTCACTGACTTGGGATAAGTCATTTAATTTCTCTATAAAGTGGGGATAATATTACTTGCCTTACTCTGTTCAGAGATAGAGTGGGAATCCGATAAAATCATGTATTTTCTCATCAATAATCCAACAAATTCTTTACAAATGTTTTATTAATAAATGAAGCAGTGACTTTTAAGATTCAAATCTTAAAAGATATCAAAACCCCTGGCTGTCATCTTCTGCCGAATCTCTACCTGAATCCAACTGTGCAGGTGGTGGGAATGATCAGGCTGGGCCGATTCCATCTACAAACACGTCATGACAGCATGTAGGTGCCACGATGGAGCAAAATGGACAGGTAGAAAAAAGTGGAAAGTCCAATATGGGATATATATGATAGTTCATGAAATGTGCTGTTATTATAAAACACATGGTCATAGAACCTACTCAGGCATTAGACATTTTTATCCATTTTAGTTTTTAAATTTACACACAGTAAAACTTACACTTGTTTTGGTGTAGAGCTAGCTTTTGGTTTCATTAATTTTCTCTATTGTTTACTCAAGTTCATTTTTCCACTCTTATCATTATAAGTTTCATCTTTTTATTTATATAGAGGTAATTTCTCTTTCTTTTCTCTTTCTCTTTTTCTTTCTTTTGTTCATTGTTGAGGTGGAAGTTTAGAACATTGATTTTAGGTATTTTCCCTTTTCTAATAGAGGATTTATATATGAATTTCTCTCTAAGGAGTACTTTAGCTGTATCTCACAAATTTTGATATGCTGTGTTTACAATATTAGCCAGTGCAAAATATTTTCTAATCTTCCTTGAGCTATCTTCTTACCCATAAGTTTTATAGAGCTGTAATATTTAATTTCCAAATATTTGGGGAATTTCCAGATATCTCTTTTGTAATTTGTATCTAATTTAACTTTTAGATGTTTTTGTGAATAGTATTGTTTTAAATTTTATTTTCCACCCTGTCATTGATGGAATATAAAAATCCAATTGATCTGTACATTGACCTTTTGTCCAATGATTTTGCTAAACTCCAATATTTGTACTAGTAGCCTTTTTCCTAGATTTTTTAAAGATGTTTTTGTGTTCATATTATGTTTTCTGAAAATATAGACAGTTTTACTTCATCTTTCCAATTTGTATTCCTTTTATGTATGTGTCATAGAGCACATTCAATATAATTTCCACCCTTTTAAATTTGTGCGATGTGTTTTATGGCCCCATATATATCTATTAAGGTGATTGTTCCATGTATACTTGAAAAGGACATGTCTTTTGTCATTGTTGGATGGGGTGTTCTCTAAATGTCAATTAGGTCACATTAGGTAATAATGTTGTTCACATCTTCTAGATTATTTCTAATTTTTTTTTCTACTTGTTCTGTCAATCACAGAGAGAAGAGTGCTGTAGTTTCCAACTCCAATTGTGGATACGTCTGTCTCTCCTTTCAGATCTGTCAAGTTTTGCTTTATTTATTTTGAAGCTGTTTTTCCATGCATACTATTTAGGATTGTTATCTTTCCTTGATAAATTAATCCTTTTATCTTTATAAAATGTCTCTATCCCTGGTTAAGTTCCTTTTCCTAAATTTGACTTTGTCTGATATTCATATAGCCAATTCAGCTCTCTTATGTTTAGTGTTTGCATTGTATAGTTTTTTTCCATCCTTTTATTGTTAACTTATTGTATGTTAGTATTTGAAGTGCATTTTTACCTTTTTTTTTTTTGAGGTGTAATTGACATACAGCATTATACTAGTTTCAACTGCACAACATAATGATTCAATTTGTATGTATTGTAAAATCATTATCACAGTAAGTCTAGTGAACATCTATCACCACACACAGATGCAAATTTTTTTTTCTTGTGATGAGAACTTTTAAGATTTACTCTCTTAGCAACTGTCAAATATGCAATATTTTAGCTGTGGTCATCATGCTGTACATTACATCCTCATGACTTATTTATTTTATAACTGGAAATTTGTACCTTTTGATTCCCTTCATCCATTTTACCCACCCCCACCCTCCACCTTTCACCTCTGGCAACCACCAATCTTGTTTCTGTATCAATAAGCTTGAATTTTTTTCTTTTGGATTCCACATATAGGTGAGATAATATGGTTTTGTCTTCTCTGTCTGACTTATTTCACTTAGCATAGTGCCCTCAAGATCCATCCATGTTGTAGCAAATGGCAAGATTCCATTTCCTTTAAGGCTGAATAGTATTCCCTTGTATATATATTCTGCTATGTATAATATTCCATTATATATATATGTCTGGTGTGTGTATATATATATATATGATTCTCTAAATGTTTGAAAATTCTACTAATTCATTTTTCGTTTCTTCCTAATTATTTCAATTTTTTTTATACTGATATCACATTTTTTAATGAATAAAATTCTAGAGATAAACTGCAGCCCTTTATATATTTCAAATGAACTCCATTCCCTTTCCTCTCTCCCTCCCTAGAGGTAAACACTCCCTTAATTTGCTAGTTTTAATTCCCATGCAGATTATTTATTTTATACTGGACAACATATATAAGTATCCATACACATGTATGTATTCTTTAGGATATACTTTTAAATTTCTGTAAATAGTATCATGCTATATTCATAATTCTATGACTTGCTTTTTTTTCTTAAATATTTATCTGTGGTTTATACAGTTTTATTAATTTAAATGCTATATACTATTCCAATTATATGAATATACCACATTTTCATCCATTCTCCTGTTGCTAGACATTTAAGTGGTTTCCAATTTTTTACTAGACAGAAAATGCTAAAATTAATATTCTCCTAGGGACCTTCTTGTCCCATGTCTGGGATGCTTTGAGACTATATTTAAAAGTAGAATTGCTGGTCCAGGTTATGTCTATCTTCAATATTTCTAAAGATAACCAAAGTGATTGTACAAACTTATATGACCACCAGCAAAGGAGAGTCAATAGATTATTTTTATAGATTTATTTTAATGGAAATCAAAAATTGAGTAAATATTTTACTAGTCACATTTTGTTTGTTGTATGTAGGGGCACAAATGACATATTTATGTTACTTTTAATTCTTAGGGGTATTTCAGGAAAACTTTGAAATTAGTTTTTGGTACATGCTATTACAGTACATGAATCTTAGTTATTAGCAGTTAAAAATTGGTAATATGTTCAGAATTCTCCTTTATCTAATAATCGTTATTTATCCATTTAAGTAAAGTATTATAACCCTCTTCTCCAGGCTATATTATTTCTATTTCTTTCAAAATAGTTTCAACAATAAACATTTTTCTAGAAACTATTATCTACACTAAAAATAACCTAAGATCACTTACATTTTTCATGATAAGTTCTGAAAGCACCAAGTGGAATGTTTCATATTGCTGAACACAGCCTGCTGGCTTCTCAGTATCACGCTACGTTTCCTTCACACCAGGCTTCTCACTTGATTGCTGTTTCTTTTAATCCCAGGTTGCTTCTGTGCTACCTTTGGTCTTGTGAGGTGGATACTGCCTTCTCTTTCCACATCGCCTTCCCTGTGCATTCCATGTGCCACAAGAGAAACACGACTAGAGAGACCTGAGGGTTTTATTCCCCAATTATGATCCAATCATTTACTGCAGTGACAAATAATTTATCTACATAATCCAGGTCCTCTCCTGATCTGATTAATCAATCATTCCCAAACTTAGATATTTTTAACTACAAAGTAGATAAATATTTGAAAAGTCATGATCTTGCCCCAGACATCTTCTGAATGCATTTTCTTGGGTTTATTTTTGTCTCACATTATAATGGCTAAGAAATTGCATATATTATTTATAGTAACATAATTGCAATTGAATACTTTGAAAAAGCTTTTAGCTTCCTAAATATTTAAGCCAACAAGGACCATTGAAACTCGTAATACCAGCAAAATGATTCACTGTTATCATTCTCTATGATCCACAAACTTGTCTATTATGTACATTAGCTCACAAAGAATTCATTCAACAAACTTTCACAAGCTAGTGGACTATACCATCATCACACACTGAACAAAGTAGCAAGACATTATTAAGTTATTAGAATGATCTTATGGAAAAAAGTGAATAGACATTTAAAGTGTCTTTTATATAACTCTGGTGTTTGGATGTGTCTTATGTTTCCAAATAAAAAATTTTCTGTATTTTAGAAAATCAAATTCTCAGCCACTGGATGCTGCTGCTGATGGTTTTGAGCATGGGCTCTGGAGCCTGACTGCCTAAAAGGAATTTTGGAGTACCTAACAAACTACAGATGATGCAATTACCTTTTTACCCAGCAATTCCACTTCTAAGAATCCACCCAGAAGATAAGCCTCAAACAATGTGAAAATACATACATGCCCATGGTTATTCGTTGCAGCATTGTTTATAATTGCAAAATATTGGAAATAATCTAACTACTCACATATAGGAGAATGGTTGAATAAGTTCTGTTGCATTTACACACTGGAGTACTATACAAATATTCTTCGTGAAATTATATGGAGGTGATTTTCGTGATATACTATTAGGTGAAAAAAGCAAATTGCAAAAGAATATCGATAGCATCCTACCCTTCTTGCAGGAAAGGGTGAGAATATAATAAAAGGCCTCTATCTTCTTGTTTATGCAAAATAAATACAGAAAGTACAAAATAGAAAAGCTCAAGAAATTCATACCTGTGGGGAGTGGCTGGCAAAGGGGTGGAAAGCAAGGAAATCTCTCTGCCTCTCTCATAAGGATACATGTGATTGCACTTAGGACATATTCAGATAATGCAGGATAATCTCTTCATTTCAAAACCATTAATGTGGTCATAAATTTTTGGTCATAAAAGGCAACATCCATGGGATCCAGGGACTAGGACATGGAAACCTTTTGGGGGACCATTTTTCAGCCTGCCACAATATTCATGAGTTCATACCAATGTAAATAATTAAAATAAATAAATAAATTTGGAGAAGGGAAAGCTCTTCAATAAAGATGAATTCAAATTTTAAGAAATATAAAAGGAATGAGAAATAGAAAATCACCATAGGCAAACACTATAGTTGTAATTGTTACAGGAAGAAACCTACTGATATATGCTAAAATTTCAGGGCGAAAGTTTGAGAGAAAAACAGCTATTTTCACACTCAAAGTATTTCTCTGAATTATATACCTTATCAATTACGAAGTGAAAAATAGTAATTTTAGGTGGAGAAACCTAGCAGACACCACTATAAAACCAAGAGATCAAAGTTAATAACACCAGCAATAAGTCCTATCAGCTTGATGTACCTCCCATATGATGCATCATGAAAGACACAGTAACATTTTCACAGTATTCTTGCCAAAACATGTAACCTCAGTCTAATCATGAACAAATGTCAGACAAACCCAAATTGAAGGACATGCCACAAAATAACTGACCAGTCCCTATGCAAAGTACCAAGGCCATGAAGGACAACGAAAGACTGAAGAACTGTCTCAGATTGGAGAAGACTAAGGAGAAACATCACTAAACACAGTGTGGGAGCCTGGATTGCTTCCTGGAACGTAAAAGGATAGTAGTGAAAAAACTGATGAAACTCGAACCTGACCTGTAGTTTAGTTCATAGTATTGTACCAATGTTAATTTCCCCCTTTTGATAATTATACAATGGTTCTGTAATTTTTTAATATTAGACAAAGCATGGTGAAGAGTATATGTGAATGTTCTACATTAGTTTTGCAACATTTCTCTAATTCTAAAATTATTGCAACATAAAAAGCAATGAGAAAGAAAGAAGGAAAGACAGACTGTTTAGTTCTTATATAATTCATTTCAGTGGCCCAATTACTGGCCAAGAGATGCCCAATGGACGGAACTTCTGGTCCGTCAACCATTTTGATATAGCAGCGTGACATATGCTTTCTGATACGCTACATTTTAACAAAGATCATCATCCCCAGCCTACTCACTCAAATAAATGGATGGAGACAAATAAATCAAGCAAGGAAACAAACAAACAATTTTTCTTGCCAAACAATATCTGAAACAGACATCCTCACTGCTTTGTGAGTCTGTTTTATCCCTGAACTGTTGTTGATATTACCAATTCTTATTTAATCATAATTTGAGGAGCTAGGTAAAATGTCCTCAGAGACAAACCCAGTTCTAATGGATTTATAATAATTTTATTATTTTCTTTTTCTGATTATCAAATACATATGTGATTTTTTAAATAATTTTTTTAAAGAAATAAAGGAATAGAAATGGACTGTCTCTCTTTACCAGAGTTAGCCATAGGAAAAGTCAGATGTGTATTGCATGCATCCATTGGTAACCAAAAACCGTAATATTACATTTTGCTTCAAAATCTTCACCATCTCAAAATGGTCACAACTATTTCAACATTGTCTCCTCAAAGTGTTCTGCTTCAGCCCAGACATGTTTCTGACCACATTTTGTTGTTACGTAGTTATTGGGGAATCTTCCAAGGGACAAGTGGAGGCAGGACGTTCCTCTGTGTTAAATTCCATGTGTCTGCCCTTGTATGCCACAGCACCATGGGCTACTGTCTACAACAAGCCGTGCTGATTTTCAAGCACATACACCTTCTTCACTGTCGCCAACCACCCATAACTCCCAGACCCTCGAGAGTTGAAGGAAGCTTTTCAGCCTAGTGCACATCTCCTCACACGTTTATCTCTGGATGTCAGTATAGCAGGTGGTTAAAATTGGAGAAATTCTTCTGGGCTCTTGAGATCTCAGGCACTGACTAGCTGGTCATTATAGACTGAAAGAGGAGTAATACCAGGAAAAGACCCAAGACCTTAATGCAAAAGATTTGTCATTATCTATTATCTAAAACAGACATCATGTTTCCTTGGGGGCCTCAGCACTTTATGGTAAACATGTGGGTTTAACCGCGCATTCTCAGAGAGAGCCTGATGCCACACTAAAAGCTACAAAGCAAACTGGTCACTGTCCCTTAATTTTAATGCCATTTTTAGCAACTATTTTCAGTCTACTTTGTGTATTCAAAATCCTTCTGGCTGATGTTCTTTCCAAGGAGCAAACTAATAGAGTTATAGCATCAGTTCAAAGAAGCACTCTCTTGTAATCAATTAATTTAATAACACTTGAATATTCAATTCTTGTGTAATTTACATCATGATTTCAAGCAACTTGTTTTACAATCCCCAGGCCTAACAAAATGACCTCCTAAGAAGCATTGCAAGGACTTTTTTTTTTTTCCCACCAAGGGCAAACTTGGTGAAAGATTTTTTTCCGGCACGTACCTCACTAATACACTATCTAAGCTCATACCCTAGGCATCCTCTACTGCAGTGTAATATGAGATCAGTTGATTGGAATCTTTTTATAGCTTTTTACAATTAAGTGTCTATCTGAACCAGTCAACGGTGTGCTAGATGCTTTACATACATTGACTTATTTAATCCCCCAGTGGTGCTGAACTGCACTTCCAGAGGTTGAGGATTTCCTCTGCTCAGAGGCAGAATCCAGGTCTTTTACTACAAAATCTCTTCTCTCTTCCTTGCCTACTGTCTTCCATTTTCACATAAGCTGTAAGCCTATGGTTGGTTTTTTTTTCAAGCGGAAAAATGCAAAGAATAAAGGAAGGCAAATGAGATTACTTCCATGCAAGTAGTATCCAGCGCCTCCTTCCTTACCCAGTTTCCACAACAAACTAGAGTGAACTCTGCCCCCTTCCAGAGTGTTGGTCAGTGTTGGAAGTTCTCTACATCTCCATCATACTCTGAGGTCTTCCAGAATCCAGAGGATTTGGTGGGTAAGAAGACTTTCTATTGAAATCCAAATGAGTCCTGTGGGTTGTGGCCTTGCCAATAGACACAAGATACTCACTTCTAAAAGGTACACAGTCTGGCCTAAGGTTTCGTACTGTTAAAAGGAGGTAAAAGCAAGAACCAAAGATCCGGGCAAACTTTACCAAGGCATTGATCCTTTTGCTTTCAATGTACAGTCATGTGTCACTTAACAACAGAGACACATTCTGAGAAACGTGTCGTTAGGCCATTTTGTCATTGTGCGAACATCATAGAGTGTACTTACACAAACCTAGATGGTATGGCCTACTACATACCTAGGCTATATGGTGCTAATCTTTTGGGACCACCATCATATATACAGTCCGTTGTTGATTGAAAGGTTGTTATGTGGTACATGACTGTATAGTGGCATTTTCCAAAAACTATGGAAGAGAAGGATTGCTGAAATTTACACAATTTAGTCATATTCAGATGCATGTTACTCTGCCTTAGTTTAACAAGATTCAGTGCCTTTTTTTAAAAAGACACCTATGGTTAACTGCTTCTGCCTTATGTGACGTGGGTACGTTTCCTTTAAATACAGGGTTTTATTCTAATAAATTTGCAGGTGGTACAATAAAAAGCCTGATGTTTTGGTAAGTAAATATTTCCTGGGGAATAAGCTGTCCACATCATTGCAATGAACGCATGCTTGCACAGAAAACTTCACTCAGTGGGTTTCTGGCATCTGGAATATGTTAGTTCATTTAATATGGACGTACAGTTTACCATCATGGTGGAGTTTATGTAACACATGACCAAACCATCCATAAGAGTTACATTATTCCTGAAAGTAGAATAAATATATACAATGTTTCGTAGAAGATCTTCCTGTGACAAACATAAATTCTCCATATTTATTAGCCATTTCAAAGAGCAGGAGAAAAACCAGCAGATGTGATTTTAAAGATAGATGCACTTACAATAAAAAGGGGCTTAGGCAGAATATGTGAGAGCTGAACTGATGATTTAAAATTGATCAGAACGTGATAGGAGTCCTCATTAACCACTCTGAGCTATTTGTAATAAATAAACTCCAGTAATTTGTGTCCATGTTATGCTTCATCGTGTTGCTCTAATTCCTGGCAAATCCTCCTTGATTGTTTTGCTCTGCCAAGTGTTTTATTAATGTTCCTTTTAACATTCTCCACAGTGCCAGTAGCAACCTAGACTTACTAAAAGATTACATTTCCACACCTAGCTTTTTA
This sequence comes from Diceros bicornis minor, assembly GCF_020826845.1. NCBI lineage: Eukaryota > Metazoa > Chordata > Mammalia > Perissodactyla > Rhinocerotidae > Diceros > Diceros bicornis. The sequence goes on from NC_080766.1 coordinate 14,744,120, forward strand.
TGGAAATGTAATATTTGGATTTTAAGAAGATGTCTGTCTAAATTTGCAACACTGACACCTTTATCTAATCCATCCCATGGAAAAAATCAATCAGCTGAATTACATTCCTCTTTACAGGAAAAATGCATTATTAAATTCATGAGACCCCCTTGTGTTATAAGAAACCATATATTATATCTATATCTCTCTACATAGATACACCATTTACAAGCAAACAAGTAGATAACAGACTGTATACTCAGAAAATACTTAATGTCTTTGCCTCACATCTTGTACAGTATGGTGTAATGAGAATGGTATTAACAGTTGTATCAGAGATTTTGATTCAAATCTCAACTTTACCACTAACAAACTTTGTAAAGTTGGACTTTATTTTTTTATACATTTATTTACCAATTTAGGCATCAGATTCTTTATCTATAATAATAGTTAATAAAGTGTAATGTGCAGGACGCTGTGACTGGAGCATAATAGGGATTAAATAAGCCTTATTTCCCCCTTTCTTCCCTTCTATGAGTGTGTAGCCTACAAGTTTTCCATTGTGAATACTCAGTAAATGTGTTTTTATTTGATTTACTAATCAGTTAAATACACATGAATTGACCAATTTACTTCAAATAGGTTATAAAGGCATTTTTACAAAATAATTTAGAAAAATATGATCTTAATTCTTCAAATCAGCTCCCAACATTTACTTAATAATTACTGTGTATTGTCAGGAACTGAATGAAGTAAAAAGAGCACAGTGATTGACATATATATATATGTGTGTATATATATATACACACATATTTGTAATGATTACTTCTTGATACATACTCATGTTTTTTAAATTAAACAAAAAAATTAAGTTTACCTGAGAGGGAAAAAAATATGCACAAGAATTCTTATTGCAGTGTTTTTTGTTAGTAGTGAAAAATTGAAAATAATCCAACTATACATACACACACAGACACAGAGGAAAAAAATATAAGAATTATTAGAAAGGGGAGGAAACAAGTTTCTTTCATAGTATGTAGAGAATAGAATCAATTTATTGCTGCATTTTTGCTTATAGTAAAAAAATGAAAAAGTATATAGAAAATATGCATAGAAAAAACTAGAAGAAAGCGAACTGAAAACAGTTCTTGGAGTGGGAAGATGGATTATGGGGGAATTTCCCTTCCTATGTTATATATTTCTCTAGTGTTTGGACTTTGTGTTACATTGTATACTTCAGTATATATAAATACCGTCTACAAGAAAAATATGATTTTCTGACTAAAAATGAATAAAATAATTTGAGAGCTAGTCCATTAAGGCAAATAGCCAAGGTAACTTAACTCTATATCCCTCAGTTTTCTCATCTGACAAATGTCTAATCTACTTTATAGAATTGTGGGATAATTTGAAATAATGTATGGGAGACTGCTTCGCAGTATTTAGTGCTATCTCCTAACTTGAGATCTGAAGATGGACTTGCTTCGAACTATTGATAAGATTGTCTTGCCTGCCTCTAATTCCAGGTAGAAGACAGTGCGGTAAATGGCTCTTACAGAGATAAGACACTGTTGTCTTTAGTAGCCAGGTTTAACTCCTTCAGAGACAGACTATTGTCATCAGTCAGTATTGCAAGGTAAACCCTGCACTTCAAAAAAGAAATGCTCCAGTAATCCAAAAAAGCTCCTGCATGTTATCGTGTTGCTGAATAGTCCTATGCAACAGTGGCCATCTGATTCTTTGTTTACTCAAATGCAATATTATCCATATGTAAGACACTTCCAAATATTCATATTGACAAACTAGAATACTGAAGCAAGAGAGCCTGAGCCATAGAGTTATCTAGTTATGATCAAGTTATCTAGAAAAACATAGCTCGACCATGAAGGATTGTGTCAAACTAGGTCGGCTCATTTCCGATGATGGTTGTTCTTTTCTAGTTTTTCAGCAATGAGAATGAAAAACTAAGACAGTAGGTGACAGTTTCCTTAACAGCATTTGGCAGATTGAGGCAGTTAGGACCTAATAAAATAAGTACCATGTTTGCTGCCCTTCACCCAAGGAAATTTCTATAATTATTATCCTGTATTTACATCACCAAATGAAGTTCCATATTTGCATTGTGGTTTCAAATGCATTCTGATTGTGATTCCACTAGTCATTAGCATACCAAATATGGAATATCCAGGCTTTGGAAAGGTTGGAAGCTAGATTTCACTGTCCTCAAACTGGATGATTTGTATCTTTTTTTAAAAATGTACTCATGATGGCCTCCAATGTGTACATTTATCAGATTTCCTCTCCATAAATGACAATCTTGGTCTAGACAATAAGATGTTCTACACTCCATGTCAATGAGCGGTGCAGAAACGTTCGTATATATCATAATTTGTCTATCTTTTAAGTAAATCTCAATTGTAATCAGAAAATTAATTATACTTTCATAATAGGAGAATGAAATTTGAAATTCCTTTCTAAACCTAGTAATATTTAGAGCCTCAATATCTTATAATTTGTTTTCCAGGTTTTTTCTAAGGAACTGGTAGGTATTAAAAATAGACTATTTTGGAAAAACTTGAGGACAAATAAAAACCTAGAAGTTATTAAGATGAAATTATAGTTTTTAAATTAAATTAAATTAAATATAGAAGTAAATTTTTCAATGCTGACAGGGTTCCATCCACACGGAAGTTCACCAAAAAAAACAGAGAAAGAGAAAGAGAGAGAGATAATCCTTGGCTTTAGGGAGCTTACTGTTCAGTAGGGAGGTGCCATGTAAAAATATTAATAATATAAATAGCTACAATTTATTGTGCACATAATTTTAAGTACAGTACTATTACTATTACCACTACTAAAACATCCACACTAAATAATAATAAAAAAAATTTCACAATGCTTACGTGGATGATCAAAATTGGCCACCCCAAAATGTGTCTCTTTGGCTTGATTATTTTTAAGGACAAAAGACTTTGAAAGAAACTTTGACCTTTCCCCTAACTGCCTAAAAGAATTTAAGATAGAAAGTCTCTCCCAGGACAGGCCATCACCATAGATAACTCTGGGTGTGATAGACTGGGAGGGTCCTTGCTTACCATTTTTATCAAAGTTCTCTCTCAAGTCTCATTGTCTGTAGATGACCAGCAAACATTTGTTTATAACACATTTGCTTTTCCATGTCCACGTAAATTGCCTTCCTTCCCTTTGAAGCCCCAAACCACTACTCGACATCCTCCTTTGTCTTTAGCTGAAAATGGTATTTAAGGTGGTGGCTTCAGCCATTTTGGCGAGTTACTCGGTTTTCCTGGGTTTGTCCTGTGTATACATCTTATTAAACTTTGATTTTCTCTTGTTATTCTGTCTCATATCAATTTAATTCTTAGACCAGCCAGAAGGACTTAGAGGGTAGAGGAATAGTTCTTCCTCCCCTACACTTGCTATGCACTAGGGACCATCCAAGGCACTCTAAGCATTATCTTGTTTAACATGTCCACAAGCTAAGAGAGTTACATGCTCTTATCGTGGTGAAGGAAGCTGAGACTTAGAGATGTTACTTAAGCTAGAAAATGGCAGGATTTGTCTGGTTCTGAGATTCTGTTGAATGCAGCAACTCATAAAATTATAAACAATATATACAATACAACACAAAAATGCTGCATTCTGCAATAGAATTCAAGCACAGGATGTGATGCCCAAGTGGCAGGTAGCTTTATCTGTTTCACTCACCAATATATGCCAGGTTCCTAGAACTAGATCTCGTAAATAAAAAATGCTCAATAAACATGTGTGGAATTGAATTACATCTCAGGGAAATAAGTTTACCTTCATTAGGTAAGGAGGTTAGGGTGGGAGTTGGGAAAGAATTAAGAAGAAGTTATCAGAAGGAAGTTTTGAAGGTCTCACTGGCATTGAATGGTTGTTAAGTTCCCTCTAGTGAACTCTCTTATCCACTGCAGGTTCCCTGATTGCAAGATGACCATTCAAGCCCCCTTTGAACCCTCTTCGTGTTAAGGGGGTCTCCAAAATTACTTCCTAAATATAGTAATATTTTGATCAGCATGCTTAGATGCAGAGTCAGAACGTGTAATAGATGAGAAACTATAAAATTTCAATGTTCATGAACTTAAAGGGCTATATGGTTGTGCACGTAACTGGTAGAAATAAATTACTAAAGTGGAGGAGGTTGAGGAACTGTGAAGGGATTGAACTATACCCTACAGCCATAAACTTTGCAAGAGACAAGGCAGAGAGTGAAAATGTAGACCAGGTGCTGAAATCACTGAGGAAGGGGGAAGAATGTCTGGGTAGCTCAGCGAACGACTGTATTAAAGGGCAGAAAGCAAACCACATGAATTTGAACGGAAGAACAGATGAAGGTAGAATGACTGCATTCTGACCACTCGCAGGGAGCAAGGAAGGTGCAAATGCTTTCTGTCAATATGGATTCCTGGGGAATACATTACACGGACAGGTACCATCTGTTTTGGGAAAAAGACAAAGAAATGGAAGTGATAATTAAGGAAAAATCTGAGAATCAATTCCTTCAGGATGTATTGACTGATTAAGTACCTACCCTCTTCCAGTCTCTTTGCCAGACACTGTGGATAGAGAAATGTTTCTATTGTCACAATAAAAAGCATTCCGAAGGGAACAGTTAGGAAGCAAATAAAGAAACAGACACAAATCTGATGAGTTCGATGAGAGTAGGACTGAGCTAGTTGTGATCAAGCAGAGAGGCAACATTGGGGAGGGAAATCAGCAAGGACAGGACGCAGAAACAAGTGGTTTAGGAAGCGTGAAGACGCAAGGTGGACACGTTGCGATAGAAAAAGAAGGTGTAGAGTTTAAAGGAATATAATAAGAAAAATTATCATAAGTAAAGATTAGTCAGATTAATTTTGATATTTGGATAGTTACTAGATATAATCATAAAATTATTAGCTAGCAAATACCTAGAAAAGCACAGGTATTCACCATAGTTTAATATGATTTTATGAAAGTTAATCAGCCCAGAACAATTTAATTTCTCCATGACAGTTATAACTAAGAAAGATCAAGACATTTACTACATCTAGGTTTTAGGATGGCCTCTGATACAGATGCATATGCTATTTTTCACCAAGAAATGTGGAATATTTTGTAAGGTCAATGTATAACTGCTGGGAAGGTCATACCCATAGGTGGTGATAAATGATTATATGAAACTAGGGTCACATATTGAGAACTGTCCCACTGTGGTCAGTTCTCAGGCCCAGTATTTCTTATACATTTTATCAATGATTTGGAAGATAGCCTTATCCTCCAGCTCAATGAACACACTATCCATTCCCATCTTGGAAGACTGCCAACACTACAAGGTACAAAAATAAAATTCAAGTATCTCTGGTTAATTTGAAATTGGCCCACCAAAAGTGTGACTTAAACCGTAGGGATACACCCTATATATTTACGGACTGAACACTAACTATTTGAGTACAAGTGTTAACACACTAGCATAGCCCCAATAGACAATAACCAAAGACAAGCAAAGTCTTTTATTGACCACTATGAATTACAACCAAAGTCCAGTTTATTGAGAGTATCCACAATGCCTGCTGTGTCCTAATTGGAGCATTGCTTTCTCTTTTTTTTCAAGGGTACCACAAACTGAAGATACCCAACAAACATTAATTGACAGAATATGAAAATTAATATGTCAGGTATTTTTTGTTCTAAATTATTCATATCCCCTTGCTCCATGTTTTGTAGATAGTAAACATTTAAGCAATCTTTGTCAAATGAATTAACGAATTAAAGAAAATTAAGGGACACCAGATAATGATTGAAGTAAAATTCATTCACTTCTATTAATTTATTCATTTTAATGGCATTTATGGTGCTTTTACTATTTTTCGGGTATGTGTTAGGCACTGGAATACAGTAATGAGTGAGTTATTGAGCCTGCTCAGAAGGAGCAAACTGCCCAGTACTGGGGAAAAAAAAGTCAATAAGTACAATAATATATGACAAATACTATAAGAGATGCATGGCAGGGCATTATAGGACAACAGACAATAAGAAACTAAACTGAGGCAGGGATGGTGATCTAACTAAGGTAAAATTTGAATAATTAATGTTTGAACTGAAGTTAATGTTTTAACTATGGGGTGTGTGTGTGTGTGTGTATGTGTTGGGGGAGGGATTTTGTTTTTTTGTTTTTTTTTTCTGGCAGAGGAAACAGAATTGGCAAAGACATATGGAGGATTTTGCTAGAGGATTTACAGTCAATCCCTTCTCTCTCCTTAGAAAAAATAACACTAGAGACAAGATGGCTTAAATAAAATCAAATGGAATTTAACTTAGGCATAAGAATTGCTGTCAGTGTTTTAACATTGGAATGGACTGTTCATACAATATTAATATTTGCTCCTAGAGGTTATTAAAAATGGAATTTAAAAAAAATCTATCTTTAATATCAGCAAGATGGCAGAGTAAGAGATACCAACCTTTGTCCCTCAAGAAAAGACAATAATTAGAGAGCTATCCACAAACAAAAATAGCCCTGGGAGGGCTCAAGAGTCCAATTAAGAACCTACAGCAAAATTGTGGAGTAAAAAATGAAGAATGACCACACAGAAAGGATTGCTAGGGAAATCAGCTTAGCAGAAATGTCTGGAGATAGCTAGGAACAAAGAAGAAAGGCAAGGCTAACAGCATCAGCCATATCGTGGGTACCACTGTGGTCTCTAGTAGCCTGCTCTGTGGAGGACCCCAGCAGTCTTTGCTGCTGAGAGCCTCAATAGCCCCCACAACAGCCAGGACTCCCCAAAACTTTCATAGTGGAGGACTCCATAGAGTTTGTCAGTGTGGACCCTGGAGGCCTGCTCTGCAGAGGACACTGACAGCCTTTGCTGCCGACGTAACAAACAGTCATAGTCATAGCTTTTGGGGACTCCCCAGAGAAGGAGATTCTGCTGTTGCCCCCAAGAAGGAGCTGCTCTTGTGCTCCCCAGGGATCAGGGCTAAAAGCACCCTCCAACCCTGCACATAGCCTGGGCCCCAGAACTGCAGCTGTTCTGCATGGGCCCACACTTCAATCCCAGCTCCAAGGCTGCTCTGTGTCTGCCTGTGCTCCAGAGCCCAGCTCTGAGGCCATTCTGCATGTACCCACACTCTAGAGTCAGCCCTGTGGCTGCTCCATGTATACCTGCATCTTAGGTACCAGAACGAACACCACTGTGATATAGTGACCGTCCTGGACTCCAGAGCTGCTGTTGCACTATTCATGCCCGTGCTCCGGATCCTGGCTTCATGGCAGCTTAGTGCGTACTTGTGTCACACACATCATTGCTGCTGTGGGTTGCCAGTGCTCCAGACTCTGGAGCCACCATCACTCTGTAAGCACCTGTGCTCCAGAACCTGGCTTCATGGCTGCTCCACAGAAGTCCATACTTCAGATACCAGTGAAAAAACCATCACGAGGTTGCCCACAAGCTGGACCTGGCACCAACAGGGATCCCCTTGGCCACAACGTTCCTCATGGGAGAAAAAGAGATCAGATAGTCATCAACAACCCTCATCACTGCTGCAGACACCCTCAGCCATGGTCATTGAAGATCCCTGAAATCTTTACTGATCGTTACCTCCGCTGATGGAGCTGTACAAGACCATGCTATTGGGTCTTCCTTAGAGCTAGAATTAGCACACCCTTCCAGCCAGCACCCTCACCTCCATTTGCAGGTGAAGGTCTTTCCCCATGAAAACCAATTTGAAAGTCTGGAAGAGGTGCCTGCTTCATCAACTGTGCATCAAATGTGCATCAAGGCTATAAGAAACATGAAAAATCAAAGTAACATGACACCACCAAAGGAACACCATAATTTTCCGGTAACAAACTCCAAGGAAATGGAGACCTAAACATTGCTGGACAAAGATTGCAAAATAATTGTTTAAGGAAGCTCAGTGATCTACAAGAAAACACAGATAGACAACTCAACAAAATCAGGAAAACAATATAGGAACAAAATGAGAAGTTCGAGAGAGAGAGAGAGAAGCTATAAATAAAGAACCAAGTGGAAATTATGGAGCTGAAGAATACAATGAATGAAACAAAAAATGCAATAGAGAGCATCAAAAGCAGACTTGATTAAGCAAAAGAAACAATCTGAGAACTCAAAGACTGATCATTTGAAATTATACAGTCAAAGGAGAAAAAAGAATGAAAAAGAGTAAAAAAAGCCTGTGTGAATTATGGGACATCATCAGATGAAATAATATTCACATTATGCGAGTCCCAGAAGAAGAGAGAGGAAAGGGGGCAGAAAACTTTTTATTTAAAGAAATAATGGCTGAAAACTTCTCAAATCTGGGAGAGATATGGACATCAAGTTCTTGAAGTTCATAGGTCCATACAGATTCAATCCAAAGAAGATTTCACTGAGACACATAATAATAAAACTGTCAAAAATCAAAGATGAAGAAAGAATTTTGAAAGCAATAAGAGAAACAAAACTCATCTCATACAAAAGAATCCCCATTAGGCTATCAGCAGATCTCTCAGCAAAAGCTTTACAGGCCAGGAGAGAGTGAGATGATATATTCAAGGTGCTGAAAGAAAAAAACCCTGCCAGTCAAGAATACTTTACGCAGCAAAGCTATCCTTCGGAAATGAAAGAGAGGTAAAGACTTTCCCAGACAAACAAAAGTTGAAGGAGTTCATCATCACTAGATCTACCTTACAAGAAATACTAAAGGAAGTTCTTCAAGCTCAAATGAAAGGACACTAATTTAGTGACATGAAAGTACAAAACTCACTGGTAAAGGAAATATATAGTCAAATGCAGAATACTCTAATACTGTAATGGTGGTGTATAAATCACTTAACTCTAGTATAAAAGTTAAAAGACAAAAGTATTAAAAATAACTAAAGCTACAATAATTTGTTAATGGATTCACAGTACAAAAAGATGTAAATTGTGACATTAAAACATAAAATGTAGTGGGGGAAGTAAAAGGGTAGAGTTTTTGTATGCAATCAAGGTTAAGTTATCAGCTTACAATAGACTGTTATAACTATAAGATGTTTTATGTAAGCCTCATAGTAATCACAAAGCAAAAACCTATAGTAGGTATATAAAAGATAAAAGAGAAAGGAATCAAAGCATACCAGATATTGCAGAAAATCATCAAATCACAAAGGAAGACAGCAAGAGAGAAAGAAAGGAACAAAGGAAGTACAAAACAACCAGAAAACAATGAACAAAATGACAATAATACATTCTTACATATCAATAATTACTTTAAATGTAAATGGACTAAATTCTCCAATCAAAAGACATAGAGTGGCTGAATGGATGAAAACAAGACCCAACTATATGCTGCCTATAAGAAACTTACTTTAGCTTTAAGGACACACATAGGCTGAAAGTGAAGAGATGGAAAAAGATATTCCATGCACATGGAAACCAAGAGAGAGCAGGGATAGCTATAGTTATAACAGACAAAATAGACTTTAAGTCAGACACTGTAACAGGAGACAAAGGAGGTCATAATCTAATGATAAACAGGTCAATTCATCAAGAGACTATGCTTTTGAATTAAACATATTTAAATTAAATCTGATATTTTCTTGGAGAGCAGCAAGGAGTGGTGAGGGTAGATAGAGAACAGAGTGGGTTTCAAAAGATAGAAAATTTAGAAAAGTTTAAAAGCTCTTTGTATGTCAAATAGCTGTTAAACATAATTTTCATGATTTTAATATAAGTGAATCTGAACTAGCATATGGACTAAGTTTCTTTTAAGTTGCACATGGGTTTAAAATGTAAGGGAAAATGATCACTTGGCAAGCATGTATTTGGTTTTGAAAAACTTCCAAATGTTTAAAAAGTAATTTCCAGATCAACCATATCCAAATGCATCCAGGTTTTCTCATCCTCACTATTGAAGGATGAAAAGAACTGGAAGAAATGAATAATTTCTAGAAACTCACAACCTACCAAGACTGAGTCATTAAGAAATAGGAAATATGAATACACTATAACTAATAAGGAGATTGAATCAGTAATCAAAAATCTCCCAACAAAGAAAAGCCCGGGAAACATTGGTGAATGCTACTAAACATTTACAGAAAAATTAATGCCAATTCTTCTCAAACTCTTCCAAAAAATTGAAAAGGAATGGATACTTCCAAACTCATTTTGTGAAGCCAGCATTACCTTCATACCAAAACCAGAAAAGAATACCACAAGAAAAGAAAATTATAGGCCAATATCCCAGATGAACATAGATGCGAAAATCCTCAGCAAAATACTAGCAAACCATGTTCAATAGCACATTAAAAGGATTGTACACCATGATCAAGTTATGATTAATCCCTGGGATGCAACGATGATTCAACATACAGAAATCAATCAATGTGATACACCACACTAACAAAATGAAGGATGAAAATCATATGATCATCCCAATAGATGCAGAAAAAGCATTTGACAAAATTCAACATCTTTTCATGATAAAAGCTCTTAACAAACTGGGTTTAGAAAGAAGCCACCTCAACATAATAAAGCCATATATGACAAGCCCACAGCTAACATCACACTCAATGGTAAAAAGCTAAAAAGGTTTCCTCTAAGAGCAGGAACAAGACAAGAATGTCTACTCTTGCACTTCTATACAATATAGTCCTGGCAGTCTTAGCCAGAGAAATTAGTCAAGAAATAGAAATAAAAGGTATCCAAATTGGAAAGGAAGGAGTAAAATTGTCTCTGTTTGCAGATGACGTGATCTTATATATAGGAATCCCTAAAGACTCCACCAAATATCTCTTACAACTAATAAAGGAATTCAGTAAACTTGCAGGATACAAAACTAACATACAAAAATCAGTTACATTTCTATATGCTACCAACAAACTACCTGAAAGAGAAATTAGAAAAGAATCCCAATTATAATAGCATCAAAAACAATAAAATATTTAAAAATAAATGTAATCAAGGAAGTGAAAGACCTGTACACTGAAAACTATGACATAGATTTAAAAAAATGTCAATTATATCTCAATTTAAAAAATCTATCTTTGCCCATTTATTTGGAAAAAAGGATTTAGGACCTAGAATTGACATCTAAAGTCTCTTTTTGCTTTCGAATGAAATATATTATTTGGATTATGAATGAGAAAACACATTTTTGAGCATTTATTATTTCATATCTGGCATGTACTAAATGTTTATACCTAGGATTCTTATTTCAGTCTTCAAAAATTATCAGTAGTTTAATCTAACAAAAGGTTATATGGTCTCTCACACGACCAATGCAGGTTATTTTGGCACTTGAGTCACTGTGTTTATAGGAAGAGCCAGGCTGAAGGAAGCTTTCAATGTCACCAGTAAGAAGGCAACTTGGTTGCCAAGTTCTTACACTTCACACATCACTGTTGCTCACATTTAGAAGCAAGTCCTATGACCAAACCTAATGTCAAAAAAAGTACAATGCAACCATGTGTCAGAAAGTTAGAATGCTAGCAATGTTTGGTGACCACAAAAATGACAACCCAGGTTTTTTGATTCCTGATTTAAGGCAATATCTAAATATAATCTGGATCAAAATTTTCAGTGTGAGGATATGAAGCTCAGTGCATCATAATAAGATTCAAATATATTCTTAATCATAATTTTGCATATTCATTTTTTCCTAAAAGAAACAAGATTATAAAACTATTCAATGTTTTCTAAACAGTAATCTCTATTTTTTCATAATTGCATGTTACTTTAACAAATTTTAATGTTTTCATCTACCAAAGTAAAATAAAACAAAATAACTAGTAATGCAATTTTATATGGGCCCAATATTCATGGATTTCATAAGCGATGGGGTGATTAGTCAATTCAGATTGTTAATGAGGATGTTTGCCCCCAAATCTGAAAGAGAGAAAGGTGAGAGATTGGGGTGGGGGGAGTAGGTTTTTACTGAGGGAAAAATCTCAAGGAAATACAAAATTTTGTGTGCTTACAAGGGTGAAATTTGATTAAAGGAAATATTGTGACCTTTGAAGAGGAAACGGCGCTACAAAAGAGGTGCTACACAGCCCGTGTGTGTGGAAAGGGGCAGGGAAGCAGACGTCCCTATGAGCAGCAGACTCTTCTTGAATTTTGCGCCCTATATGAGCATCTGGTCTATTTCCGCCCCTGGCCCCTTCTCACTGGTTTACATGGCTTCTCTTTCTGCCTCTTGGAGTCTCTTGGGCCTCAGAAGATCACTGAAGAGAAAAGGAGGTGGGAGGAGAAACAAGAGAAGACAAGACAAGACAGAGAGTGGGATTGGATAAGCAATGGACCTCTGATCAGCCTGATTTTGTGTCGATTTTGATAATGGTTTCTTTTTTTTAGTAAAACTGAGTGAAACAGGGAGACGTCTTTGCTGGAGCTGAAGGAGGAGTATAACCAGCCCCTGGCTGGTGTTGCTTTTGCTGTCAGCCCCATTAAGGTCCTCTCACGTCTTGATAAACACTGCCTCACAGGAACAGGGGAGTAAGGAGTTGTAACTGAGCAAGTGAAAAATAAAGGGCTCTATTTAATTAAATTCCAAGTAGTTAAATAAATAATTCAACTTTAGACTGGTAAATCACAAAATAAGCAAGTTTGCAGTTAGCACACTACATCTGTTCCTGAATCTTAAAACAGTTAAGACTTCCAATTTACTGACGATTAGATAATGAACTTGTGAGGAATTAAACAGAACAAGTCACTGTAAGAAAACAGAGAGCAACTCTTATCGTGGGTCTTATTTCTCTCTTCATATGTTTAAATCAGCTCAAGTAGCATTTATCAGCAGCATTAACATCGTTATTATTTTGTTAAATGCAACTAATGATAGGATAAAATCTTCAAAGTATAATTACTATACACCATATGCCAACCAGAAATAAGATTTCGTATGTGTATATATGTATATGTATATTCTTGAATTTTGCACTCTATATGTGCATCTGGTCTACTTCTGCCCTGGTCACCTTGTCATTTGTTAACATGGTTTCTCGTTCTGCCATGCAGATGTGCAATATACATATATATATGAAATGTCTGGATCGTTAATCACATTTATCCGTACTCATGTATGTATAGATATTCCTTGACAAAAACATATGCATATATAAATTCTATAAACACATAAAATTTTTTCTGAATTTCAATTTATTTCTAGTAACAAGGAAGACTGTGTCCCTGAACCACTTTTCAAATTCAGGACAGAACCATCTTTGGTAACATGTTACAGTGAATGTCCTGATTCTGGAATACATGGGCCCATTCTTTCTGACATCTTATCATATTTTAAGAGACAGCAGCTGCTAAATAAAATTATCACACAATATCCTGCAAAAGTATCACCAAGGCAATCCTTTCTCCCTTCCACCCACATCTCCTTTAAATTGCCTTTCATGTGGCTAGATTTTCTCTCTGAAGCTGTCTTGATTTTACCCAAAGCAATTAAAATGTATTTGAGAGTTTGGAAAATGCAATATATAACTACCCTGGCTTCAGTTCTCTTCACTGATAATAAACTTAAAATTTAGACATATTGTCTCTCAAAGACATTTTTAATATTTATGGCTTTATGCAAATGGGACATCTCAAAAAGGCATTAAAATTTTAATAAATCATATATATTTATATATGCAATGAACCATGTTTTTTAAAGAATATAATTATATTAAATTAAGATTGTTCTAGATAATTCAAAACACACGGTAGTCATGTCTATGGTTGATTAGATGTTCCAATTTCACAGATGGCCATGGACAAGGTCATAGTGATGCGTACCCACACAAAGAAGAAAGTCTGCTACTCTGGGTTTGTGTGTGAGCTTTCTCTTTCACACACTTAACTTCCTTTAACTTTGAAAAATCCACATCCATATGTTTGTGCACATACCCATATGTCCCCAGGACCTAGAAATGGTATTCTTGAAACTGAAGCTGGTTTTTCATAGCTGCAACTCTGAGTAATTGGAAAAATCACCCTGACACAAAATCCCTTAGCCTATGTACGTCAGCAATTATATCCACGGTGACATGACCCAAGAAATAAAAATTCAGGAGATTAAAGACTGAGTGGTCTTGAATCCTGATTCCAGCAGCTAAGAATCATAATTTGATATCTGCCACAGATTTACCTTGTGACCTATGCCAAATGGGTTAATTGTTTTATGCCTCAGTTTCCTTATTTGTGAAATGTAGTATGAAAATAAAGCTGGTCCCATGGGGCAGAGCTGTGGTTGGGTTTACATGATAAAATGTGGTGGACAGGCTGAGCGATTCCTCATTACGTACATTACGGCCCAGTTACACTCATGTTATGTAAAAACTAGCCTGTGTGTAGCTGCTCACAGGTATCCTACTTCCATATAAAAACAAAGGTCAGAAATATTTTTTAATTGTTATTTTTGAGAATGATTAAAGACTAAAACTAAAGTATAGCTTGTAATTTTCTCCCTTTTCCTGGGAATCCTGCTTTTTTAGCCAATAACATGGGATATTAGTTTGACCTTAATTTAATACTAAAATTGGACTAAATTCATCCAATTCTTTCTATTATTTATTGCAGTGCCATTCACATGAATGTATTGATTTTTGTGCCAACCTCTGTTCTTGTCACAATTTTTGTCACGCAAATTAGCTTCTCTAAATGCAGCACACTCAGTACACTGTACAAAATATATTGGCATGATGTTACAATTTGACCTTTATATCTTCTGAGGAACAGGGCCATTTCTGGACTGAAAGACATATTTTGCACTTCATTTTATCCCATTCATTTTCAACTTTTATTGAGCACTCCACGAAGTGAAGCATGCATTCTGCATAAAACTATCTTTGATGTTATGATTGAACAGAAGTAGTTCAAATCAGATTTTATATTTTTGAAGCCTAGCTAAACCATCTTTTAGAGCATGGTAAACTAAGCATATTTATTTAGAATAAAAAATGAGTGAAAGGATGAAAATTGTATTATGAGTGGAATAAAAATTCAGGAAGACATTTGGAAGGTAAAATCATTTGCTAACAATTCAGAGAGGCATTGACATGATTTTACTTAAATTTTTTCAGAAATTCAATATCCATAATCTCTGGAGCAATGTGGAAACTGCAAGTGCATTTCTGAAGTTCAGTCAACTATATTCTGGTTGCCCATATTAGCCCGGGGTTAATAACTAGCTTGCAAGTGCTTGCCTATGACATAGGTGAAGAGGTGCAGTGTCTCAACCACATGGTCCTTCATTCATTTAAAAAATATTCATTGAGCACCTTTTATTTGCTAGGCTCTGCTTATTTGTTTATTTACATTATTATTAGTTTATATTTTTGGGATCTTTATATGTTTAGACATGGGAGATTTTGTTTTTGTTTTAGATTTTAGGTGCAATAATGAAATATTTCTGAGACTTAAGAACAATAATCTTTCTATTGCACCATAGTAGAGATTTAAAATAGAAGATAATTGATAGAAAGAGTACTTTATGGATAATGTTCAACTGGTAGATAATGTAAGGTGGTTGTTTTTAACTTTTCTATCATTTTTTGGAAATGTTATTGCCCCTTCTTTAAAATCAAACTTGGTTTTGCTCAAGAAAACATATTTGAACCAAAGAGAAGTAGAAAAGATGATTAAAATCAGAAGAGTATTTCAGAAAGAAAAACTCCATAGATATTTAAAAAATATATTTGAGTAGGAATTAAAATTATAAGCATCATTAAAATAAAAAATATATATATTTATATTGATGTATGATATGAATTACTGTTATCAGATATGACAACTCATTTTGTTTTATTTTAATTAATGTGTTTATTTATAAACTTCCCTTTGAAGAATTATTTAAGGTCACCTGCAACCTCTGAGTATCCTATCAAGAGAACTTGCCAAGGAAGTTCGACATCCGTAAATCTTTTGTTTCTCAATTTATTTCTGATTTCATTGGAGCTGATATTCAAAGTGATCCTACTCCTGGAGCAGAGTCTAAGGAACAAGAAACGGGATATGGATGGTTCATTGGAGCCTGCATTTTATGGATGCCTTAAAGCTCAATGAAATTAATGAGAAAGTGATGCAGGCAAGTCATTGCTGCAGTCATCCAAGTTCTCTAAATAAAGCAGAACCTAAGGACAGGAGGAACGTAATGAAGAAGAAGGGGAGAGAAACAGAGAGAGATACAGTTGATAATACTGGCTAAGCTGGCATTCAGAATTGTATACACATCACTTTTATTCCCCTTTACCTGAAGTCATCATTAGCCATCCTTGGTTTATAAGGCAAAATTGAAAATTGGAGCTTTTTAAGATTCCCAACACAGTAACTCCTGACCTCTGTGTTCTGTTCTCTCACAACTTAAAGCAAGTGGTAGTGAGCCCTAGAGATTATACTGGTGGGTGCTTCCTAGAAAATTCAAATATATCTTCAATTTGTAACTCTGTGTTAACTATCAATAATAAAATCTCGTTCAAAGAGTATTTTATTCTTGTCATTTTTAAACTTAGGAAATGAAGTACCATAAGCATTCACTTGGTTTAGTTTAGCTTAATGGCAGTTAAGAATTGGAAATTGGATTCAGCCAATGGTAATGGAGATGAGTATTAATAGTAGCTTTGGTGTATAAAGTAGCTCTCTCTCTCTCTGTCTCTCTCTCTCTCACACACACACACAGACACTCACATACACACATGTGCACACACGAGAAGTGAAGAGTTAGGCAGGCTAGGATTGGATTGCTGGACTCAGAAATACATCTAAGTTAGCTCAAGTTTCCACTCCCAAGGTCACAAGATGGCTGCTACCGCACAGCCATCTGTGCAGGAAAGAGTTAACTCAGCAAGGCTAAGTTGCTCTAATTTTGCAAATTTCAATATGGGGTCTGTCTTTGTGACCGAATTGGCCCTTGGCCACTCCTAGGAATTGAGGTCTTTGAATGTTCTAAGTGATAAGAGTGTTTTGCAGGCTTGGGGCCTCTAATAACCATACTATACCAGTTTTTCTAGATAAATTGTGCAAGCAAGTGTGATTTATGGGGAACACCTGCTTACCTTTGGGGATCTGGAGGGACTGTGGTAAGAACTGCAGGCGCTGTACGTGACTGAGCCCCAGTGAAAACCCTGGGCTCCTAGGTTCAGGCACAGGTGAGGTTCCCTGGTAGAAAACACTTTGCACATGTTTCCACACATTGTCGCTAGAGAAATTAAGCACATCTTGTGCAACTCCACTGGGAGCAGAGTCTTGGGACTTCGTGACTAGTTTCCAGACTTTGTCCCATGCACCTTTTCCTTTTGGTGACTTTGTATTACATCATTTTGTTGTACTAAACTGTAACCATGAAAATAAAAACTCCTGGATCCTGTGAGTCTTTCTAGCAAATCAACAAATCTGAAGGTGCTATGGGGACTCCTATCATATTCTTATTTGAGGCATGAGAAAGCAGGATGCACAGAAGGAGGAAAAAAACTTATCTTGAATCTTCACACAACATCTGTTTAAATCTCAGTTTGCTCCCTTATCTTTATCTTCGTCTGGGCACAATGCCCAGGGTTCTATTGACAAGAAAAGGAGAATGAATATTGGTAGGCAAGCAGCTGCATTTTTGCCCACCCAGACATCAACGTGCCATTTTTCCCCATATATGGAAGAAGCACAAACTTCCCTAAAAGGAAACAACACCAATGACTCATAGAACTTCTGCACAGAGGCCAAGCATCAAGATCTCTGAAGTACACAAAGATCTGTGCACATCGTGGTTGCGTGTGACTCCTGTAACCTGTAGATTAAAATGTTATAAGAGGAGAATAGGAAATACATAGTAGCCAAAAGCCACCTAATAGGAATAGCCTTGAGGCCTGGCTCTGGCAGTGGAGTATGTTCCTTGATTGGCCAGTCTGACAGGCCCTGATTCATCTCTTGGATAGGTTATCCCTGTTCATTTTCCTCCAAGGCCCTGGCTTTGACTTCTTGCTTGCTCAATATCTCCTGGCCATATCTGAGGTGAGCATTAAAACTTCTTGGGGGCTATTCAGCATGCAAAGCCACTTCCTACTGTTGCCATTTTAAAGGCCTAGAGATTTATTTGTAATTCAAACTGTTATACTTTATTGAGACAGAGATTTGGGATTTCTTTGGCAATACAGTTGCCTAAGACTTAATATGCGTCTGGTCTATTTGTTTCTAATCATCATGGTGAGGGTTCATGTGGATGGTTTATTTTTGTCATCGTTATTTTATTCCATTCATTATTTATGAAGCCAGTACATAAAGAAAGTCAAAATGTTGTTTATTTCTGCCCTTCAGAAGCCTACAATTTGCTGGCTGACATTATATATCAAAATATAAAGCAGTAATAAAAATAAAAAGCAGCCTATCTTTATACATAAAAAAAAGCAGATCAGGCAATAGGTGCTACAGTACAATTCCATGAATATGGAGAATGTCTGCTGGAGTAATCCTGAAAGGCTTCCTGGAGGAGATGAAAATGTAGTCCTGTGAAGGATATTTAAAACAGCTGGAGGGAGAGGGGAGAGTCCCGCTAAAGAGACAGAATGACACTAGTACAGGATGGCATCGATAATGAATGCAGAGTACTTCCCTAAGGAAAAAGAAAGCATGATGAGATACAGACCTATAGATTCATGTCAAAGATGTCTGAATTTAGAGAGTAAACATAAAATGGGTAAGACTGAAGGTGTACACTATCGCAGATGGAGATTTGGCGACACCTGAACTGCTGTTGTTCAAACGAGAAGAAGCATCCTTGGGGAGTCCTGGGACACTAAGGCAGGACAGTAGCAAGCCGGGTAAGGAGCCTGGACATTTGACACCACAGGTGGTAATGGAGAATAGAAGTGATCCGGTTGGTAACTGGATGCTGTAAGTAAGTAAATAGCATATGACTGAATTTAAAGCCTGCTTTTATCACCAGCGTCAGTTTATGTTAAGAATCTGGAAAGTTTTCGTTGACATTTCTAAAGCTGTTGCACTCTCCATTGCTTCCCCCAGTTTCTTATTTCCTCTTCTTCCATCTCCTCTTCCTCTTCCTTCTAAGCTTTGGGATTCCTCTGCCCCACCCCCACGTCCGTAGGAACTGATTTGTGGAACTCCTTTTATCTAAGGGTAGTTTTTAAAGATTTTTATTTATTTATTTATTTTCCCCCAAAGCCCCAGTAGATAGTTGTATGTCATAGTTGTACATCCTTCTAGTTGCTGTATGTGGGACGCAGCCTCAGCATGGCCGGAGAAGCGGTGCGTTGGTGCGCGCCCAGGAATCGAACCTGGGCCGTCAGTAGCGGAGCGCACATACTCAACGCTAAGCCACCGGGCCGGCCCTAAGAGTAGTTTTTAACCTAAATAAGTTCCTCTTTCATTATTGGCCTCTCTGCTTTGCTTATCTTCCTCTAGTTTAAGTAGAAAGATTTATCAGAGTTTTAGAGGGCTGGAAGAATCTCCAGGAAGTCCAGCAACAATAGAAGTTAAGAAAAGCTCAATCTTAACTCTTTTCTAATGAAAACTCCAGTATTACTCTTCATAGTACCAGGCACTTAGGATGCTAGAAACCGTATAATAGAACCTTCATGAGAGCCGAACACAGCTCGTGCTTTCAGAAAGAGCCAACATCCCTGAGTATTCTTGCTTCCATATATTGCTTCCTTCCTCCTTCTGAGTCCACGTGGTTGTTCCTGCTTCGAAGAATGATAGCTGCATGGAAATCCATTTGCAAGGGAATCTGAAGATACTAATTACCTATCTATCTAATTTATTCATTTATTTTTAGTTTATCAGCTTTTTCATTATAGGAAATTCCATTAGAAGGGAGTTGAAATGGATGTTGACTCTACTCATAGTACTCTCAAAACATCTCATTTACATTTGTTTGAAGTTGTTATTTAATCTTATTAGAAAAAATTATATGAAGAAATATTAAAATTATTTCCAATAGCAAAAGTAACCAAACAATTTGATGAATCCTAATATTCACAAAAGGACCTTAAGCATCCAATCCCGTGTGCCTAGGAGATATTTAATACATTTTTTTATATATACACTAACTGCTTTTAGATGGATTAAATACAGAGAATTTTACAAACACACTTAAATTGTTCAAATCCAGCATTATTCGGAATATTAAAATATATTTCATTTGTCCTGCTAATAATTGCCTAGCTAGCAGTCTAACACTGAGTACAAGGGCTATTTGACCAATTCATACCTCTCCTGGGAAAAGTGTCCTGGAAGACATATAGTGTTTGTTTGCCTTCAATTGTGTTCTTTCTGGACCTTTTCAGGGTGTGGGAGTTACCAAAGTTAGAATAGCACTAACTGAGGGTGAAGAAAAAAGACCACAAATATGAAAAAGTTCATTGTAATTCTGTTTAGTGTAGAATTAAAGATAATAACATGAACCAAAGGGACTTGGCCTGAAACACTAAGATAAAACAAAATTCTGAAAGAATATTATATGAGCCCTAAAGTGATTGATTTACTTTCTCCCATGGAATGCAAAATGTTGCCATTCTTTTACAGTCCTTAAAGCACAGCAGATGAAAATTAAGTGATTTTGAATTCCAAAGAACATATTTACTATGGTGTTTGCTTTTTATATCCCTATCCAGACTAAAATGAAAACATGCCAGGTCATTTTATTCTTAGAATAAACTCCCAAACAGCAGAGTTATAACAAAAGATAAAAATAATTGCTCAATTATCGATGCAAACTACAGTTTCAAGTTCTTACTAAGAAACGAGTATTCAAAATAAACTCCAGAAAGAAAGAAATTGTATGCTATAGACACCCATTTCACTCAAGAGTCCTCACCTCAGAGCCTAGGTGAAGGGGGTTAGGCACAGGTGTGTAAGTCTTTCTATGGCCAGATGGAGCCAACAGAGTTTTGTTTGTTTGTTTTAATATAATTGAAGAAAATAAAGAACCAAGAAAATATATGCTTTCTGTCAAAGGTTTCTTCAGCCCCAGTCTTTAATTCATTATAACATTTTCTTTTTTGACACCTCACAAATTATAACATTATTTTATTTCTCAATCTGGAAATCCAAAGTACAATGATATCTTTGTGTTTCCAGAAATGTGTTATTTGTGTTTGGATGCCAGATAAATAAATATAAATATATATTTATGCCAGTGGCTCTTAAGCTTTTTCACTCCACAGACTCTCCTTTTACTCAACAGGGAAAAAAGAATAAAAGAAGGAGGAGAAGGAGGGGGAGCAGGGGGAGGAGGAGGGGGAGGAGGGAGAGGGGAAGGAGAGGGAGGGGGAGGGGAAGGAGGGGGAGGGGGAGGGGGAGGAGGGGGAGGGGGAGGAGGGGGAGGCCAAGAAGAGCAAGAAGAAAAAGAACAAGATGACCAAGGACAAGGAGAATAGCAGCAGTGTATCAGAAGAGAGGTTTTCTCTTCTCACTCTCTCTCTGTCTCAATCTACACATTGATCTGTGTTTGTATTGATCGTTACCTTCTACCCTCTTTCATTTGCAGGGAAATAAGTCACATTATTCCCAAATCTAATGCTTGGCTATTTTGGTGAGAGGATCTTTTCCCATCTCCATTATCATGCTTCTTGCTTCATGGGTCGCCCCCTATCTCATCCGTGACTCCACATTGCTCACTGTATTGTTTCTTTCCTCTCAGAAAGTAAACGTTTCTGCATTTCCATCATCTCCAAAAACAAACACACATGCAATTTTTACTCGACCTTTATATACACGTAATCTCCTACAGCTACACCATCATTCTCCTTCATAGCCAAGGTTCTAGACACATTGTTTTTCTCTTCCTAGTTCACATTCTAATTCCCGTTTGTTTTTCAGCTCACTGTGGTATGTATGGCTTCCAGTTCAACTATTTCAATGGAAAATGCTCTTAGAAACTTCCAAGTAACCCCACGTGCCAACTCAGGCACACTTTCAAGTTGGGATCTTCTCCCTTTGCTGGCATATAATGCTGTTAAATTGTATTCCATCCCAATTCTTAAAATGCGTTCATCTCTGGCTCCTATGAAACTAGTGTCTCATGAAACAGTATCTCAAGAGTTTTCTTCTATATTTCTGGACATTCTTTCTCACTTTTCTGGGCCCTTCTTCTTCCACATATTATTTATAGTTAGTATTGCATAGCATTCCTTTCTTGGTTCAATTTTCTTCTCACTCTTCAAATTCTCCTTAAGTAATCTTATGCGTGTTCATGTGCTAGTAACTAATGAATGTACATCTATACCCCATACATGAAGGAGTTTTAGACTTGTGTGTGTGTATATATGTGTCTATATGTGCACATATGTCTATATGCGTATGTGTATATGTGCACATATGTATGTGTATGTATATATATGTATGTGTGCATGTGCACGCTAGTCATACACACACACACACATACACAAAATCATTGAGAAGCTCTAACTGAATTTCCTACAGAAAGTTCACACTTAGGATGTCCAAAACTGAACTTAACACCTGCTTTCACTGGCATCATCATTGCCACTCTTAACAGTCTCTATTCTCTCTATTAATAAGATGTCAAACAGTTCATTCAGTATTCCAATCACTGGAAATAATCCCACCTATTTATTCTCCCCTTGTCCTACACATGCCGTCAGTGTTAAACTCATGTTAGCTCCATTTCCAAAAGACCATTCTATCCGTGCCTACTGCCATTTCCTTAGTTGAGACCATCTCCATTTCATGCCTGAGTAACCACAGCAGCCATCAGTCAGGTATTCTTATCTCCAGGCCCAAAATATCTTATCGTTTCCCTACTCTTCTTAAAATATATTGACGCTTAATCACTGTCTTTATTCTTAACCACTAAATACTCTGTCTAGATAGTAAGGGAAAATATGGGACTGGAGTATGGCTGAGGCATCAGGGCTGAACTAAACAGCCCCTGTTGATTAAGTGCTTATAACGTGCCATGCATTTTACTCATATTATGTCATTTTAATCCTCTCAATATCCCAGTGGGCAAGGTATTATGATTTTGCAAATTTTGCAGATAAAGAAATTGAAGTATGAAGACATTAGATTTCCCACCCAAGGTCACATATCTAGTAACTGCAGAGAGCTGTGAATCCAGGAAGTCTGAGTCCAGGACCCAGGTGCCTTGAGACTATGTGCAATCATTGAAACCACCACAAGTGGCACTTTGGGTTTTCCTGGCTGAATATTAAATATCAAAAACTCTAGTACAACAGATTGTGCTTTGAAAGACAACTGTGTTAAGGTAGAGTGAGCGAAAGGAGCAATCAGAGAGGTAGACGGACCAGAATAAAACAACAAATAAATAAAAAAGGGAAAATTTTCTTTAGAAAAAAAGAGATGATCCACAGAGTTAGGGTTCCTAAAATGGTGAATAAGTACAAGCTATTTTTTAAAAAGCTTTCCAAATTCTCTTAAACAATAATTGATTACATTTGGAAGTATAGTTTCATTAGAGTGGGAGTTATTTTTAACAAACTCTGGGTTACATTTTAATATTTTATCACAGTTGATAATTTGCAAAAACAAAATACAAGAATAAGATTCCTCACATTTTCAATATGGCTCTTTATGCTAACAATAAAACACTTTATTTGCTACTAAAATAGTACAAATAAGGAAACCAGAGAAACTGTGTTATTTTAATAACTATTTCAATATGAATAGAATAAAACATAATGAAGAACACATGTTTGCTTGGTGCTAATGACATAACATTTTTCAGTTTTATAGATAAAGCAAAATGCATAATTTGAACCAGATGTTGAAATACTTTAGAATTAGTATCTAAGGACAGATATTTCAGAAAATATGTGGAAAGGTAACCACACATTTGCTACTGGGAGTCCTCCATGCAAGTGTCTTTATATCGCACTTTACTTGGTTTCTCAAAACGAAATTACAATCTGTTCTCAATACTATAGATTTTTTAAATCCCATAGGAGGAGCAGTTCAGTGAAGTGATTAGGAGTTCAGATTCTATAGGCACATTTTTGGCTTTATCATTTTCTAGCTATGGGATCTTGGGAAACTTCACCTCTCTGAGCCTCAGATTCATCGTTTGTAAAATGAGAATGATTGATAGTTAAACTGAACTCATAGGACTATTGTGTTGTTTAGATTAAGATAATACCTATGATGTGCTCTCCCCTGGAACATAGCACTCAATAAAAACTAGTTAGTATTATTATCATCGTTATTACTACTACTTTTTTTCATTATTACTACTAATAAAACACCCTTCAAAAGTATTTACTATTAATCTGAACATCATTTTAGTCTCACTCATTGTCAGTATCTCTGTTTGCATCCTGTGAAGTGTGTCAATTAGGCTCTTTTAAGTTCCTTGGCACAGAACCACCCTCAGTTATCCTCAGGTGATCAGGGCTTATTTTTATAATATATACGAAAGTTTGGAAAAATAGTAAGTGGTCTTAGAAGCCCTAAAATATAATTTCTTACTGTTCCTCATACAACCTTGGCTGTGTTGGTCTGGCTACAGCTGTACTAATTCAGAAGCATGTCTGCTGGTCATTTCCGCAGAAACACGTATT
Source organism: Diceros bicornis minor (assembly GCF_020826845.1). Classification (NCBI taxonomy): domain Eukaryota; kingdom Metazoa; phylum Chordata; class Mammalia; order Perissodactyla; family Rhinocerotidae; genus Diceros; species Diceros bicornis. Next base: position 14,768,640 of record NC_080766.1, read on the forward strand.
GCTTGGGCTCTGGGAAAATACTCCTGCCTATTCCACACCCAGCTGCTTCTGCTGAGCCTGCTACACCTGAGCTGACTCAGATGTCAGGAGGAGAGTGTCAATTCAAACTCACCCAGAGAGGAGGACCATGAAGAGTTGGCCACCACAATCCAGTGTAGTGTGTCCCTCGGACGTGGGGTTCTCCCCTTGGTCACCATATGGAGTGCTAGGCAGTAATCCTTTGTTAGTCACCTGTGTAGCCAGCGGAGCAGGAACCCAATGCAGCAAGACAATACAGATGTGGCTGTTGTTCTGAGGTTTCTCGAAGGGATCAGTGTAACTGGTAGATGCATTGCCTAGCATTCCGGGACAGGATGAGCGTTAGGAGCACAGCAAGACTCGTGTTTAACTCGTGGGCTTCTCTAGTAAGTCATTTTAGAGTTTCAAAGCATGGTATTTATGTTCATAATGGATTCCTCAGGGGAATCACTTGGCCCCGTCTCTCCGTGCCGCCCTTGTTTGGGGCCTGCTCTTCCTAGTCTACCCCCTCGTGGCAGCGGTCAGTCTGGGCGGCTATTTTGCACGACATGACCCTGTCCTCTCACCAGGCCAGGCAGGACCATCAGATTCTATTCCCCAAAGATGATCATTCCCCAGGCGATTTTTGGCTCAATCCCTAAGAATTCAAAATTGAGACAGAGAAAGAAAAGCCAGCTGCGGGGTGCAGCAGCTCAGCTCCGCGTGCATCAGCAGCCAGGGTTTGTTGCTTTTGGTTTGTTTCATTTTGGTTTTGTTCGTTTTTTACTTTTTTTTTTCCCTGCTATACTAGATTGTCAGGAAAATAAGAATAAGCTCATCTTTGAGAGAAAATTGAAGCAGACCCAAAGAGAGGCATAAAACCTTCCAATTCTTATCCCCAGGCAGTTCCCAAGAACTAAATTTATACCTACTCTTCAGTTCCACGAGATCTCCTTGCGACGTAGTAAATACCCCACGTTGCTTAAGCTGGCGCCTGTGAGTATCTTGTTTGAAACTAAGAGTCCTAATAACCATTACAAAGATAAACTAAATTTTTCCTCCCAAGGAGGTAAATTAGGCACTGAAATGGCATGGATTATATATAAAAATTCCAAAATATATTTTGCAACCATTTTGCCATCATAAAAGAGAGGGAAAAAAAACTTTAATTATTAAGTTCTGGGGATAATATGGTTTCTATGACCTCAGCTACTAACCTTATGCTTAAGTTTTTTTGTTTCATTTTGCTAATAAAAATTTTAGGTCCTAACATACTTTCCTGGTGACATATAGTAAAGAAAATAAACATTTAATTATCTCAGGACCTTCAATTCAAATAAATACTAATTCTCATTGTTAAGAAATCTAGATATAAATGTAGACAATGTAAGAGATGGTGCAAAGTTTGCACTAAATCTAGGATGTGTATTTAAATGTCTGAAAATGAATATGTATTACTAAACCCAAACCCTGATATAAATTTATTTTCTTGTCATTTGCTTTTTTCTTAGAAGTGAATATATATATATATATATATATATAATTTTCTATAATTAGAGTCTTGTCTATATATTTGCATTGCAGGTCAAAGACACAGATCTGGCCAGGTGGATAATATTTATTACGATCAGGCCTCAGTCATCCCCAAATCACAATCCTAAAGCCATTTCAGATTCCCTCTAATAACTGGTTTTAAATACTAGGTGCTTACTTGAAAGTAATCTATCCTGGCTGGTTAGATCCAGGAAAGCCTTAAAGAACTCCTAAAAATTATTTACATTTTTGAGACTTGTCTTCTTTCTTTGTATGACTCATCTGTTGCCCAGACATATTGTTGGAGATTAGGAGAAAGCCTTTTGGTTTCCTCTCATCCACACTTTTTCTCTTCTCTAATTGTTCCAGTCATTATTGCTGCATAACAAACCACCCCTAACTCAGTGGCCTAAAATAACCACCATCTGATATGTTCACAGATTCTGTGGTTCAGGAATTCACATAGGGTCCAGCAAAGATGGCTGGTCTCTGCTCCATGATTCTAGAGCCTCAGCTGAATAGACTCAATGGGTGGAGGTGACTCAGATACTTTGGGGCTACACTATTCTGGAGCCTCTTTCACTCACATATCTCTTGCTTGGGGTAGGAGGACTTAACCCTGGGCCTAGCTGGGTGGTCAACAGTATACTCTCACATGGCCTCCCTAGTTGGTTTGGGTTTCTCCAAACATGGCAACTGGTTCTGAGATACCCAAGAGGAAGCATATGGAGAGTAAGTGTTCAAAGAGAACAAAGTAGAAGGCTCATGGCATTTTTATGATCTAGCCTCGGAAGTCATATAGCATCACTTCCCTACTCAGCTTCTAGGGGAGGGGATACAGACCCCACCTTTCAATGGAAGGTGTGTCAAAGAAATTTGCAAGCATCTTAAATCCAATCAACTGGAAGCAGACATAAGAAGCCAAATGCAAATCTAAGCATACAGTATTGGTAAAACTAGATTGGAAAATACAGCAGGGATATGCTACTTCCCACTCTTATTTGAATTTGTGGACCTAGTTGCAGTTAAAATTTCAAAGCATCAGCCTCTTCCCCATCTCTCCACCCCACTGTAGGGGAGGATAGACCCCAGGATATTTATCACATTGGAAGAGGAAAGAGAGAAGAATTCCCTCTGCTTGAAGGCAGGCAAGGCAGGGAAGAGAGATTTTGTGATATCAACTATTGATATGGACAAATTAGATAGTCCTTCAAGGCCCAACACTCAGTAAAAGAGGAATCTAAAAGAGATTAGTGTAATAGTAAACCTGCCTTCAGTTGAGTCCATTTGCCAAATCAGATGAACTTGAGCTTTAATTTTCAAAGCTCGTGGATGTGACACTTAGAAGGTGACCAGGAGTTTTACAAACTAAAATAACATAGGGTAGATTGTGTATGTAATGCAATAGAATAGAAAATATGAGATTGCATCAAAGGAGAATTATTTTTGGTGTTTTGGGAAAATTTTGTTCACTTGGACACCATGGAAAACAAATTTCTTATTCTGTGTTGTGACCAAACATTTTTAAAAGCCTCTGCCCTACAAAAACTCTTGTATATAACCAGGAGAAAGATATGAGAACGTTCAAACAGCATTGTTCCCATTAGAAAAATAACCAGACATGTTCAAATATCTATAAGCAGAATGCTAAATGAATTGTGGTATATCCAGGTAATGGAATACTATGAGGTAGAGAAAATTGGTGAAGAACAGCTGAAAGGAACAACATGGCTAAATCTTAGAGACAATTAATTATAGAGCATGTTTCTGAAGAATATTTATAGTATGATTTCATTAATATGCATTCAAAAACGTGCAAAAGTAAACAAAATATTAATTAAGTATAGAAACACATGCAGTAAAACTTTAAAAATGTAAGAGAATGACAAAAACAAATTTTACAAGGCTCAAAAGGCTTGCATTTTCTTGGATCTTTGCCTACCAGCAAATAATGTTATGTCTCCTAACACCAGCCACAGCTTCCTAATGTGACCCTGAAAAGCTAAACTCCCTCACAGCTCAGGTTACTGATGCCCTAATCTTAAATTCAACCAATGTGGTTGTAATTTCCATGTATGATTTTTTTCCTAAGTGCCAGTCCTTGTCTGTTTCTTAATATTCCCAGCCAACAAAACAAGTTATAAGGATTTGAAGGGCCCAAAAAATAAAAATCTTTTTTCCCACTTAATGGAACATAATTGTTCCAATAAACACTAGGCGTAAAGGGGAAATCAAAATGAAGAAGTCACATTAAACATGACTCCTTTGCCTTATTGTAAATTCTGGAAAAAGGCAATAATTTTGCAAATGCCATTAACTCTTTAAGATGATTGTAAGCATTGGTGATATTTTTCCCCTCTATTGAGTTTAACTTCACAGATCATGGGCTCTGGACAACCGGCCCTTACCAACGGGCACTTTAGCAAAGGTGAAAATCAAGATTTTCCTTCTCTATCCACCCTCCATCCTACAAATGTTCTCGTGTTCTTTCTCTTTGGCAAATTTCTTGGTTCTAGGCACCAAATTTTGCCTGAATGACTACTCTGTAGTTACACAGTTGCTGCCTGGTAGAGCCAGATCAGAAACCCAGACAGAATCAAGAATGTGGTAATCACTATATCAGAGAGAAATAGATATTTTTAAGGGAAAAAAAAATTTACTTTAAACTCACTCCTTCCTCATATAAGGAAAGAAATAGCACTGATTATGTTTCATAGTACTTTGATGTGATATGGATTTATTAGGCTTAAAATAGCTTTTAAAAGGAAATTATTAACATGATGAGTCAGTTTTAAAAAGTTCAGTGTTTTGGTTGAACTCAGTACAATTACTCACATTTGATAATTCATTATAAATGCCAGCCTCCATATCTCATTTTTCTTCCAACTATTAAAATTTTATGTTCATCCAACAGCTGTATTCAAGGTAAATTTGCCAAATGTGAATCATTTTCTATGCTGCCGCGTACCAGTTGCTAGCAATGATGCTTCATTGTTTCTCTCTTCAATGGCATCATTAAAACTCCAGTCAGTTAATCATAAAAGGAATTACACAAACAACTTTTTCAATTGCACCAAACATAACAAAGCTTGTCAAATTTATTTTTGTACAAAATTTCCATGACAATAATGAAGCCAAGACCACCGTCTGTCAGGCATCACAGTTTCTGCGTCAGTTTTATATTTATTCATCCTAAATTTGTCAAAACATCATGCCCACCCCCAGGCAAATTTATTTGCTTGAGATTTTGTACGTACCTTTGCCAAAATAAGATGTTTAAACAATATGCATATCTACGAATGCTCAAACCTATGTGATAACTAAATGTAAAAGGAAATATAAGTAAGCACTTTTGGCTTTGTGTTAAATCTTTTTAAAAATACTTTTCACATGCATTAATTCCTTAATATAGTCTTATCAATCACCCATTGCTAATTAGATTATGAGATATTTCTCTGATGCTGCCCTTTAAATGGACGCCTAGAAGCATTCCTATGCTGTTAGGAGACAAAGGGGAAAAGGAAGATTAAGTGCCTTTCTTACACCTTTTTTTCCTTCCTTCCAGGCCCCAGCATGTTATCAACATCTAGATAGTCCCAGGGTGAAGGCTAAAACACACACAAAACAGGGATCTGAGGTGGTAGCAAAAGTTCTAAGTATAGACATCTTTCAAGTCTACCTTCTGATTTTGTGACTCTGAGATGAGGGCCCAGGAGGGTATTTGAATATAATAAAGGCCTGTCAACTAATTGGCCCACAGACCAAACAACACTGATTTTGGTAAATTGCTCCCATTTCTCTGTATTTATGCTCCAAAAAATTATTTCTAATTTTTCATTCAAATATAAAGTAACTCTCAGTGTATCGATAGGCTATTTTTAACAGCATGATCTAAAGAAGTTATTTATTTTCTTTTTAATATTCTTAATCTAATGAAATATATTATACTAATAGAGTTTAATATAAAACATATTTTTGTGTTTTCCTCTTACTTGCTCTTGGATCTCATTAAAAATTTAAAATATTGAAAAAATAACTCTTCCTTGAAATAATGAAATTACATTTTCAAATGCATAATAGAGTGGAAAACAATTTCCTCCAAGTTATTCAAAATTGTGTACTAACAAATCCTAATATTAAAACTAATGTGTTGTAATCAAAATAAATCACAAAATAACAGTAATTAAAGAAAAAATGAAATATAGTACCAGAAATTCACAGCAGTATAATTAGCTGCTTCATCCTGCTTTAAGAAGATTTCTAAAATAACTAGCAGCGCAAGTCCTAAAGCTTTAACAATTTGGTTAAATTTGCCACTAGCAAATGCATGATAAACACTAATGTTCAATAATAAATAAATACTAACGTGCTTGTTCTATTTTGATCTTTTTGCTTTAATCTTTTACATTATAATGCACTATTTAATACATAAACAATATTATATGAAAATTATGAAGAATAACATTGAACCCACCACCCTATGCCCAAACTAGACCATTTCCAATAACATGCATCTACCCTGTGCCTTCTCCTATCCCACCCTCACTGTGTCTCCTTTAGAGATAACCACTCTTCTAGACTCGGTGTTCAACATTTCCTACATTTGCTAGTTTAATTATGTGCCGAAAGAGTGTATTCTCAGGTTTTGTTTGTTTTTAAGTCCTATAGTTATGTATAATATATGTCGTCTTCCAGGACTTGCTATTTTGTCCTGATATTTTTCCAAAGATTCATCCCTGTGGTCCTGTTTACTGTAGTTCATTCCTTTTTACTGCTGTACTGTATCCAATTGTATGAATGTATCCCAATTCATTTATTCATTTTCTTGTCAATGTAATTTTGAATTATTTCAAGTTTCAGAAGAGTAAGTCTTTCTTTCTCTCTCTCTCTCTTTTTATTCTCACAAACATTGCTTCTATGTTCTCTAGGGTCTATGTGCAAACTGTTCATTAAATATGTGTTTTCTCTTCATACCAAGCACACAGCTAGACTACATTTCCCAGCTTTCCTTGGCATAGTCATGTGACTGAGTTCTGGCCAATGGAATATGAGACAAAGTATTTTACATCTGGGATACAACTTTCAAGAAGTGTGTTTGCTCTTTCCATGTTCTCTTTTCCCTTCCACCAACTGGTCACAGAAAATAAAAGGCTTTAGAAGATGGTGGAGGCTCTATATGGAAAATACCTGAGTCCCTGTTAGTCTGAAACCTTGGGAGTTCTGCAGGGTGGAATTTGAAACTGGCCCCCATACACAGAGGGCGAGGAGAGATGGAAGAAAGAGATAGACCACTCCAGATTGGCAGGTGGCAGTTTTAATAAGCAAGGGAACTTGCGTACAAGGCTTGTCTTGGATGGCAAAAAAACGAGTAGTTCTTTGCACCCGCCTACCAGAATCTTAAAGGTTTATACAGAGGCCTTAATGGGGTTCAGTCACATTGTTCAGCCCAGAGGGTTTCAACAACACATTACTCTCTCAAGGCTTCATCCTTGAAATGGCTCCTGGTGTGGGAATGATGGGTAAAACACACATTCCAAGGACAGGGGAGGGGGTAAGGAGCCTCCGATCACCTGGGTCCAGCTCATGGCAGTCACGTCTTCTAGATGACCTCCTCCAATAGTCCCTGAATGGTCATGAACAAAAACTCTCTCACAGCAGGTACTACATATTTGACTATTATTTGAGTGAAAAAAAACTTGTATACTGTTGAGCCCATTTCTACATTTTGTAATGTACTTGTTAAAGCTGTTAGTGTTCCTTTAACTCAGTGTTTGACCCAGCAGGATTTTTCCACCCACCTCCAAGGTGGCATTTGACAGTGTCTGTCAGAGCTGGGATCAGAGTAAGGTGAGGTATCACCTGAGAGGGCATTAAATTCTACATCTTAAGCACTTTGTTTTTAAGAGGGTTGCTAAACATCCTACAAAGCACCTTGCTCTTAAGAGGGGCTGCTCAGCATCCTACAATGTAGTCCCCTACAACAAAGAATTGTCCTACCCAAAATGTCAGTAGTGCCAAAATTGAGAAAACCTATTGTTATTAATACCAGCAAATAACGAATAAGAACTTAATAAATGGTTGCTGTTGTTAGTGCCATCAATTCAATTTTGACTCCTAGTGACCCTGTGTACAGCAGAGCAGAACCCTGCCCAGCATTTTTGTGCCATCCTCTCACCTTCTGGTGCTGTATCAGAAAATGCTCCACTGCTATTCATAGGGTTTCATGGCCAGTTTTTTCAGATGTGGGTGGCCAGGTCCTTCTTCCTTGTCTGTCTTAGTCTGGAACCTCTGCTGAAACCTGTCCACCATGGGTGACCCTGCTGGTATTTGAAATATCAGTGGCATAGCTTTCAGCATCACAGCAACACACAACTGCCGCAGTATGACAACTGACAGATGGGGAATGCAGTTCCCTGACCAGGAAACAAACCTGGGCCGTTGCAGTGAGAATGCCGAATCTTAACCACTAGACCACCAGGGCTAGTGACCTGGGCTAGATAAATTGTACAGACCCTAATACAGCTTAAAGTCTACTTTTCAGATTAAATTTCTGTGGTCATCTGATTTCATCCAATGGTTCAACAATTCAAAATCACAACTGCATGCCTATTAAGTAAAGAGTATGCCTTAAATATATGGCTTTCTACTTTTGAAATTATGCAGGTGCTCCTATAAAGTTTAAAATGCAAATGCATAGAAAAATATTACTTTATTTTTATTTGTGTTTTGATATAAACATTTCACCAATCAGCAGATCTAAAAGATAAATACTAATCTTTGGTAATCCATAAAATGTTTTGATGTTAAAAAATATATTGAAAATTATTCGACTAGGAAAATGAAAATGGATGAGGCATGCCATAAAAGGCAAAAACAACCTGCTATCCTAATATGTCCATATCTTGTCATGTGCATCCAACATGTCATTCCAACATGAAATCCTGGGTCAACTAAGCTTCAGGGTTGGTGTCTGCCCAAAAAGTAATCCAATTTATTAATTTTCCTGGCTGACCTAGATGTTTGGCTCAAAATCAAGTTCTCTTCCTAATTTTGTGCATCCGTTGTTCTGCTTGCTTTTCCAGGCAACATTTAATATTTATTATCTTCAAAGAATCCAAAGGGAGGCAGTAGCAAAGTGTTTAGGGGCAGAAACTCTGGATTTCAATGTGATTTTTACCATTTTCTGAAATCAAGACCTTGAACAAGATGGAACGCCCTTGTGACTTATTTTTCTGTCTGTAACATGATGATAATAGGATACCTTGAGGGGTAAAATATGTGAAAAACTTAGAGCAATACCTGTCATGTAGTAAGTACTCAAAAAAAAGAGCCATCTTTATTATAAAGTTCTTTATTGCCTGCCTTGCTCTCATATTTTGAGATTTTCCTGATTGCTGTCTGAATACCTGCTTGATTTATATTTCACTGACTGGTTTGATTTCTAGTTCCTGGCTTTTCTTCTTTTATCTCGTCTTCTATATTACTATCTCTTCCATCTTTTGTTTGCTCTTGTGTTGTACAAATTATTAATTCAACCATTCATTTAACAAAGATCCGTTGGGTACATATTATGTTCTACTCTGGTTATGGCAGTGAAAAAAACAGATGAAAATTCCTGCCTTCATAGAAACTTAAATTCTAGTGATTTTTGCACCCATATCTTGACTCACGTCAAGACCGCTAGTCTCTTGACTACTTCATGGTTGCTGATCTGATTTTCTTACCTGAACTCTTAAATTTAGTGTATTCTTTGGCTATCCTTGCTATGCCTTCTGCCCCTGTCTGCTACAAACAGATGAGAATAGCTGAGCAAGTCTAGACATTGGTTCCAGCACCATGAGTAGCAAAAATCACTGCACAGAAATGGAAACTAAGGAAGTACCGAGAAGCAATTTGCCTGATACATGAGACACATTTACACTACGTCTCACCAGAGTTGGAGCAGATAAAAAGTACTAGAGTAGGAGAGCACATGAAAAGATCAAGAAATATCCAGAGGAAATTTTAGCTTGGGATTCTAAGCACTGTGGGTTACTGGGATCAAAATGAGGACTTTTTTTGCATGCCATTGGACACAGGGTATTTGGAAACCTCTTAGTCATCCGTAGATGTCCTAAAGATATTCCTAGACTTCTGATGTTGTTTTCCTATGCTATTGTTGTCCAGGATCCCAGCACAAATGCCATTCTGGTTTTTTATAATTATATTTTTTGGTAACTATATCAAATGCAAAAATGGGCTAGATAAACTGTGTGTCTGCTAAAATGCACCAATTCTTACATAAGTTTTTATATAATTATATTTTTTGGTGACTATATCAAATGCAAAAATGGGCTAGGCAGCCTGTGTCTGCTAAAATGCACCAATTCTTACATAAGTTATGTTAGTATCACTTCAACTAATGGCAGGTAGAAATCCTTTGTTATTGTACAGCTATATGAGAGTTAAGTTTATTTCCTAGCTTGTGTTTTATGTACTTTAATGTTTTAATTTTGAAAAATAACCTTAGGTAAATTATATAATGGGCTTTAAAAATGAATAATCATGTGTTTTCTACATTATGAATATAGGGCCTCAAAGTTATCTTTGAAGCGAACAGAAGATCTTTACTAATGCCATATGCCTTTTTAGTACACAAGGGAAGGATTAACGACGTGTAGGAACATGTAAACGGAGAAAATCAGTCACAGGTGCTAAGGCATCGTAATGATTGCTTTCCTGTGAAATAATAATCTCGATGTTCTTTAGATAGAAAATGGGGTTCCTCTTGGGAATATAAAATCAAGTTTTGTAATAGTGAAAGGCTATTTTTGTGAAAACATTTTCAAGTGGGTTGATGACAGAAACCTACCAAGTGAAATTTCTGAATTTTGAGCTGTAAATAGTAAGTCAGACAATTCTGGGCAACAGTATTTTTTTGTTTGTTTACTTCTGATGTGAACAATACATGTATTTTCTATCACATCTCTATAATTTTTAAATTAGCTATGTTCATTTATATGTAGAAATTACTTTCTAAATGAATGATAGGGCTCAAAACTAGTAATATTTAATGATATTACATTCTCTGATTAAGGTGCAGTACTTTGTAATCCTGTATATTTGAAATTTATATATGTCGTGGATTAGACTAGTTTGCCTCCCTAGCTCCAACTAGTTCAACAATGGATTTTATTAATTCTCTATGCAGTGAATTAATGCACTACTGGAAGAGTTTAGTCATGTTAGAGTACTTGTCAGCCAAATGACTATCTAAGATGTGACATGGGAATCTCTTTCTCTGTCAATTACATAAATTGTTTTTAAATTATACCATAGACCTGGACACTGTTTTACAAAGAACAGTAAAGACACTTCCTAAACATCAGAGGCCACTATCTATGGATTATGGAATTTAGCTTTTAGTAAAATCAGACACAACAAGGTGGTACATCCAAAGCAGTTTTTTATCTCATACAGAAAACCGTATGAATTTAATCTGGTTTGGGATATTCACGTGAAATTTGAGCAACCTAGATTACTTACAAGCCTATAAATCTATCTTTGAAATAAGAGTCACAATATTTTATTACAAGGAGGTGTGAAATTCTAGAACTTTGTCCATCTAGGGCCTGAATTTGGCTCACTGTCGAAATTTTAAAAGCACCCCATCCAGACTACCCTTGGATGGACAGCCTTCTTCATCCGACTGAAAATTATGGATGCAACATTGAAAAGTGCTTCAGGAACAATCTATGTTTAGTTAGTGTTCCTGTAATTCCTGTAATTTTAAACACTTAAATTTCACATTTTTAAACTAAAAATACACAAATGTAATTTTTTACATAGAATTTCTTTTTCATCATTTTACTAACTTGGCAAAAAAATGTGAGGGAAGAGTTCTTCAGATTCATGAGCTTTCTCTTCCTGAGTGAAAGCTTGACTGGGCATAGGCTACTGTCGATGAAGTGGGAGAGACTGGCTTCATTCAAAAACAGCAGCTGAAGCCAATAAAGTAGTTTAAAAAAGAATAAAACTACTATGCCTGCCTTTCATTGTCTTTGATTTGTCTCAATAAAATTTGTGTTTAAACATGGTAAGATTAGCCTGCTTTGCTACGCTTCATATAAAAAAAACACTTTTTCCACATACAAAGGAAGTTGAAGTTCTTGTCCAACTTGTATTTCCATTAGACTTTATTACTACTGTGTCTGTTGGCATTTTATATAAACATTTAGTAGCTATAGTACAAAAAAGTATGTGTGTGGTCATCCTAAATAAAAGGTAAATATTTGTTTCAAAAACACTAGTTTAATTTGCGTTAAATATTTATCTCTTATATGCAGCAACCAGATATAACCTAGGATTAGTTTCTTCCTGGCATTTAATTTTTAATTAGAATGCTTCCTTCAATGTCTTACTTTCCATAAAAAACAATGCACCTTCCAAATTTAAAATATTAATTTAGGTTACATTCACTGTGTTGCTGATTTACATGAGATATCTTCTACTATTTAAGCCATTTCAAAACAACTATATTGAAATGTCATCACATTGTTTAGATTAAAGAAAATCAGTCTTCGAAATGAGACTAACTCTTTCTAATAAAGAAAACAGTCACTTCTTAGAATTAAAAGTTTTATTAAAGAATTAGTAAGTGTTGGGGCCAGCCCTGTGGCATAGTGGTTAAGTTTGCACTCTCTGCTTCAGCAGCCTGGGGTTCGCAGTTTCGGATCCCGGGTGCAGACCAACACGCTGCTTGTCAAGCCATGCTGTGGCGACATCTCACGTATGAAGTAGAGGAGGATTGGCACAGGTGTTAGCTCAGGGCCAATCTTCCTCACTGAAAAAGAAAAAAGAATTAGTAAATGTCCATGATAGCAATATAGCGCTTTTCTATTAGAAAATTGTCAATGTGTACATAATAAACAAAAGCAGATCAGTACAAGTAGGTTTCATAAGATTGAAGTGTATAATTGTAGGATAACTGGAGAAAGAACGAATATTCCATTTGGTCCTGTATAAGAACTATTTCAATTTTTTTTTTTCCAGAAATGGTACATTATAAATCAATGCAAGGCAAACAGATTAAGGATTACTTGAGTCTCTCCAACAAGAAAGAATTTAGCATCTCTATAGCTGACTCCTTGCTAAACTCTGGTTAGCTGAATCATAATTAGGTCCACAGACTACTTTCCAGGAGAACATGCATATTGGCTGATTCCAGTGATGTAGTTTCCAAGTTTTTTCTGTTTTATTCTTTTCTTTTTTTTTTTTTTTTATTTTCATTTTTTTTTTTAATTTTTTGTTTATTGCAGTAACGTTGGTTTATAACATTGTAAAAATTTCAGGTGTACATCATTATACTTCTATTTCTGTGTAGATTACATCATGTTCACCACTCAAATACTAATTATAACCCCTCACCACACACATGTGCCGAATTATCCCTTTCGCCCTCCTCCCTCCCCCCTTCCCCTCTGGTACCATCAATCCAATCTCTGTCTCTGTGTGTTTGTTTGTTGTTGTTATTACCTACTACTTAATGAAGGAAATCATATGGTATTTGACCTTCTCCCTCTGATTTATTTCACTTCGCATAATACCCTCAATGTCCATCCATGTTGTCACAAATGGCTGGATTTCATCGTTTCTTATGGCTGAGTAGTATTCCATTGCGTATATATACCACAGCTTCTTTACCTATTCGTCCCTTGATGGGCATTTACGTTGCTTCCAAGTCTTGGCTATTGTGAATAATGCTGCGATGAACACAGGGGTGCATGTATCTTTATGCATTGGTGTTTTCAAGTTCTTTGGATAAATACCCAGCAGTGGAATAGCTGGATCATATGGTAGTTCTATCCTTGATTTTTTGAGGAATCTCCATACTGTTTTCCATAGTGACTGTACCAGTTTGCACTCCCACCAGCAGTGTATGAGAGTTCCCTTCTCTCCACAACCTCTCCAACACATGTTGTTTCCTGTCTTGTTAATTATAGCCATTCTGACGGGCGTGAGGTGATATCTCATTGTAAATTTGATTTGCATTTCCCTGATAGTTAATGATTTTGAACATCTTTTCATGTGTCTCTTGGCCATCTGTATATCTTCTTTGGAGAAATGTCTGTTCAGGTCTATTGCCCATTTTTTAATTGGGTTATTAGTTTTTTTGTTGTTGAGATGCATCAGTTCTTTGTATATTTTGGAGATTAAGCCCTTATCAGATGTATGGTTTGCAAATATCTTCTCCCAATTGTTAGGTTGTCTTTTCGTTTTGTTGATGGTTTCTTTTGCTGTGCAGAAGGTTTTTAGTTGGATGTAGTCCCATTTGTTTATTTTTTCTATTGTTTCTCTTGCCCGGTCAGACATGGTGCTTGAAAATATGTTGCTAAGACCGATGTCGAAGAGTGTACTGCCTATGTTTTCTTCTAGAAGTTTCATAGTTTCAGGTCTTACATTCAAGTCTTTAATCCATTTGGAGTTAATTTTTGTGTATGGTGTAAGGTAAGGGTCTACTTTCATTTTTTTGCATGTGGCTGTCCAGTTTTCCCAACACCATTTGTTGAAGAGACTTTCTTTTCTCCATTGTATGTTCTTGGCTCATTTGTCAAAGATTAGCTGTCCATAGATATGTGGGTTTATTTCTGGGCTTTTGATTCTATTCCATTGATCTGTGTGTCTGTTTTTGTGCCAGTACCATGCTGTTTTGGTTACTATAGCTTTGTAGTATATTTTGAAATCAGAGAGTGTGATACCTCCCGCTTTGTTCTTTTTTCTCAGGATTCCTTTACTTATTCGGAGTCTTTTGTTGTTCCAAATAAATTTTAGGATTCTTTGTTCTATTTCTGTGAAAAATGTTGTTGGAACTTTGATAGGGATTGCACTGCATCTATAGATGGCTTTAGGAAGTATGGACATCTTAACTATGTTAATTCTTCCAATCCAAGAGCACGGAATATCTTTCCATTTCTTTGTGTCTTCTTCAATTTCTTTCAGCAATGTTTTATAGTTTTCCGTGTACAGCTCTTTCAACTCTTTGGTTAAGTTTATTCCTAGGTATTTTGTTCTTTTTGTTGCAATTGTAAATGGGATGGTATTCTTAATTTCTCTTTCTGCTACTTCGTTGTTAGTGTATAGAAATGCAACTGATTTTTGTATGTTGATTTTGTATCCTGCAACTTTACCATATTCGTTTATTACTTCTAAAAGTTTTCTGGTGGATTCTTTAGGGTTTTCTATATATAAAATCATGTCATCTGCAAGTAGTGACAGTTTCACTTCTTCCTTTCCAATTTGGATCCCTTTTATTTCTTTCTCTTGCCTGATTGCTCTGGCTAGGACTTCCAGTACTATGTTAAATAGGAGTGGTGACACAGTGGGCATCCTTGTCTGGTTCCTGTACTTAGAGGGATAGCTTTCAGTTTTTCACCATTGAGGATGATATTAGCTGTGGTTTTCTCATATATGGTCTTTATTATGTTGAGGTACTTTCTTTCTATACCCATTGTATTGAGAGTTTTTATCATAAATGGATGCTGTATCTTGTCAAATGCTTTCTCTGCATCTATTGAGATGATCATGTGATTTTTATTCTTCATTTTATTAATGTGGTGTATCACATTGATTGATTTGCGAATGTTAAACCATCCCTGCATACCTGGAATAAATCCCACTTGATCATGGTGTATAATCTTTTTAACATATTGTTGTATGCGATTTGCTAGTATTTTGTTGAGGATTTTTGCATCGATGTTCATCAGTGATATTGGCCTGTAGTTTTCTTTTTTTCTGTTGTCCTTGTCTGGTTTTGGTATCAGGGTAATGTTGGCTTCATAGAATGAGTTAAGGAGCTTCCGCCCCTCCTCAATTTTTTGGAAGAGTTTGAGAAGGATAGGTATTAAGTCTTCTTTGAATGTTTGGTAGAATTCACCAGGGAAGCCGTCTGGTCCTGGACTTTTATTTTTGGGGAGGTTTTTGATTACTGTTTCAATCTCCTTACCGGTGATTGGTCTATTCAAATTCTCTACTTCTTCTTGATCCAGTTTTGGAAGGTTGTATGATTCTAAGAATTTATCCATGTCTTCCAGATTGTCGAATTGTTTGGCATATAGCTTTTCATAGCATTCTCTTATAATCTTTTGTATTTCTGAGGTGTCTGTTTTAATTTCTCCTCTTTCATTTCTGATTTTACTTATTTGTGCCTTCTCTCTTTTTTTCTTGGTGAGTCTAGCTAAAGGTTTGTCAATTTTTTTTATCTTTTCAAAGAACCAGCTCTTGGTTTTATTAATTTTTTCTTTTTTTTTTTTTTTTTTGGTCTCTATTTCATTTATTTCTGCTCTGATTTTTATTATTTCCCTTCTTCTACTGATTTTGGGCTTGGTTTGTTCTTTTTCCAGTTCCTTTAGGTGCATTGTTAGATTGTTTATTTGAGATTTTTCTTATTTGTTGAGATAGGCCTGTATTGCTATAAACATCCCTCTTAGAACCACTTTTGCTGTATCCCGTAAATTCTGGCATGTAATATTTTCATTTTCATTTGTCTCCAGGTATTTTTTGATTTCTTCTTTGATTTCTTCGTTGACCCAGTCATTGTTCAGTAGCATTTTGTTTAATCTCCACGTATTTGTGGCTTTTCTGATTTTCTTCCTATAGTTGATTTCTAGTTTCATACCGTTGTGGTCAGAAAAGATGCTTGATATTATTTCAATCTTCTTAAATTTATGGAGACTTGTTTTGTGGCCTAATATGTGATCAATCCTGGAGAATGTTCCTTGTGCATTTGAAAAGAACATGTATTCTTCGGTTTTTGACTGGAATGCTTGTATATATCTACCAGGTCCATCTGTTCTAGTGTATCGTTTAAGGCCAATGTTTCCTTATTGATCTTCTGTTTGGATGATCTATCCGTTGGTGTAAGTGGAGTGTTAAAGTCCCCAACTATTATTGTGTTACTGTCTATTTCTGTTTTTATGTATGAAGTCGGCTCAGTTGCCAGGCTGCAGAGAATCCAGTCACCAATCTATGCAGGCCCACAAGTTGCCTGAGGGCTTGTTGTTGGGTGGGGCCAGTCTCTAGGGTGGGCTGCCTGCCCTGACTGAGCTGGATTAAATCCGTGCTCTAGCGGGTGGGGCAGACCCTGGGCTAGCAGGCCCCAGGGAGAACTCCAATGGCGTCTGTGTCAGCATGCCCACACCAGGCCACAACAATGGCTGCCGCCACTGTCCCAGTCCCTGGAGAGGTCTCACCCCTCACCGAGATGCACACAGGGCCTATTAGGTGAGTCTCTTTTCACCAAAGCGCTATGCACCTTTCTTTCTGGTGATTTTAGGTTGCTTTCTGAAACGGGTGAGTTTGTGCATGAGCCCTTTAAGAGCCGGTTTTAATTTCTTTGTGAACCAGCTTTTCTAGGGGTACTCCCCAATGTTTTAGTAGCAGGCAAAGTCAGATATTATGCCACTCGTCTCGATTGTGCTGGGTCCACAAAATGCCCACAGCAGGGGCACTCCCTGGCTCGGGGCCCCGCTCCTCCAGGGAGGCTGCGTACCTGTGGGCTGCTCCCGGGCAGCCATGAGACGCTGCGGCTCGGCGTTTTTCCTCTCCAGAAGGGAGTCTCTGCCTCTTCTACCTCAGTTAGGATTGTCCGTTGTTGCAGGAGTTCCTCTTATCCAGTTTTCGGTTCTGTCTCAGGGGTCATTTTTCCACGAGTAGTTGTAAATTGGCTGTGTCCGTGGGAGGAGGTGAGTTCAGAGTCTGCCTACCCCGCCATCTTGACTTCTCCAGAACTATTTCAATTTTAAGGTTAAATGATTATCTTTAATTTCAGTTTTCTCTAATAATATTTGGGAAGTAATTCATTTTTTTCTTGAAATTACCTAACCATATTTTCCTATATTTTGAATGTTAAACTGATTCTAAATTCACTAGAATAAAATAAAGACTTATGTAAATTACATGAAGCAAAATGGCAAGTTTTCAGCCATTAATTGACACTTCCACTTGCAGAAGAGGAGCGATGAGAAAATAGGAGAAGAAGAGCTTATCTAATTTGACTCTACATGACTGAAATTTGCTACGATAATTGACAACTTTCCCTTTGTAGTGCCCAGACTGGATCTAGAATCAGTTAGTCTAAATCCTCCCACATGGTGAAGTTTATCCATTTATAACACACTTAAATCTGGGAAATCCGCAGCAACATGGCATTAACAGCAGGTCACCAGAACATCGCATCTGAAATTCAAACTAAACAAGAAAAAGACCAGTCAATCTTAGGCTTGTTAAGTGCATTTTTATTGATTGTATTTTCTTCCTTTAGCATGAATCCAAAGGACAAAAATTGGTCCTGTGGCTTTTCCTCTTTCATGATCCCAAACAGGAACAGAAGGAGGGTGTAGAGAACAGGAACACAAAGTAGCTGTTTCTGCAAAAATGATCACCTTCCTCATAGCTTCATAATTTACTCCCAGTCCATCAGGTCCTCAGTTCCAGTGACTGGGATGATGGATGACTCCACTTCAGCTACACCCGGCAAAGACGCTGCAATGTATCATTCTGCAGGATGTGCAATAGAACAAACGAACCAGCAGGATGGAATGGCAGGCAGGGGCGCCAGGGGAGTTCTCTTCGGTGGAAGAGTAGATAGTCATTCCCTGGAATTATGTAAAATACAGCTTGTAAATATTGCTCCCATTGTGGACACGTGCACGCGTAGCTTGACAGAAAAGGGCAACACTGGCATTAGAAGAATGCAAAAATATTTTCCACTTCACTGCCCATATTTTTCACATGGCCAGATTTTGCATTAAACAAAGCTCTAGCTCTATGCCCAGTGAATTGTTGAGAATGTGAATATATATATTTAAGGACAGAGGGAAACCACTTATGGTTTTATCATTGAGATTTGGTTTACTCTGAAGCTTGTAATTCAGGACTAAGGTAATGCTAAATTGTTTGGTAATATTTGCTCGAATCACATTTCTAAGATCACTCCATATCTCTTTGTAAGTCAATATTAAATTTAAACTGAAAAAAATTAGGATGTGAAACAATACCCAGCAAATTTTAGCTTCTCTGTCCATTCTGCCTTTGGTTAAAAAAAGGTGCATTGAATTTCCAGACTACTCAGGCAGATATATTCACTCCTATCCCTGCCCTGTGCAGCTTGCATAGGAAAGAAAAATTCTAACTAACCATGCTTTACATATTCTAACATAATCAAATAGAAATCTGTCCTGTACAGGGCCGGCCCCATGGCGTAGCGTTAGGTGCGCTCGCTCCGCTGCTGGCGGCCCAGGTTCGGACCCTGGGCGCGCACTGATGCACCGTTTGTCAGGCCATGCTGTGGCAGTGTTCTGTATAAAGTGGAGGAAGATGGGCATGGATGTTAGCCCAGGGCCAGTATTCCTCAGCAAAAAGAGGAGGATTGGCATGGATGTTAGCTCAGGGCTGATCTTCCTCGCAAAAAAAAAAAAAGAAGAAAAGAAATCTGTCCTGTACAGAATAAGGCTAAAGCTTATGTCCCGTTAGAACCTTAGTAGCTAAGGCCTTATATCAGCAAGGAAAACAGTGGTTGTTAGCAATTCCTCTGAGTTACTAGCAACCAGCAAGAACAGCTCCTTGGCCAGCTCTTCTGGACAATTTACAGATCCTTTTTGCCAAGTTCTTCTTTATCTTTTTCACTTGAAAACTTCTGTTCCACAAGGGGCTCTCTTTTGGGGTTTGTTTGTTTGTTTTTAACTTTTATGCAGGAAACCCGCTCTTCTATTTCCATACGAACAGGGACAGGGGCAAAAAATGAAGGAAAACTCAAAAGAAGTAGCCTGACAAAATTCCAGGTGCTCAGCTCCATACCATCATGCCACATTTAATTTATACAGCCATAAAACAGACTATCTGTGTGTGTATGTGTGTGTGTGTGTGTGTAAGGGATGGTGGATGATCATAATCTTACTTAAAGTGGTTGGCCCTCATGACAGCTGCAGTGACATTTATAAGTGAAGGAAACCAAGATGTGGGTTTCACCTTTTACCTGTTGAAGTAGCCACATTTAATGATTTTTTTCTTAATCTTTGTAGGTTTATAATTTTTTTATTTTTGGCTCAAAAAAGGAAAAGTGAAAGTGAAAGAGAGATGTCAAGCATAAAATGATGCTTTGTATATCCTGTATTCTCAGGAAACAGACTTGAAACCATACTTCTACTTGAGAATGGGTAATAGAACTCTGCCTCCTCTTAGAATATAAGCTACACCATACATCAGTGTTTCCCATTGTGTTCTGTAAAATGCTGTTATTTGTAAAAAAAAAAAAAAAAGGATTCCATGGTCAAATAAGTTTGGGAAACACCTGGTAAAACTAATTAAATAAATATCTTTATTATATACCTTGCAGAGCCTGTCAGATGCTCCTATGCATTGTAAATATCAAGAAAGATATTGTATGCGTTTTTCTCAAGTATATTTGCATTTGAAAACTTTTGTTTTCACTTAAAACCTATTAATATCCTGAGGAACTTACATTATGCAACGCATATTTTGAAAAATGCTGCTTCAATGTTGAATCCATAAGTACAACCAAGAATCTTTGATTGTATATTTTAAGCAATATTGTTGGTACTCTGACACAATGCAATGCTACAACCTGTGCAAATTTCTCTGTTTATGTGTTCTATTTTTTCTCCTTCTGCTGCTTTACAGAGTTAGAACCTTGTCTAAGTAATCTATTTCTTTATCCAAAAACTTTTAAAGAGGTTGATGACCTTTGGTGACTAAAATGACACATGTTGGAGGAACTAACTCCTGCATATTTGTAACTGTGTGGACTACGCTTTGTAATCTAGAAATCCCACTTTCTAAGAGGCATGCATCCCATCACAAATTGTAAAAGTATATGCAGTTTTGAGCTTTAATTTAGACTGATAGTTACTAAAACTCCCCTTCTGCTTTTCAGGTGATATTCAGAGACTCCAAGTCAGTGAAGAAAGGTGGCATATTGTAGTGGAAATAGTACCAGACTGAGAATCAGGGGAACCGAGTTTAATCACTAATGCCAGTATAACTCTGGGCAAGTCACTTTCAGGGTCTCAGTTTCTCCTACGTGAGGCGAAGGTGTGTGATTCACGTATTAGAATATTTCACTCTGAGCATGGAATGGGAAATCACGACTTCAGAAGCATTAAGTTACAGTGGCTATTCCTTTCTTACACATATGAGCCATTGCAATTGGAAGTCATTGAAGACTAAAATTGTATTTATTTTCTTTTTCCTTTTTATTAAAAATATATAAACAGAAATAGACTATGATGTTCTAAGTCTGTTTAGTAAAACCTTGTACAATTAAGGCAACATTTCTGCCCTACCTTCATAGTCAAATTATTATAGGTAAAAATATATGTTTTTTACTACAAATTGGGCAAGAAGATCAGAGACTTTTGCTTTTAGCATGACTATTAGTCTATAGAGTTTTTCTCAAAAACCGTCTTTAATAGATTCAGAATTGAGTTGCATATATTTCAACACATCAGTCTACCAACACAAAGCTTTTTTAGTGTCTTTCTTTTTAAAGAATGTGTACCTACTTGTTAGAAATCTTGGCACCATCTCTCTTCTGTATGTAGAAGATATAATAGCTTGACATTAAAAGAAATTATCTTCAACAAAATATACCCATTAAGTATCACAGCCAATTCTTCTTGGCAAAGAAAAAAAGGTGTGATAAAAGAAAAGTGTGAGTTCGTGAGAAGAACACAAATTAAGCCTTTTAAAATTCCTTTGGTTTAACAACCTACATTTCATCCATTGTTCAGTAAAAGACATTCATTACAAATTTTTTATGATTCATTGCTATAAATTTTTTTTATTTTTAAATGTGTCAATTTTACCCTTCTAACATACGTGTGAAATGCTTTATCATTAAAATATTCTAAGGGAAAACCTGACCTTGAATGTTTTTGAAACTGTACTTCAAAATTTGTGCTTAAAAATATATTAAGACAAAAAAAGATGAAAGTGTTTGCAACTTCCATGGATGAAGGAAGGCTTAGAGCAAATCTAAACATAAAAACAAACATATTTCCTCTGGAAAAAGGTAGAAGAATATTTTGCTTAACTTGCTGGGTGAAAACAAATATCTTTCATTTTGAAAACAGGAAAAAGGTTTTACTTAATTTGTTGGGGCGCTGTGTTGTGGATCTGTACAGGTTCTTGTTTATCATTTTGCTTCTACATTGCTGAGGCACAGTTACCAGGAGTAGAGGCTACAGGAGCCTGCTGAAGATGCTAGGTATTTAGTTATGGCTTTAGGGCACAGAGATGGACTCCCCAGAGCCCTGAGACACTGAGCCTTGTTCTACCTGCAGCCACCAAAGCAGGTGTGTGCCGCTGATGGGGCTGTGCCAAATGGAACATACCACAGGTGATGCTAATTAAGGAAGCTCCGGGACTATGAAGGAGCACAGCACTCATTGCTGATGGTGGAGTGCCAAAGGTGAGTGAAAAGCAGGATTGTCTGCTGGCCCAGGGAAGATAAGAACACAAAGGCTACAGACACAGATTTGAATATGGGCACTTAACAGTGTGCCTTTTAAACTACACACATAATGCTGCATATAATGGTGTGCTTTTAGCAGTAAAATCGGGAGTCCTTGTATGAATGCACTAATTTATTAACATCAATTTGTGTCACCATTTAAGTAGTTACTCTCATCTTTCTTGTCTTGAAGAAGGAGCATCAAGAAAACATTAGACCAACCTCAAATAAGCTGTGATTAAAATGAAAATCAGATGTATCATGCCATTATAAATAGTTTCACATAGTACAAATTTACCCCCACGTTAAGAAAAATTCTTTTAATTTCAGTAACATATGAATAAATAAATCTCCATCTTTTCCTGATTTATTAGTTATTTAAAAAATACATTTATTTAGAGAGTGAACACTACATTCCACAGAACAATGTAATTGCATTTTTACTGGCATGATGTTCAAATGACTAATTCTGATAATAATAAACTAGAATTAATTTCTGTTAAATTTATTGTAGATAATTTAAAATTTTATCTATGCTACTTTATTATTAGTTATATTTCATTTTGAATTAATGATATTAACCAGCAAGAAATATTGCCTGAAGAACAATGACTGTTTAAATTGAGAAAGACATATAGCGTGACTATTACAGATTTCAGCAGGTTTTACCATATAGCAGCTAGTTGATGATAAGCTGGGTATAGTCACCTAAAGTGTAGATTGAGGTATAATTGATCATTTGGAAATTTTACTAGGGTAAAATTTATCTTTGTTATCTTTTGTTGCTCAAGAAACTACCCTAATGTTTTAGTGGCTTAAAATCAGAACCGTTTTATTTGCTCAAAATTCTGTGAGTCAGGAATTCAGCAGGCCAGTGTGCCTGAGTGGGCATTTCTTCAGTTTCATATGGCATTTCCTGGGGTTACTCATTTGGCTGCGTTCAGCAGGGTTATCAGCTAGAGACTGGGTGAGTTAGGAGGTTGAGCTAGCAGGAGCTGGAATGCCTGAGATGAATTCATTCGCCTGTATGGTGTCTCAGTTCGAATGGCTGGTACAGCTAGGGGCTGCCTGGGCGTCTCTCTCTTTCCCTCTCCATGTCATCTTTCCAATAGCTGGATCTTTTTGCCTGGCTGCTAAGGACTCCAAGAAAGACGAATTGGAAGCTGCACATTAGGCTAGGTTTCAAAGGTTACACTGTAATTTCCACTGAATTCTATTGGTCAGACCCAGGTCACCAGTCGGCTTAGATTTGAGGAGAAGAGAAAATAGATTCTAAAACTTGATGTGGGTGTAGAATGAGAGATATTATTGTAGACATCTTTAGAAACAAAATCTAAATCATTTTAGTATCTTTTGGTTTGCTATCCAAAAACACCATATAGTTTATAGAATTAACATTTATAATTATATTAGACCTTACAGACGTTATCTCTGAAAGACAAGTCAGAAATATCTTGAAATGATTCCTTGCTAAATATATAAATTTGAAGTTATTCTGAAAAAATAGTTCAATAGGAAAACAGAATCTGCACCCTCATTGCCCTGAAGCAGCGCAGAGAGAGCTGTTTCAACAAGCAGCACATGTTCGTCATTACAACACCAAACTTCAATGCACCCAGCCCCTCAAAGAAATCTAAGCTGGAATGAATGCGATAAACTGTTATGCGTGAGAATTTTCACCCCACTTAAAAATTGCTTTTATTTAGAAACAAACTATGGACTTCTTGCGAGGCCATACTGTGGCCTTGCTCACACACTTGAGAGTGATCATTTCAGGGATTTTTTTGGCAAGGTACCTTTGAAATCATGGTGACACCAATTTCCTAAAAGGCCTAAAACAGTGACTTCTACAACAAAGAGGTGAAAAAGATTTTTGTCTTAAGAAGGGATTTTTGCAACGAATGGAACTGAAGCAATGAACTTTAATTGAAATCAAATGCTCTTTCCTTTAAAATATCCATTCTTAGTTCTGAAAGGCAACAAAAGAAAATTTATTGCAAGAAAAGAATTTGATGTTCATTTATTTCAACACTCTCATTTCGTTGGTTAAAACAGTAAAGCATTCAGAGTTGGCATCTTGCTTAGAATCAAAGAACTAACAAGTTGTCAAGCCAGGATAGGAATCCAGGTACTTGATAGACTGCTTTCCACCTCCCGTTGCACCGTATTGACTCACATGACTTGTCTCTGTTACTCGAGGTCAGGGATCAGCAAACTGTTGCCTGAGAGCCAAGTCCCACTCTCTGTTTTTGTACAGTCCATAGCAAGAATATTTCCTTTAATTTTTAAATGGTTGAAAAAAATGAAAAGAAGAAAAATAGGGCCGGACCAGTGGTGTAGTAATTAAGTTCATCCTGCTCTGCTTCAGCGGCCCAGGTTGGTGGGTTCTGATTCAGGGCATGGACCTACGCCACTCATGAAGCCATGCTGCGGCAGTGATTCACATACAAAATAGATGAAAGATTGGCACAGATGTTAGCTCAGGGCCAATCTCCCTCACACACACACACAAAAAAGAAGAGAAATATTTTGACATGTCTTGTGACATACAAAATTTAAACATTAGTGTTTATAAATAAAGTCATATTAGAAAAATTGCTACACTCCTTCATTTATGTACTTCCTGTGCCTGCTTTCACACTATAAGAGCACAGCTGAGTAGTTGTGACAGAGCTCCCTTTTGGCCTGTAAAACCTGAAATATTTACCATATGCCCTTTAGAGAAAGTCACCCAACCTCTGCCCTGGGATTTTTCTTCCATTTGATTTATTATCTACTCGTGCTTCTCTTCCCTGTCCTATCTTTTCTCTCTCTTTCCCAATCTCTCTCTCACTTCTTTTCTTTTTTTCTTTCATTTCTTTCTTTTGTTCCTCTCAGTCATTCCTTTTTTTATGATACCAACCCTCTCCCCAACTTTTCCTTTGACTTTTGCATATCTTTATGCTTCACACAGGATTCTTTACATACATTATACCCAAATAAAGACGTTGTCCAACTGTTCTTTTTTCAAACTGCCATTTAGCCCCATAAAGCAGAAGTTTGTTTTCTTGTTATATATACACGGAGAAATTCAATCAATGGTCTCTTGCAACACTGCAAAATTGACATAAACTGGAAATTGGTAAACCACACCATGTTAACTAAACCAGAATATTACTTAAACTTGTATATGAGCCCCAAGTGTGCCTGGCACAGTTCTTCACCTACTTCAAGTGTTTGCTTGAATGTCTACCTTTCAGCAATGTCTTCCCTGACCACTCCATTTAAAGTTGCACAGGCCCCCACTATTCCCTTCCTCCTTCCCTGTTTGAATTTTCTCCACTGAGCACACATCTGAAACGCATAATGTAATTTACTTATATGTTTATTACCTTACCTACTAGAATATGAGCTTCATGAGGTCAGAGATTTGCATCAATTTTGCTTACTGCTATATTCCCAGTGCTGGCAAGAAAATAAGGAGTCAATCAATATTTTTTGATTGAATAAAAGAATGAATTTTGGGCTTTTATTCCCATATAATAATGTCTTATTTAAATAACAAACTTAATTAGTTGACCAAAATTGAAACTAATAATTTTTAAATTTTAGGGTAAAAGAAAGTCATTTCTAAAACTAAAGAACTAAATTGTGAGGATTTAGCCCAAAAGGGCTCTATATATTCTAACTAAAATTATATTTTCATTTTCTCTAATAAAATAGATCAGAGTAAAAAGAACTGAATTGTTTTACTATATCTTAAAATATTTAATATGTTTAAGTAACAAGACAATGTTTTAAAATCCACTGACCCACTTTAGATGCCAAGAAATAGTGAAACAAATGACAACCGTGAATGAGAAGAGAAACTTATATAATCTGAAGCTTACAGAAAAATTGAACGTACAGTAGAAAGAACATTATTTTTCTTAATCCACAGTCCTAAAAATGTCTTTATACCAAAAAGATCCATTTGAGAATCAGGCATTGAATTTAGTTGTCATGCCTTGTTTTCCTTCAGTTTGGAACAACTCCTCCATTTTTCATTGGTTTCTTGACCTTGAAACCTTTGAAGTTTACAGTCCAGTTATTTTGTAGAATGTCTTCTTTTGGTTTTGTCTAATGTTTCTTCATAATGAGAATCAGGTTATATATCCTTGGCAGGAATATCATGGAAGTAATGCTATTTTCTTCTCATTGCATTCCATCCACATGATTTCGATTTGTCCCATTGTTGTTGATGATAAACTTTGATCCCTTATTTAAGGTGACATCTGCCAGCTTCTCCACTGTAAAATTACATGTCTTCCCTTTCTGAATGGTGAGAACTGGGGGGAGGAGAGTGGGGGGAGGTACTGTGAAACTATGTATATATCATATTCACATTCCTCATCAAAGTTTCAATTAGTTCATTTATTTACTCTATCAGTATGGATTTATGGTTTCCTAATGTATTCATTGGGATGTAATGTATTACTATCATTATTTACTTTGATACTCATTGTGTCCCCTACTTGTTCAGTGGGAGCCCTTTGAGTTGGCTTTTGTGAGCTTTTGATGTTCCTATCATTCTTCGAGTATGTCATTGCTTTCTAGTAGAATAGCATATTCCAGGTTCATCTTGTACTTTCCTGTCCCTGCCCTGGTATCATTTCCAAATTTCCAAATTGGGTTATTACTGTTTCCAGGTCCTCTCAGTGAACCGTGCTAGGGAATATACGTATGTGCATCATGGCTTTTTTTTCCCACGTGAGCCTCTGCATGCCCACCAAACCTATGTTACTCTATAATTGGGTAGCAATTTGTTCTCTTAAAGCATTCACAAAAGCAATTAGTCACTTGCTCTTTCAGTAAAAGAGGTGAGTGGCCAATTTCACCTGCAATTAACCAATTACCTCATGGTTTCATTTGCCATGCTTGAGCCCCTGTGTTTTTAAACAGTATTTGTACTGAATCCAGAAAATCCAGAGGAAGGTCAAGGACAATTTTTCAAACCCTGGATTAATGCGGTTGAGGCAGCGCATAGTTTCTCTACAATAGGGACTGTGAAATGAGAAATGGAAATAACACAATCAGATTTTTCTTGTTATTATGAAACACAGAATCCTCACATAGTAAAGTGCAGAATTGCAGAGTGGAATATCAACATCAGAGCTGTAAAGCTCATTGGCTTGTGCAAGGACTCTCATTTCATAGATCATTTGCAGTATGTCCACTGAGTCAGCAGATTTTAAGAAATGAATAACAGTGCTCTTTTTTTCTTTTTTATGTTTAAGGTAAATATAGAGATAGATGATAGATAGATAGATAGATAGATAGATAGATAGATAGATAAAATTGAAAGGGATGGCTGCTAGTTTTTCGATATTTTTTTCTAGATGCATTTCACCTGCAACAAAGATATTTCACTTTCAGTGAGAATTCCACCTTAACTCTACAATTAAAACATTTTATTTCAAATTTAAGATAGGAAGAGAATAATTGCCTCTGCATTTCTCTTCGGTCCCCACCTCTGTGTCCACCATGATCTAACTTAATCTCCACCCCTTATCTCTAACCCCTCTCAGTTACGAGGTTTAAATTCTCCTATTCCAGTAACTTGTGTAATAAATGTGAGGGAATGACTGTCTATAAGTGGTTGATTATGCCAAATAACTCTGGGAAATTGCTGTCTTTCAGGTTAAAGAGTCACCTCGGCCATTTACCATGTGATGGATCTTCCTTTACCTGAGAAAAATGGGATTTGATCAACTGTTCTAGGAAAGCATGTGAGTACATGGCTTGGGATAGTCCATTCCCCGGAGATAACTTTTTAAACATTACAGCAATGGAAAGAAGGAAAGCATGAGATACTTTTAAAAGTCTTCATCTTTAGCTCTATAACATGAGAATTTGAAAACATTAAGATTTTGGTTGAAAGTCTTCAAAACCATTTAATGACTTTTTAAAAGCTTATTCTTACCTCACATTTCATAAAGTACTGGCCATTCATTCTCTAACCGCAAAGGGTAGAAGAGTTTTCAGAACTCGCCCGACTGGGTCTCCTGTTTTAAACAAATAGTGGAAGTTCTGCTGCTGCTAGTTCAGCTCATGCAAGAGAACGTGTTGTGCACAGACTCACGGACTCACTGCACTCCTCTATATCCTGTTTGGAGAAGCCCCATCTTTCCATTGATTTAAGTATACCTACAGAATGAAACATAGTTACTAACCTCAGGAAATCCAAAAATCAAACGAGAGAGGCAGGCACATGCTCTGCTTTGCTATAATTTAGCAAAGCAGATTGTGATTAGTGATGATAAAGTAATTAAACACACAAAAATTAACAAAATAAGTGTAAAGGAATATGACCAATTTCATGGTGGTAGTACATAAGACGTTGGCAGGTAAAGTTGGTAGAAAGGCATTCCCTGAAGGATTAAGAGAGATATAAAGTCATCCGCTTAAGGACAAATAGAGGAGCAGAGGCACGAGGATGTAGGAAATGCAACAAATATTTGGAGATGTTAAATAATAATTTAGTCAACAATTTTCAAGTACCTCTGTCACAGAATAAAGATGGGTACAAAATCTTTGATGCTCCTTCCCTTGAATCTAGCAAGGCTCTGCTTTGATTAATAGAATATAGCAGAAATTATATTATGCTAGTTTCTGGGCCTAAGCCTTAAGAGACTGGCAGCTTCTACTTCCTGTCTCTTGGAATACTTGTTCTTGGGACCCAGCTCCCGTGTTGTAAGGCCCAACCAACGATGAGAAGTGACCCACATGGAGCAGAATCAAGGCACAACAACTCCAGCTGAGCTCCAAGCTGATGGCCAGCACCCATTACAAGCTGTATGAGTAAGCCATCTTTGACGTGGATGCTCCAGCCCCAGTCAGTGCATCAGCTGATGCCACACAGAGCAGAGACAAGCCAACCCCACCAACTCATAATCTGCTCATAATGCAGATTCATGAGCAAAATAAAATATTGTTTTTGTTTTTAAGCCACTAAATTTTGCGGTAATACGTTGTAAGATCGATAGATAACAGAATAACTGCTGGTATACCAGGACTGTACCAAGCCCACTGTACTTAGGAAAGAAATGGACAAATTTAAGTCTTGTGTTCATGGAGCTTACAGACTTATGCAGTGCGGCTGGGAATGATGTGCAGGTATGGAAGACATTGGGATGTCGTAGAACATGAGTTGAGACAAATAAGTTTATTAGTGATTATAATGAGAATGCAGGGGACTTTAAAATGTAGTATAAGAATTTATAAAAATTTTTAGATGTAAATGTAAACAACTGAAGTTATTTTTCAGTGGAGAGTCTTGCTTTAGGACAGTGAATGTGATGTTGGTATTTGGGTTGAATTGGAGAAGGTGGCACTGAAAATAGAATTACCGCTTAGGAGACCAAAGAAGCCCAGATAAAGGTAAGGAGATCCCGAGCCAGAAAAAAGGGGATGGAAAAGAAAAATTAGGTTTGAGTGATACTCTCCCATCTCCATGAAGGCAGACTTGATCTGTTTGGTTAACTCATATATCCAATTTCCTAGAACACTATCTAGTATGTAATAGGTGCTCAATATCTATTTGCAGAGTAAATACATTTTAAAGTATAAATAAATGTGACAGAAGCCAAGATATCTTTTAGGAAATTTATACCTCCATTTGGCTCAATCCACCTCATCTCAACCCCAACAGAAATCTAAGATAGCCTACTGCACTCCATGACTCTCCTCCAAAGGCAGATCCACGTATTGCTTTAAAAAAGAACTAGTAAATACATCACTTGACCACATCTCTATCCAAAGTGAGTTCATCTAAAAGCACTACTTTGGCATCCTTGTACAGTATATAGTTTAACCTGCACCACATTTAATTTCTCACCCTCTCAATCACCTATTTGTATCTCGTTTTTGTGTGTTGGTTTATTTTTGTTTCCTTAATATATACCAGGTGGTCATGTAGGAGAAGATACGATGAGTAAATGTGAAGAATAATCTTTTATTCACACTCTCCCAAGAGGAAAGGGCAAAAAGATGTAGCAATAACCAAAATAAGAGTGTATAGAAGGGCCACATACCTGACACTATGCAATAATGTATTTTCTTATAGAGTTCTCCTTCTTAGGGTAAAGTATTACTTTCATCATCAGACTTACCTGACAGTATATTTGATGCTGGATAAGTGAAACACAATAATTTCCCAAACATACATATGAGTATTACTATGGGATCTATAGTCAATGGCCTCTAAAAATTCAACATAATTAAAATGATGAAAAAGAAATGTACAGAAAAGAATTAGGAAAATAATCACAAATGTATTTGGCCATACTTATCTATTAGTCTAGGTAGTGAAAATGGAAGAAGCAAACAAAGACTAAAAAGATAGGAAAATGGTGTGTTCATTTCTGAATCTAATTCAAAATCCATTATAACTAATTTTAATAGACGATCAAATGCGTGTGTGGAAGTTCATTGAATATCATTTGATGTTTGGGAATTATTGGCACACTCATATTTTATTTGTAGTGCTGTTTGATTTTTTTTGCACCTGTATATTCAAATTCATCTAACACAAAAATAAGAACAAAATATATTTTATCCATTATTTAGATAAACAGTTGGTAACTGCCCACATATAGCTTATTATTAAAAATTTAATTAAAATATAACTAACTTCTTATTCTTAAAATAATGTTTCAAATAACTGACAAAAATTAATGTCCTTATACTTTTTTAAAAGTGAATATACACATGTATTTAGTTTTTAGATGTTATGAGGGAAACTTCACTGTATCTGGAAGCCATATGCCAAAAAATGTTGTTATTATCAATTTATCTATGTATAAGGCATTGAAAATGATATTTCATGTCATAATTCATCTAAATGTTCATTATCTTGGAACATTGTTTTCCACAGATAGTAACAGAACTTGGAACAAAATAAAATAGCAATATTATACACATTTTCTATTTCTGCATTTTTCCACTTCTGGAAATGGTCATAGGATCATTTTGTGACAGATTAATATCATCCATGATCCTAAATCACTAAGAATAAAAGTATTAGATTCTTTAGGTAAAGTTTCCATAAGGACCAAATTTATTTTTTAACCAGTTCCCTGGAGTATCACTGATTTTTAGTTTTACAGCATATGTATCACATCTCTAGCTATTTTGCCCCAATTCTAGTTCTTTCTATCCTTCAATAGGAGGATGAGAAGACCTGGATGCATATGGATATGGTTGATTTGGAAACTGCTTTTTAAACATTTGGAAGTTCTTCAAAACCAAAAACATATTTTCCAAGTGATCTTTTTCTCCTACATTTTAAACCCATGTGCAACTTAAAAGAAACTTAGTCCATATGCTAGCTCAGATTCACTTATATTAAAATCATGAAAATCATGTTTAATGGCTATTTGACACACAAGCGGCTTTTAAATTAAGCTTCTCTAAATTTTACATCTTTCAAAACACACTCTGTTCCCTATCCACCCTCACCACTCTCCAAGAAACGATCAGCTCTAATTCAGGAGCTGTAACTTAGATGCATTCAGTCTATCAACAATGATTAAGTAACAAAGAAAAATGTATTCAATTTTTTTCCTTTTTCTATAGTTTTTTGTCTAATTATCTCCATGCAAGTTCTGAATGGCTTGACTTGTATCAGGATCAATAATCTGAGGAATAAAATAAAAGTTTGCCTTTGTGATTTTGTACTTCCTTTATAGTACATTAAACACACAAGCTTTTTAGTACTTTTTGGTGTTCAATTACAAATAATGTGTGAGCTTTGTATCAGTACGAATAATGTAAAGTTGTATAATGTGAAAATGTATGAAGTTGTATAAAGAAAACAATAGGGCCGGCCCCATGGCTTAGCAGTTAAGTGCACACGCTCCACTACTGGCGGCCCGGGTCCGGATCCAGGGCTCGCACCAACGCACCACTTCTCTGGCTATGCTGAGGCCACGTCCCACATACAGCAACTAGAAGGATGTGCAACTATGACATACAACTATCTACTGGGGCTTTGGGGCAAAAAAGGAGGAGGATTGGCAATAGATGTTAGCTCAGAGCCAGTCTTCCTCAGCAAAGAAAAAAGAGGAGGATTAGCATGGATGTTAGCTCAGGGCTGATCTTCCTCAAAAAAAAAAAAAAGAGAACAATAATCTCCTTTTCCTCATAGTCTCATCTTCTGCCTCCTCCAATCTCTCCTGCATTAAGGTAATCAACATTAATGGTTCTGTATCTATCCCTCCACACCTTTTTTTTTTCTTTTTTTTTTTTTGATGAGGAAGATTCACCCTGAGCTAACATCTGTGCCAGTCTTCCTCTATTGTATATGTGGGTCACCGCCACAGCATGGCCACCAACAAGTGTGTAGGTCTGCACCTGGAAACCAAACGCAGGCGGCCGAAACGGAGTGTGCCTAACTTAACCGCTAAGCCACCAGGGCTGGCCCTCGACACCTTTAATAAATGAATTTATGTGGTACAATTCTTTTTCAGGGAAGGGGAAATGAGAAGTTAAGTACACATAAACCAATGGTAGAATGGGGTATAGAAAGGAGTCTCCTCCCTATGTGACATCTGAAGTCCTGACCACTTAGTTACTGCATATTTACATGAAATACAGACTAGACAAGTGTTTCGAACATCGTAAAGTATGAATGAAGGCTGACCATGTACTTGTAACTATATACCATTTTATTCTTTAGTTTTCCCAAAGATGTGTAAATCAAAGTGATACTATAAGTTATTCATGTCCATTATCGAAATATGCATGAGTTTATAAATTAGATAAAATTCTGACTTTTTCCGAGGAAGGTTCACCCTGAGCTAAGATCTGTGGCAATCTTCCTCTACTTTATATGTGGGTCGCGGCCACAGTGTGGCCAGTGAGTGATGTAGGTCTACTCCCAGGATCCAAACCCGTGAATGCAGGCCACTGAAGCCATGGGGCCAGCACCCAAACTTCTGACTTTTTTAATGCCCTACAAATAATAATTAGGTCCATGTGGTGCTCACCACTCCTGGAATTCTTTCTGATGTTCAATAATTCATACTGGTTTCCAGTGATAGTAGTAATTTAACATTGTGTATCTGAGATTTGTGGATATTGATTGATTTTGGGGTATTCTGGGGAGAAGGTGGTGGAAGAGATTTGTGTTGGTTTGTGAAAGACAATGTTCTGAGGAATCTTGGACAAAAAAGGGATAGACACATAAGGAAAGAACAGACATCATACTACAGTTTAATCAGAGCACCCTCATTTCTGTTTACAAAAAGTCTACTCTGTGCTATCAAAAAAATCAACTTATATAAAGTCAACTTACAGGCTAGAAAAATTCAGATTTGTAACAACAAAAGAGGTTTTTTTAACAAAAATTTTAGTTTTTTCTTTTATAGCTATAAATGTATAGTTATAAAATCTAAGTAAAAATAAGCCCATCCAATGTTTGATTAGATTATATTTTGCTTAAAAATAATGGTCTTTCTTTTGCTCTTACCAGTCACATTATCATTAGCACAGTGCTCCGTGCACATTCTTATTATTTCCATCACTCGTTGTTATGATTGACAAAGCACAAAGCCAGGCTCAAACAGGATCTATGCATACAGAGCAGCACTTATCCTAGGGTGGATTGCGTATTGGATTTCTTAATTTATAAATCTTTATTTCCAATGCACAATTTGTAAATCTTGCTATTGGAAAGTAACTGAATGGCTATTAAATCCCTGCCTAACATCCTCCCCCAACACACACACCAATTTTTTTGGCTCATTGTTACAACTGTAGCTATTCTTTAATTTTTGATGGCTTGAAATTAATCCACATTTGCATCTTTCAATTGGATAATATTGTCAAAACTCTACCCTTCAAAACTCTTGCTGGGGCTTATTTTTGTCTCATTTTTCCTTTTACATTTCCTCAAAGAAAGGTAGTCTTGTTTTTTTGTGTGTATGTATGAGGAAGATTAGCCCTGAGCTAACATCCGATGCTAATCCTCCTCTTTTTGCTGAGGAGGATTGGCCCTGGGCTAACATCCGTGCCCATCTTCCTCTACTTTACATGGGACGCCGCCACAGCATGGCTTGACAAGCAGTGCATCGGTGCACGCCCGGGATCCGAACCTGGGAACCCCAGGCCGCAGAAGTGGAGGGTGTGCACTTAACCACTGTGCCACCAGGCCAGCCCCAGAAAGGTAGTTTTTAAAAATCAAATCTTTGTTTGAGGCTTTATGGTGCAAATCTGAGGACATTAGGAAGTTTAGGGACTTTTCACTCATGTTAGATTTTGGGAATGCCCAGAACATATTTTGTTCTATGCACAATGCAAAGTAGTTGCCGTCACAAAGTACCTACTGGAAAAAAAAAAAAAAAAAGAATTCTTTCCACATTTTATCAGAATTTTAAGTTTTTATTCCACGATAATCCCCAGATGTTTTGGAAATGATAAAACAAAACTTTGAAGATCAAAACATCACTGTTATTTGACTAAAAATGAAGAATTCAGCCACAAGTATAGCCAGACCAAGTGGACCAGTTTTCCCTTTCTCATTTCATTTTCACTGCTGGATACCTGATGGGGGTATTCGGTAGATCAGGTGTCTGCTCTGGCAAACTTACCTGGAGATGAGGCGAATGTGAGTTGTGTGAACATACTAATCAGTCTGAAGCAACGCAAACATTCTGTCATTCTGAACACTCTCGGGCTACTTGCTCCCCAGACTTCAAATGTAGTAATAATGGTGAAAAATAGCCAACATTTATTGAGTACATTTATTGAGAGTTTGCTATGTTCTAGACACTGCATTGAGAACTGTACCTGCAACATTTAAGTGAAAACTTACCACTGCTCTATGAGAGAGGCATTATTGTTTTATCCACATTTACTTAGGGATTAAGACTGAGAGAAGCAAAGTAACTCGACTAAGATCACATAGCTAATGAATTTAGGAAAACGCCATGGTTTAGCACTGTGAACTTCAAAGTTTCAGCTGAGACAGAAGGGTCTCTCATCCCTCCTTCCTGTCTATGTTTTTTTTTTTTTTTTGAAGGTGCTCAACCTATAGATATATACCATAAAATTTTTCTCTTATCAAAATGATTCCATGATATTCAGTGAAAACTGAAAAAAGTCTATTTGAATAAAGTAGACTTTAGTTAATATAATGTATCGATATTGGTTCCTTAGTTGTGACAAAGTACCTTACCAATAGCAGATGTTAACAAGAGAGAAAATTGGATGTGGGGTATATGGGAATTCTCTGTGCTATATTTGCAACTTTTCTGTAAATCTAAAACTATTCTAAAATAAAAATGTTATCTGAAAAACGGCTCACTATACATACCTAATCAGTGTTTAAAACAATCCATCCTACCACCAACAGACATCTTACATTGCAATTTGATTATATTTTTGCTAAAGAGGGACATAATAATCTACTCAGAAATGAAAAGAGCTGGTTTCATTAAATCCATTTTTCTTAATGTCAGAAGCCCCTATTTCATCTCTAAAAATATGTGATATTGCATAGATCATAAAAAAAATATGAAAGCAAATTAAAGTAGTCAAACGGGAAGTGTTTACAAAAATGTTGTTGATGAAACAATCCAACTAAACAAATGTGAACATATTTTAATAAACTTGGATATGGCAAGAATTGTTGTAATGTAAAAAGAGATTTACATGTACATAAGCTGAGGGAAAAAGTTTCAGCTTCAAGCATTAAGGTCTTAGTTCATAAATCTGAAGGAAAATAGGTAGAAAATAAAGGCATTAGAAGAAGATATAAAAAAATGTAAAAGAATAAATGTCTCCTTCATGAATCTTTGGGGATATATGGCAACACACAAGCTATGGAAAACCAGTTTACTGTTTGAAAGATGAATGTGAGTTCAGAAGTATGAGTACGGTATTTTCAAGTCAATGGAAAATAAACTTATATTATTTATACAATAATTTATAGTATCCTGGTTGAATTAAAAGGGATTCTAGAACATAACTTTCCCTACTGAAACACATTTTGCTGCATTAAATATGCAAGATGTTTTGAGAATGGATTAGAAAGATTAACAGGGCCGGCCCCGTGGCTTAGTGGTTAAGTGCGTGCAATCCGCTGCTGGTGGCCCGGGTTTGGATCCTGGGTGCGCACCGACGCACCGCTTCTCTGGCCATGCTGAGGCTGTGTCCCACATACAGCAACTAGAAAGATGTGCAACTATGACATACAACTGTCTACTGGGGCTTTGGGGGAAAAATTAATTACTTAAAAAAAAAAAGAAAGATTAACAAATACATACTAATAAATCACACTTATCCAAATAATCAAATTAAAACCTATTCTTACAGGGTTTATTAAAAAGTATTTGTTCTTTTGCTCTAAATGTTATGTGCTGACTAAAATTTAAAGCATATTGATCTTAAAATGTGCTTTGGATATAAACTAAATTTACTATATACAAAGTTCTTATTTTCCTATTCAATTTAATAGGAATTCCAAAAGACCAATTTCTTTTCAGAGAGAAACTTGTTGAAATAATTACCTATTGAGGACAAGAAATCCCAAGGGATTAGTTATGGGGACAGAGCTTTCAAGTTTCTAGGTCAGTGAATGGAATCGGAAACCAAGCCCACAGGGACTAAAGGACATTATCAGGGAAGGCTGTTAAATGACCTTTCTCATCTGTTCTCAGTGAGAGACAGGTGTCCACTGTTGCTGACCATCTGGGTTAAGAAGCAAAACATAAAAGGGTATGATTGCCCCTAAATATGATCTCCAGAGATTTGGTTTAGGCAAAATATTGAGGGTGGACAAGTCTACGGCACAAGTTAACATAATCTTTCTCTTTCTCTCTTTCTCTATAAACACACACACACACACACACACACACACACATTCTGCATGAGGTTTTTGAAAAGGTATTTACTATGAAGATGATTCAGGGAAATGGGAAATTGTTACTTTGCCTTGGAAAGGAAAAAACTAAGTTTTCTGAAGTGGTATTAAGGTTTGGATAAATACATAGAAAAGGGTGATACATCAAAGACTTGCATATAAGAAAAGGAAAAGGTGTATGTGTGAATTATACAGGTTTTGAAATTATGAAGACAAGTGCAAAACTTATTACAAAATAGTTTCAAGTTGCACAGTTTCATAAGTTGATTTTCCTCTGGTTTGGGAAATTTTGAGCCATTGTCAAAATATGTCTTTAAAAGATTTGGTGAGTAGAGAAGAAGGTTATATAATGTGGGATTGGAGAGCTTGAATAGAATAGAGGGCCAAGTGCGAAATGAAGGATGAAATTGAATCAAATGCATTTAATTTGTTACTGAAAAAATTGTTTTTGTAATCAGAAATGAAATTGAATCTGTATGTTTATTATCGAGTATGAATATTGATGGGATTCATATAGTAATATTGGGGAGTGGGGTAGTGGTTATAACTCTCCCCATCTCACCAGGAGAAAGAGCAAATCCAATGCACAGTCTCTGTTACTTATTTTGGCCACAGTCAGTATGGAGACTTGTGTCTGGTATTCAAATCATCTTTCTACGTAGCATACTAATTTTAGCTAAGCTCCTTCTTTGAAAAATGTGCTTAAAAAAAATTAGAGCTGCTATACAAAGACTCGAGAGTGAGATGGAGAAAAAGAGCCTGTGGTTGATGAAATGCAAATGAGGCTTGGCTCAGACAGCTGGCTGCTTTGGGATGACATGGGTGATAAATGGTTCTTAAAACATGAGCAGGCATCAAGTTCCCGATTCAGTGTCAGACTGGCAAAAACAGCAGTATTGCTAGATGCTTCCTTTAATTAATGCAACACTACTACATTAGTCCGGACACTGCCGATAAATGGGAAAGAACTGATATCAGAGGTAATATCAGAAATCTTTCAACCTTGAAGCTGGGATGTGCTGGCCAAAAGCCGCAGTATCGTAAGAGGTTTAATTGTATTTGTGATGTACCAATG
Organism: Diceros bicornis minor; assembly: GCF_020826845.1. NCBI lineage: Eukaryota > Metazoa > Chordata > Mammalia > Perissodactyla > Rhinocerotidae > Diceros > Diceros bicornis. The sequence continues at coordinate 14,806,632 of NC_080766.1, forward strand.
CACCATGACAAAAATGGGGAGATAGTGCAGTCAGGACCAGGAGAGGCTGTGATAAATGAGAGAGAATGAGTGATTACACAGCCAGGAGGACTGTGGAAACAGACAAAGGACAGGCAAACAGAAAGGGAGAATTTAGCTATTGCTATAATTTGAACAGTAAGAACTCAGGAACTTTGAAGTGCACAGAGGTGTAGTGTTTGGTCCTTCAGGATTTGTCAGGGCTGAAGGATGCACATAACAAATAAACAGCCCAGAGTGTCCTTAAATATGGTCAGACAGCTTATATCTTATAATAATCTATATACTTTAACCTGGATCCAAACATATGTATTATTGGAACAATGTCTGAGAAATATCTTTAAAATACACACACACACACACACATACACAAACACAGGAGATATCTTAAAGAAAATATATCTGGACCTGGCGACCTTTTAAAAGGTACCTCTTGCTCTTTGCTGAAATTTCCACCTATAAACTGTCTGGGAAGAGAGAGAATCCCCCTCCGCCCTTTCCCTTAAGGTTCTTATGGTGGGCCAAATAATTAAAAGACAGCTTAGCAGGAGAAAATAATACCAAGTTTAATAGCATGTATACATGGGAGAAACCAGGGAAACTGAGTTTCTCAACACAATAGCGGTGATTCTCATCTTAAATACCATCTTCAGCTAAAGACAAAGGAGTATGTTGGGAGTGGTAGCAGTTTGGGATTTCAGAGGGGAAGAAGACAAATCACATGGAGAGGGAAATGTAAATGTTTGTCAGACAATTCTTTACAGGGGCCACCTGTAGAGAATGTGGCTGGAGAGACAGAAATCATAGTAATCAAGAGTATGTAGATTTAAGTCTTCTCCTTCTGTACTGATAAGAGTTACCAGAAATAAGCCCATCCCCCGCTCTTCCCAATACAGAGAGGGAGATACCTTTACAAATGTAAATGTTTTGGTAAACAGAACTTTGGAAAGAATGGGCTCAGCAAGAACCCTCCCAGTCTGTGACTTTTATGTGGCATAAATTTGGGGGAAGGTTAAAGTTTCTTTCAGAGAAAATAATCAAGGTAAACAGATATATTTCAGGGTGGCCAATTTTGATCTCCCACAAAGTCAAATAAAATCTTTCAGATGGCACTAATATTGTAAATATGCTGCATCAAAGTAAGGTTTTTTAAAGAAAGTAAGCCAGTAAATAATTTTCTGCAACAAGCAAATGACAGAAAAATTGGTCTCAAATCTCACAATGGACCCCAGAGGGAATTCCCTGAAATCATATCTCCCTTCCCATTTGTTAACTACAGTCACTACAACCACAACCACACATACAGACTGCCCTGTCTCTACACCTTCAGCTGTACTTGCCTACTCTGGTCTGACATCTTCCATCCATGACCTCCTACAGCATAGGAGGATCCTTTAGATCAAGGATAGCAAACTTTTTGTTGAAATGAGCCAGATAGTAAGTGTCTTCAGTTTTGTGGGCCATAAGGTCTATCTCAACTACTCAACTGTGCTATTGTAGAGCAAAAGCAGCAATAGACAATATGTAGTGAATGGATATGTCTGCATTCCAATAAAACTTTGTTTATAAAATCAGGCAGTGGGTGAAATTTGGCCCACAGGCTATAGTTTGCTAATCCCTGATGGAACACATGTCCAAACTCTCCGTGCACTTCAAGTACAAACGTGAGTCTGGCCAATAATTATACCTCTCCCAGCAGTGCTTGCAAAGAGAACGTAAGAGCCAGTCAGGAATACCTCCTCTTGACATGTGTAGACTCAGGAGCATACTGGGGAGTCACTACCTTGAGGAGTGGGATAGTACCCTTTCTTCCTTTTGGTTCTCATCTTTGCCCTAGGCTAAGAGGTCACCAAGAACTATTTTCAGATGGAAAAATTAATGTCACCTAAACTCGGTTCTTCCTGCCTCTTTTTCTGTCTTTATTGAGGTATAATTGACAAGTAAAATTGTAAGATATTTAAAGTGTACAGCATGATGATTTGTTATACGTATACGTTGTAAAAGGATTCCCACCATCGAGTTAATTAACACATGCATGTCTTCACCTATTTGCCTTTTTTTTTTTTTGATGAGAACACTTAAGTTTTCCTCTCTTAGCAAATTTCTATTGTACAATATGGTATTATCAACTACAGTCACCATGTTATACATTAAATACTCAGAAGTTATTCATTTTATAACTGAAAGCGTTACTGAATCAGAAGTGGGTTCACCTACTGTCGAGTTAAAATCAGACTCTCGACCAGATGTAGTTGTTACACAAAGTAGAACTTATTTGCAGCAAATAGGAGGCCACGCAGAATCATTTCCAAAGTCCTGGCTGTCTCTGAGCACAGGATAGCAGGGGCCTTTTATTTTGAATGGAGAACGAATATTCAAAAGGGAGAGGCGGACATTCGCTTGCGCTTGGGCAGGCTCAGTTGGAAAACATGCTTCTGGATACACTACAGGTTACAGTAGTAAGGCGGAAGCCCCTCCCAGAGAGAAGATCCTAGCATCAAAAATGAGGCAAAGGTCATAGGCCTGGCTCATGCAGTGGGGCTTAGTGTGGTTCAGGGTGTTAGTGATTGCATCTCTCAAACAGTTAAATGCTTCCTAAGCCCCTTGAGTTCCTCCGGGCGATTAGTTGGTGACAAACGTTTGTACCCTTTAACCAGCCTCTCCTTTTTTCCTCCACCCCCATCCCCATGGCAAGTAACGTTCTACCATTCTACTCTCCAGTTCCATGAGTTTGACTGTTTACTTTTTTAGATCCTGCATATAAGTGATAATGTGCAGTATTTGTCTTTCTCTGTCTGGCTTATTTCACTTAGCATAATGCCCTCCAGGTTCATCCACATAGTTGCAAATGGAAGGATTTCCTTCTTTTTTTAGTGTTGAACAATATATCTCATTGTGTGTATATACCACAACTTCTTTATCCATTCACTAGTCATTGGGTGCTTAGGTTGCTTCCACGTCTTGGCTATTGTGAATAATTCTGCTATGAACATGCGACTGCACATATCTTTTTGAGATAGTGATTGCATTTCTTTTGAATATCTACTTGGAAGTGGGATTGCTAGATCATAGGGTAGCTCTATTTTTAATTCTTGAGGAACTCCCATACTGTTTTCCATAGTGGCTGCACCAATTTACATTCCCATCAACAGTGTGCAAAGATTCCCTGTCTCCACATCCTTGCCAGCATTTGTTATCTCTTGTATTTTTGATAATAGCCATTCTAAGGTGTGAGATGATCTCATTTTGGTTTTGATTTGCATTTCTCTAATGATTGATTTTGTTGAGCAATGTATGTGTTGGTCATTTGTATGTCTTCTTTGGAAAAATGTCTAGTTAGGTCATTTGCCCATTTTTTAATAGGTTATTTGTTTTCTGCTATTGAGTTGTACGAGTTCCTTGTATATTTTGGAGGTTAATTGCTTATCAGATACGTGTTTGAAAACATTTTCTCCCATTTCATAGGTTGCTTTTTCATTTTATCAATGATTTCCTTTGCTGTGCAGAAGCTATTTAGTTTGATGTAGTACCACTTGTTTATTTTTTGTTTTTGTTGCCTTTGCTTTTGGTGTCAAATCCAAAAAATCATTGCCGAGAGCAATGTCAAGGAGCTTACCCCCTATGTTTTCTTCTAGGAGTTTTATGGTTTCAGGTCTTATGTTCAAGTCTTTAATCTATTTTGAGTCAACTTTTGTGTGTTGTGTAAGATGGGGGTCCAGTTTCATTCTTTTGCATGTGGCTATCAAATTTTCTCAACACCATTTATTGAAGAGACTATCCTTTCTCCATTATATATTCTTGATTTCTTTGTCATAAATTAGTTGACCATATATGACGGATTTATTTCTGGACTCTCTTTTCTATTCCATCAATCTATGTGTCTGTTTTTCTGCCAACACCATACTGTTTTGATAACTATACCTTGTGATATACTTTGAAATCAGGAATTGTGATTCCACTAGCATTGTTTCTCTTTTTCAAGATTGCTTTGACTATTCAGGGTCTTTTGTGATTCTACACAAATTTTAGGATTGCTTTTTCTATTTTCGTAAAAAATGCCTTTGGAATTTTAATAGGGATTGCATTGAACCTGCAGATCACCTTGGGTACTATGAACATTTTAACCATATTTGTTCTTCCAATCCATGGACATAGAGTATCTTTACATTTATTTGTGTCTTCTTCAATTTCTTTCATCAATGTCTTTTAGATTTCACTATACAGATCTTTCCTCTTCTTGGTTAAATTTATTCCTAAACATTTTATCCTTTTTGATGTTACTGTAACGTGGTATTGTTTTCTTAATTTCTTTTTCTGATGGTTCATTGTTAGCGTATAGAAATCCAACTGACTTTTGTACATTGATTTTGTATCCTGCAACTGTACTGAATTTGTTTTATTAGTTCTAACAGTTTTTTGATGGCATCTTTAGGGTTTTCTGTGTATAATAACATGTCATCTGTGAATACAGACAGTTTTACATCTTCCTTTTCAATTTGGATGCCTTTTATTTCTTTTTCTTGCCTAATTGCTCTGGCTAGGACTTCCAGTACTATGTTGAAGAGAAGTGGCAAAAGTGGGCATCCTTGTCTTTTCCTGATCTTAGAGGAAAAGCATTTAGCTTTTCACTGTTCAGTATGATGTTAGCAGTAGGCTTGTTATATATGGCCTTTATTACGTTGAGAAATATTCTGTCTATACCCAGCTTGCTGAGAGTTTTTATCACGAAAGGCTATTGCATTTTATCAAATGCTTTTTCTACATCTATTGAGATGATTATATGATTTTTATCTTTGTTTTGTTAATGTGGTGTATCGTATTGGCTGATTTGCCTATGTTGAATCATCTTTGCATCCCAGGGATAAATCTGACTTGATCATGGTATATGATCTCTTTAATGTAATATTGAATTCAATTTGCTAATATTTTGTTGAGGATTTTTGCATCTATATAATCTGAGATGTTTGCCTGTCATTTTCTTTTCTTGCAGTGTCCTTGTCTGTCTTTCATATCAGGATACTGCTGGCCTCTTAAAATGATGTTGGAAGTGTTCCCTTCTCTTCTATGTTTTGAAAAAGTTTGAGAAGTATTGACTGTCACTCTTCTTTAAATGTTTGGTAAATTTACCAGTGAAGCCATCTGGTGCTGGACATTTCCTTGCTGAGAGGTTTTTTATTACTGATTCAATCTCTTTGCTAGTAATCAGTCTATTTAGACTTTCTATTTCTTCATGATCCAGTCTTGGTAGGTTGTATGTTTCTAGGAATTTATCCATTTCTTCTATGTTGTCCAATTTGTGGGTGTATAATTGTTCATAGTAGTCTCTTATGATCCTTAGTATTTCTGTGTTATCAGTTGTTATATCTCCTCTTCCACTTTTCATTTTATTTATTTGAATCTTCTCTCTCTCTGTTTTTTTTAAGTTAGTCTAGCTAAGGGTTTGTCAATTTTATTTATCTTTAAAAAAAAACAGCTCTTAGTTTCATTAATCTTTCCTATTGTACTTTTAGTCTCTTTTTAGTCTCTATTTAGTCTCTATTTATTCCCACTCTGATCTTTGTTATTTCCTTCCTTTTACTAAATTTGGGCTTAGTTTATTCATCTTTTCTGAGTTCAGTGAGGTGTAAAACTAGGTTGTTTATTTCAATCTTTATTTTTATTAATGTAGGTGTTTATTGCTATAAACTTCCCTCTTAGAACTGCATTTCCTTCGTTTCATAACCTTTTGTGTGTTGTGTTTGCATTTTCATTTGTCTGAAGATATTTTTTTATTTCCCTATTGATTTCTTTTTTGACCCATTGGTTGTCTGGAGGCTTATTATTTAATTTCCACATATTTGTGACTTTTCCAATTTTCTTCTTGTAATTGATTTCTAGTTTCATATCATTGTGGACAGATAAGATGTTTGATATGATTTTAATCTTCTTAAATTTATTGACTTATTTTTTGACCTAATATATGATCTATCCTGGTGAATGTTCCATGTGCTCTTGAGAAGACTATGTATTCTGTTGTAGGGTGGGATGTTCTATATATATCTGTTAAGTCCATCTGGTCTAACATGTAGTTTAAGTCCAATATTTTCTTGTTGATTTTCTGTCTGGATGATCTATCCATTGTTCAAAGTGAGGTACTGAAGTCTATTACTGTTATTGCATTGCCCCGTATTTTGCCCTTTAAACGTGTTAATTAATATTTGCTCCACATATTTAGTGGCTCCTATATTGGATGCATACATATTTACAATTGTTATAGCCTGTTGATGAATTAACCCCTTTTTCATTATATAATAAACTTCTTTGTCTCTTGTTATTTTTGGCTTAATGTCTGTTTTGTCTAATATACAAGTGTAGCTATTCCGGCTTTCTTTTGTTTCCATTTGCATGGAATATCTTTTTCATTCCTTCACTTTCAGTCTATATGTGTCCTTAAAGCTGAACTGAGTCTCTTGTACACAGCATATAGTTCAGTCTTGTTTTTCTAATTTGTTTAGCCACTCTATGTCTTTTGATTGGAGAATTTTTTCCATTTACATTTAAAATAATTGTTGATAGGTATGAACTTACTATTGCCTTTTTTTTTTTTTTGGTGAGGAAGATTGGCCCTGAGCTAACATTTGTTGCCAATCTTCTTCTTTTTTTCTTTTTTTGCTTGAGGAAGATTGTGCCTGAGCTATCATCTATGCGAATCTTCCTCTACCTTGTATATGGGATGCCGCCACTGTGTGGCTTGATGAGTAGCGTGTAGGCCTGTGCCTGGGATCCAAACCTGTGAACCCCAGGCTGCTGGAGCAGAGTGCGCAAACCCAACCGCTATGCCACCAGGCCAGCCCCCTATTGCCATTTTTTAAAAATTATTTTATTAGGGTCATATTGGCTGATAACATTGTGTAAATTTCAGATGTACATTATTATATTTCAGTTCCTGTATAGACTGCCTCATGTTTACCCCTAATAGTCTAGTTTTTATCAGTCACCAAACATATGTGCCTGTTTACTCCTTTTGCCCTCTCCCCACTCCCATTCCCTTCTGGTAACCACTAATCTATTCTCCTTATCTATGTGTTTGTTTCTTTATCTTCAATATTTGAGCGAAATCATGTGGTACTTGTCTTTCTCTGTCTGACTTATTTTGCTTAGCATAATACCCTCAAAATCCATCCATGTTGTCGCAAATGGCACAATTTTGTCTTTTTTTATGGCTGAGTAGTATTCCATTCTATATAATCAATGAATACAGTAAAGTTACAGGGTACAAAATCAACATACAAAATCAGTTGCATTTCTATACACTAATAACAAACTAGCAGAAAGAGAATTAAAGAATACAATCCCATTTACAATAGCAACAAAAAGAATAAAATACCTAGGAATAAATTTAACCAAGGAAGAGAAAGACCTATATAATGAAAACTATAAAACATTATTAAAAGAAACAGAAGAAGACATAAAGAAATGGAAAGATATTCCACGCTCATGGACTGGAAGAATAAACATGGTTAAAAACTATTGCCATTTTGTTAATTGTTTTCTGGGGGTTTTGTAATTCCTTTGTTCCTTTCTTCTTTTCTTGCTCTCTTCCTTTGTTATTTGATGATTTTCTGTAGCAGTATGCTTCTATTCCTTTCTCTACCATTTTTGCTTTATGGTTACTGTGAGGCTTACATATTTATTTATTTTTTTCCCCCCAAAGCCCCAATAGATAGTTGTATGTCATAGCTGCACATCCCTCCAGTTGCTGCATGTGGGATGCGGCCCCAGCATGGCCAGAGAAGCGGTGCATCGGTGCGCACCCGGGATCCGAACCCGGGCCGCCAGCAGCGGAGCGCGCGCACTCAACCGCCAAGCCACCAGGCCGGCCCTGTGAGGCTTACATAAAACATCTTATATTTATAATAGTCTATCTTAAGCCAAAACAACTTAATTTCAAACACATACAAAAGCTCCATTTTTACACCTCCCCCCCATATTTTATGTTTTTGATGTCACAATTTACGTCCTTTTATATTGTGTATATGTTAACAAATTATTATATAGTTTTTTATAATATTTTGTCTTTTAACCTTTATGTTATAGTTATAAGTGATTTACCCAGCACCATTACGATATTAGAGTATTCTGAATTTAACTATATATTTACCTTTACCAGTGAGATTTTGTTTTTTGTTTTTTTAAGACTTTATTTATTTTGTGTGTGTGTGAGGACTAGCCCTGAGCTAACATCCGATGCCAATCCTCCTCTTTTTCGCAGAGGAAGACAGGCCCTGGGCTAACATCTGTGCCCATTTTCCTCCACTTCATATGAGACGCCGCCACAGCATGGCTTAAGCAGCACATTGGTGCGCACCTGGGATCTGAACCTGCGAACCCCAGGGCCAACGAAGCGGAGCTCGTGCACTTAACCGCTGCGCCACCGGGCCAGCCCCTACCAGTGAGTTTTATACTTTTATATATTTTCATGTTACTAATTAGCATCTTTTCATTTCAGCTTGAACAACGCCTTTTAACATTTCTTGTAAGGCCAGTCTAATGGTGCTGAACTCCTTCAGCATTTGTTTGTCTGGAAAACTCTATTGCCAGATGTTCACTTAGATGATCATCACCTAGATGAAGGCTGATTAGAAGCCAGACCCTCAGGCAGCAGCTGGGAATGTATGTATTTAAGCCTCTTCCAGGGAGAAAGTAGGAGATGCCTGCTCCCTCTGTGCTCGGCTCAAGTGTGTATCTGTTGGGGGGTTATAAGAACTGCTTCTTTGTTTGCTATAGTCCTGTGGGTCTCGTGGACGCAAGCCCCTTTGGCTTTTCAGACCTAGGTGTTTTGGGGGCCCATCCTTTGGGTGAGAGTCTTAAAAGTTGAGGTGCTAGATGTATAGTCCTCACCCTTTGCTCCTCAGGGAGAAGCTGGGAGTTGGTGGTTTCCTCCTGATTGTATGGCACTGATGGGGTTCAGGGCAGGCTGCCCCAAGATGTGCCACTCTGGTAGGCGGATTATTTAGAGCTGAAGACAATAAAGGCTCGGAAAACTCAGAAAGAAACTTTGACACCCCCCCTCCAAACTGCCTAAAAGAATGTGAGATAGAATGCCAGTCCTCAGGACAGGCCATCACCATAGATAACTCCGGATATGGATAAACTGGGAGGGTCCTTGTTAAGCTCTGAAAACCAAGTTATCCTTTGTAAGAGATATTTACATTTATAAGGGAAATCTCCATTTGTAAAGGTATCTCCCTCTCTGTACCAGGAAGAAGGGAGGATGACCTTATCTCTAGAAACTCTTATCAGTGTAGAAGGCAAGGACTTAAATCTGCATATTAACCTTACTCTTATTTACTGTGCTTTTCTGGTAATCGCCCATAGCTGACTGCTCCCACCTGCAACATCCTCTGTTGTCTTTACCCGAAGATAGTATTTAAGATAAGAACCTCCGCCATTTTGTCGAGTTACCCAGCCTCTCCTGGGTCTCTCCCATGTATACATGTTATAAAGCTTTGTATGATTTTCTCCTGTTATTCTGTCTCGTGTTAATTTAATTTGTAGCCCAGCCAGAAAGGATCCAGAGTGCGTAGAGGATAGTCTTCCTCCCCTTCAGCACTGTGCCAGGGGTAGGGTTTATGGCGAGAGTGTGTCTGAGCCTTTCCTACTTGTTTGGATGTGGGTATTCTCATTCCCCTGATGTGCAGGAGTCACTCTGCTGGTGTGTGGGTTTCTTTCAGAGGGAATTGCTCCATGTGTAGCTGTACATTCAGTGCATCCATGGAAGAGGGAAGTTCAAGAGTGTCCTATGTCACCATCTTGGTCCCTCTTCTCCAGCCTTTTAACATTAGTGTTAAACTTTTGTTATCCAAGGATAGCAAAGCTACTTCAACACTTCTGTAAGTTTCTCTTATCAGTTATTGTATTTCATTTCATCAACTGAAAAATGCAAGGGGAAGAACATACAATTTTGTGTAGATTATCAATTGCAGCATAGCAAACCACTCCAACACTCAAAACAACAATTATTTATTCTTTCAGCTCACACATCTGTAAACACCTCAGAGGCAGTTGGTCTAGGCTGAACTTAGCTGAGTTGACTGGATTTACTTATCTGCAGTTTGCTAGTCTGGGAGAGTTCTGTTATTTACTGGCTTACTTTGGGCAGCTTAACTAAGAAGGTTCTGCTCCTCACAGCTCTCATCTTCTACCTAGAGTCAGGAGACAGGCTGAGATATGTTCTTCTCATGACACAAAAGATAGAGGCACAAAAGATAAAGTCCCATTGTGTAAACTCAATTCACGCCTTTACTTATATCATGCCTGCTGAAATTCCATTGGTCAAAGCAAATTCCGTGGATAAATTCAGGTCACCAAAGAATAGTAGGAGACATTACAAAGAGGATAGATCCAGGAAGGTATGAAGATTTTCAGTCAGACATGCAATCTACCAAAGACTGGGAATTAGGCAAAGCTGGATGTAACTAGCAGCCCATCCAAATTCCAGCTATGTGATCTTGAGTTCAGCTTTTTCAACTGCAGAGCAGGGAAGGCAATGCCTACCAAATATCATTTGTGTGATTATGAGGATTAAATGAGATAATGTGACGTTCCTAACACAAAGTTGATCAGTAAATGTTCTGCATTCTTCTACAAAATATTGGGCTCTAGAACAGATCATTTCTCAGCTTTTAAAAATTATTCTAGTATAATGAAAGCCATAGATATCAACATGCATAAGCAAATAGTGATCTGGAATGCCATGCCATGTAATATCAAATTTACATTAATTTAATCCTCAAGTTAAGAAAATCTGATTTTCTTCAACACACTTAGTTTAGAAGTTCACAACTTGAAAATGTACTCCTTTGAGAAAGATACACACACACAATAACAACTTGGACATCTATTAATACATCTATTAGTCTAAAAGGTGATTCTGTGGTCTTTACAGAAGTAGTAATATACAGTCATGCACCACATAACAATGTTTCCGTGAATGACGGACCGCATATACGACGGTGGTCACATAAGATTAGTACCACAGAGCTTAGATGTGTAGTAGGCTATGCTACCTAGGTTTGTAAGTACACTCTATGATGTTCACACAAGGATGAAATCGCCTAATGAGGCATCTCAGAACATAGCCCCGTTGTTAAGCGACACATGACTGTTATTTAGCCAACAACTGAGTCTTTCCTAACAATTTTTAATTTTTACAGTTAAGCTATGAAGTTCTTTCCCTGTGATTTGAAAGCAAAATATTTGAATTCTTCTATAAATTTCATGTAATTATAAAGCGTTCAATAAAGCCTAGACAAATGATGCATTATCTTTAATTCTTTGTCCTGTAATGACCATGATTAATTAAATATATGAAAAAATGTATTAACTCTCTTTCTACAGACTGAAGACTCACATCTATCTCTTGGATTTTAATCAATAGCACTGATTTTGGAATTGAATGCATTATTCCTGATGTAAAGTCATTAGTCTCTAACTTACAGACTTTTTCACATGGCTTCAGCAAAGATCAAGCAGTCTTTGCTATTTCCTGAGAACTTTCCTGTGTAACTTTAAAACTTATTTCGAAGAGCTGGAGTAACTAAAAACCAAGGATTTTTTTCCTTTAAATGGCTCCTCAGGGAAGATGGATTGGACTGGGGTGGGTTATAATTCTTTTTTCTACAATGTTCATGACATGCACTAATGAAAATGTTCACCTTTATGTTCCTCTTGATTATAACCAAGGAATTTTTGATGCTATATAGGCATAAATTTTTGTTTCTTGATCAGAAAAGGGCAGGTTGGTTGTGGAGTCTAATTGCTAAAAGATAAAATTTGAGAACTGAAGGTCAGTCTGAAGTTATAATTCTTTCCTACATCTTGACAAATAACTAAAATTCCATTTTTTTAAATCTGAGGTTAAACTTTATTTTCTGAGGTTATCTCATGCATTAGCCCTTTCAAAAATAGCTATCTACATGTATAGTGAACCTCAATAGAAAACTCATCTTCTGGTGTAATATAAACATACATGTATAAATTGGCTGAAGAACACCTTTCCGAGGTCTGTAGCAGTAAAGAACTAACCAGAAAAAAAGAAAAAAGAAACCAGCAAGTTTCTTTTGACTCTTCTACTATTGAAAATAATGCATTAATTAACAGAAGACATTAGAGATTGGTTAGAGACTCAGAAAGATGACTGATGACTAACTTGCTTCCCTTGTCCAAAATGTGAGATGTGACATTCGGGTATAGAAGGGGAATCATAAATAACTGCAATCAAGATAGAATCAATTATATAAGAAAAAAAGTTTTATCAACTATATTTTATCAGTTTCTACTGTAACAGAATACATATTCCCTAAGATATTAGAAAGCTTTCAAACTTTCAATTCTGTAAACATCAAATGCTTAAATGAATCTGTTTCTCAATTTATCTATGTGTCTATCTATCTAATGGAATGAAATTTTTCTTCATCTAAGACTTGATAAAAATATAATAATGGCTATTGAATACTCAACTTGCTAGGGAAGGTGATTTAGAAGTTAGTTGCTTCTTCAATCTATAAAAAAGGGAAGAGTAATTCTTCATGTTTCTCATTCACAGGCTTATTCTGAGGATCAAATGAGAAAATGAACAGCAGCAATACTTTGTAAGTTGTGAGATCTCAGATACTATAACATAAAGGAAATATTTTGTGTTTTGATATTTGTAATATAGTGGAAAGACTACAGGCTCTGGAGTTAAATAAATCTCATTGGTTCCTTCATCTATGAAATTGAGAGAAAAATATATTTGGATTTGAAATATTTGGAAAGCATCTAGGACCTTTCCTGGAATATAACACATTCTCAATTAATGATAGCTATTATTATTATTAATACATCAAAAGGGATGAAGATCTGATCTAAATGTGGAGTCATAGTAACAGGCAATTTCTAGGCGTATGCACTACTCAAAATTAGATGGGTTCGCATGACATTGCCAAAACTGTCCATTGAGAAACAGACCAGAGGCAGCAGCTAGGAAGATATGAGGACAAGTATAGCCCCTCAATAGGGAAGAAAGTGGCAAGAGTCAAGGAGTTCAGGGAAAACTTCTTTTTGTAATAAGGGAATTAAAACAAAGCTGAAGACTGTGACAGTGACTGCATAAATATGACTGGGGTGGGGGGAAGGAAATGTTGAGATATCTGTGGGCATATGTATTTCTGTAGTCAGTCTAGGTCCATCACCATCTGGCAAAAACCAAGTTTACTGAATGACAATAGTGTCCATAATTTTACCTAATTACATAAACGTGTGTTTTGGACATTTAACACGTGTATACCCACATGCAATACATTCAAACCTTTATTTCAATTCTTAAAGCCCTTTATATTTCAAAATCCTTTTATCACCACCCTTCATTATTTATTTTTTGCAAGAGTCAGCCTAACTACCTGCTGTCATCTGCATTAATCCAAGCCTTTACTCATGCCGTCCAACTGCATTAAATAACATTTTTTTGCTGTATTTGTTCAATTCTTACCATCTTTTTAAGCCCCGACCAAAAGCTGAGTTCTTCTATGAAACCTCTGAAATCTCCATCACACACTAATCCCCTTGTTCTCTGATCTTCTGTTGAATTTAAGCTGGTAACACTCCATTTAGCACATGTCCCATCTCTAATCTTATCACATTATGTTAATCTCGTCATTCCATTAAGCCTGTAAACCCCTTGTGAGCACAGACTATGGCGAAGAAGGAGAATTGGCTCTCTCAACCTCTATTCTACCTCCCTTAAGTTAAAGAAGTTAGAAAACATTCCTAGACTTCTTGGCCACTAAGATTCCAGAATAGAATCAGGTTCCGCTAGTTAGATGTACTTTGATAAGAACTGGGGGGTAGGAAAAAGGCAGAAGCCATTTTCTTGCACCTCTTTGATTACGCAGATGAGCCATGTTGTAGCGACGTATACTGTTTTTCTGCAGTAACCTTCTTGGGTCCATTCGCCACCTTACCAGACACACATGCATCAGTAGCAGCAGCAATAGTTATGGGGTGGCTTTTTCACCCTGTCTGCCTCATTCAGCTACAGGGAGTGTGTTTTTGAACTTCTAGCAATAATGATGGTCTCAAAATCAGTAGCTCCCAAAAGCTGCGCCTAGACCACGTACTTGAAATTCTCCAATGTATTTCTAATCATCTATTTCCCCCTATTAAAACTCTTCCAGTTAGTAATTCCTACAGTGATTTCTATGTTCAGCATTGAGTCCTGACTGATACAGAGATCGGGCATTATGTTTCATCATTATATCTGACAGCTCCTTTTACAAAGTAGGAGATCTAGTAAGATAGAAATAAACACTTGGATGGTTGTATTAGTTATCTGTTGCTGTGTAACAAACTGCCCCAAAACTTGGCAGCTTAAAACAAGTAACATTTATTTTATCACACTGTTCCTGACAGTCAGGAATCAGCTTGTGGTTTAACTGGATGGTTCTGACTCAGGGGCTCTCAGGAAGTTTTAGTCAAGGTTAGGCTGTAGTCTGCAGAAAGCTTGACTGGGACTAGAGGACCCATTTCCAAGTGCACTCATGTGGCTGTTGATAGTAGCCCTTGGTTTCTCACTAGTGGTTGATCACAGGCCTTAGTTTCTCAACACATGGGTCTCTCTGTCATGCTGCTCACGCCATGAGAGTTGACTTTCCCCAGAACAAGTGACCTGAAGGAAAGAGCAAGAGAGAGAGAAAGACAGACTGAGACCATCATGAAAGACACAGTATCTTTTGTAATCTATGCTCGACGTGCAATACCATTACTTCTAATACATTTGTTAGAGAGCCCAACCCTGTTAGATTATGGGAAAGGACTACAATAGAATCTGAGTTCCAGGACATAAAAGCTATCTTGGAGGCAGTCTGCCTTCTCCACCAATAATTCATGCCTGTCCTACACGCAAAATACTCTCACCCCCTCCCAAGGACCCCAAAGTCTCCTCCCATTCCAGCTTCTGTATTTTATCCAGAATCGCATCATCTAATCAGGTCCAGGTGCAGTCTATTTGTGTGTAATTCCTTAAGGAAAGCTCCTTGAGTCCAGGTCCTCTCAATCTGGTGTCCCAAGAATTAAAGAGACTAGTGACCTGTGCCCCCTCCACACACACACACACACCCAACATACAATGGTGGGACAGGCACAGGAGAACTGCTACAGGAGCTCCTATTCAAAAAAGGAAAACAGGAGACACACACGGACTCACAGCAGTTCTGAAAGCCATCCAGGCATGTGTTGAATGATCCTTGATTAGAACCCAGTTCAACTCCTGCTCGCAAATGGCTTGCCATGGGTCTGGGCTCTACACTCTGGCATCTTGGTTCTGCACGTTATCCTTTCTTTTTCACAAAAGGAAACGTGCATTTGCAGCTGCTTCCTGCTTGCAGAGGTTTGGAAATCCAAAGGCTTTCATTTTCTACTCCCTTTCAGTCAAGCTTACTTACTGTGATTCTTCAAATATACAGTAGCTCCCCCTTATCTATGGTTTCACTTTCTGAGGTTTTAGTTATCTGCAGTCAACCACAGTCTGAAAATTTTTTTATTGTGGTAACATTGGTTTATAACATTATACAAATTTCAGGTGTATGTCATTATATTTCGATTTCTGTATAGATGGCATTATGTTCACCACTCAAACACTAATTACAATCCATCATCACACACATGTGCCTAATCATCCCTTTTGCCCTGCTCCCTCCCTCTTCCTCTATGGTAACCACCAATCCAATCTCTGTTTCTATGTGATTGTTTGTTGTTGTTTTTATCTTCTACTTATGAGTGAGATAATACAGTATTTGACTTTCTCCCTCTGACTTATTTCGCTTAGCATAATACCCTCAATATCCATCCATGTTGGATATTGACACAATAATCACAAATGGCTGGATTTCATCCTTTTTTTATGGCTGAGTAGTATTCCATTGTGTATATATACCACATCTTCTTTATCCATTCGTCCCTTGGTGGCCATCTAGGTTGCTTCCAAGTCTTGGCTATTGTGAATAATGCTGCAATGAACACAGGCGTGCATATATCTTTATGCATTTGTGTTTTCATTTTCTTTGGATAAATAGCCAGCAGTGGAATAGCTGGATTGTATGATTTTATTCTTAATATTTTGAGGAATCTCCATCCTGTTTTCCATAGTGTCTGCACCAGTTCGCACTCCCACCAGCAGTGTGTGAGAGTTCCCTCCTCTCCACATCCTCTCCAAGACTTGTTGTTCCCTGTCTTGTTAATTATAGCCATTCTGACAGGAGTGAGATGATATCTTATTGTAGTTTTGATTTGCATTTCCCTGATAGTTAATGATGTTGAAAATCATTTCATATACCTGTTGGGCATCTGTGTATCTTTTTTGGAGAAATGTCTGTTTAGGTCTTTTGCCCATTTTTTAATTGGGTTGTTAGGTTTTTTGTTGTTGAGATGTATAAGTTCTTTATATATTTTGGCTATTAACCCCTTATCAGATGTATGGTTTGCAAATATCTTCTCCCAATTGTTAGGTTGTCTTTTCATTTTGTTGATGGTTTCCTTTGCTGTGCAGAAGCTTTTTAGTTTGATGTAGTCCCATTTGTTTATTTTTTCTATTGTTTTTCTTGCCCAGTCAGACATGGTACTTGAAAATATGTTGCTAAGACCGATGTCGAAGAGCGTACTGCCTATATTTTCTTCTGGAAGTCTCATGGTTTCAGGTCTTACGTTCAAGTCTTTAATCCATTTTCAGTTAATTTTTGTGTATGGCGTAAGGTAATGGTCTACTTTCATGTTTTTGCATGTGGTTGTCCCGTTTTCCCAACACCATTTATTGAAGAGACTTTCCTTTCTCCATTGTAGGCTCTTAGCTCCCTTGTCAAAAATTAGCTGTCCACAGACATGTGGGTGTATTTCTGTGCTCTTGATTCTGTTCCATTGATCTATGTTTCTGTTTTTGTGCCAGCACCATGCTGTTTTGGTTACTATAGCTTTGCAGTATATTTTGAAATCAGGAAGTGTGATAACTCCAGCTTTGTTCTTTTTTCCCAGGATTCCTTTGGCTATTCAGGATGTTTTGTTGTTCCACATAAATTTTAGGATTCTTTGTTCTATTTTTGTGAAAAATGTTGTTGGAAGTTTGATAGGGATTGTGTTGAATCTATAGATTGCTTTAGGAAGTATGGCTATTTTAACTATGTTAATTCTTCCAATCCAAGAGCACAGATTATCTTTCCATTTCTTTGTGTCTTTAATTTCTTTCAATGAAAATATTAAATGGAAAATTCCAAAAATAAACAATTTCGCCCCACCCAGGATGTGAACCATCCCTTTCTCCAGCATATCCGTGCTGTATACATTACCTAGCCATCAGTCACTTAGTAGCCATCTTGGTTATCAGATTGATCAATAGCAGTATCACAGTGCTTGTGTTCAAGTAACCCTTATTTTACTTTATAATGATCCCAAAGTGCAAGAGCAGTGATGCTGGCAATTCAGATATGCCAAAGAGAAGCCATAAAATGCTTCCTTTAAGTGAAAAGGTGAAAGTTCTCAACTTAATAAGGAAAGAAAAAAAAATCATATGCTGAGGTTGCTAAGATCTATGGTAACTTTTATTACAGTATATTGTCATAATTGTTCTACTTCATTATTAATTATGGTTGTTAATCTCTTACTGTGCCTAATGTATAAATTAAACTTTATCATATGCATGTACGTATCGGAAAAAACATAGCATAGATAGGGTTCAGTACTCTCCACAGTTTTAAGCATAAAACTGAGAGTCTTGGAACATATTCCCCTCAGATAAGGGGGACTACTATAATTTTCTTTGAAAATGTTTTGGTTTCCTTGAATCTACTGAAGTTCACTTCATTAAAAAAAAGCCACAGTCAAAAATCGCTTAGAGATAAGTCCTTCTCTACACTGAACTTCTGTTAAAATAGCTGAGGGCCAACTCTCTTGAACTTCTTAAAAGCCCTGCTGTTTGACCAAAGGGATTTGTGAGTCATATCCTTAACATCTTTAGAGAAGCTTTTGTCTAACTCAGTAGTACTCTGAAATTTCAATTTAGGTCTTTCTAAGGTCTTAACAATGGATTTGATAGGCACACCCTTGACTTCATCTTAAATTTCTTTTTTTTTTTTTTCCCTGACAGTGACTGAATTCGCTCTTTGCTAGGAAGGCATTTCTTAATTTTAGCATTGTTTGAAGTCTGGAAAGGCTGTGAATGTTCAAAACTATCAAGTCTCAGCTCTTTCGTGTTCAGCCCTCTTCCCTTTAGCTTAACCTTTTCTTCTTGCATTTTATTATAACCTCAAGAACGTCTCAGGCAGCACCTTCAACACTCTGGCTGCAGCTCTCCTGATCTTCTGATTACTCAGTTCCTTAGGTACATTTTCTACTTCCTACTTTATTAGAAAGCAACAGTGCTGCTAAACTTTCTGCCACTGTGTAATAAGGATTCCCTTCCACCAGTTTCCAAGAAAATACTCATCTTTCCTGTAAGCCTTCACCGGCAGCCTCTTCAAAGGCCGTGAGACATATTAAATTTTCAATAACGGTCTCTTCAAAGTCCTCCCAGCTTCTGTCCACTTCTCAGCTTCCAAGCCACCCCTACATTTTTAGGTATTTGTTATATAGCAACACATACCTGGTAGAAAAATCTGTATTAGTTATCTGTTGTTGTATAACAACTTACCCCAGAACTCAGCAGCTTAAAACCCAAATATTTGTTATATCACAAATTTTCCGAGGGTCAAGAATTCAGGAGCAGCTTAACTGGATGGTTCAGGATCAGGACCTCTCATGATATTACACTCAAGATTTTCACTTGAGATGCAATCTTCTGAAGCCTTGAATGGGGCTAGAAGATACACTCCTAAGCTTTCCATCATGGCTGTTGACAGGAACCCTAAATTTATCACTGGCTATTGGGCAGAGACCGCAGTTCCTCACCACATGGGTATCCCTAGAGGTCTGCTTACAACTCTCAGAGAAAATGATCTGGGGGAGAGACAGAAAGCAATCAAGATATAAGATTCAGGGTCTTTTATAACTTAATCTCAAAAATAATGTACTATCACGTTTCCTGTATTCTGTTGGTCACACACACTAGCCCTGGTACACAGTGTGAGGAGACTACACAAAGATATGATACCATTCAGAAGATGGGATCAGTGGGATATAATTTGGAGACTGACTACCACAATGGTTGAAAAATTCTCAGACAATGTGTATCATGTGATTCTTGTTGAATGCTGTATCCTAGGAGTTTATTGAGTGCCTATATCTAGTATGAATTTTTAAATGTAAACATATTTAACTAGTCACATATAATATGAGTCATATGTATAAGTCAGGGTTCTCCAGAGAAACAGAATCAATAGAATTAATAGAGAGAGTTTATTTTAAGGAATTGACTCATGTGATTATGGAGGCTGGCAAGTCAAAAGTCTGCAAGATGGGCCAGCTGGCTGGAGACCCAAAGAAGAGCTGATGTTGCAGTTCAAGTCCAAAGGCTGTCTGCTGCAGAATTCCCTCTTGCTTGGTGGAAGTCTGTATTTTGTTTAATTCAGGCCTTCAACTGATTGGGTAAAGCCCACCCGCATTACTGAGGACAATCTGCTTTACTCAAAATGCACTGACTTTAATGTTAATCTTATCCAAAAACACCCTCACAGAAGCATCCAGAATAGTGTTTGACCAAATATTTGGGCACCATAGTCCAGCTAAGTTGACACATAAAATTACCCATCACACCTTTTAAGTACTGTACAGTCATATATATCGCCTAATGATGGGAATACCTTCTGAGAAATGTATTGTTAGGTGATTTTGTTATTGTACAAACATCATAGAATGTACTTACACAAACCGAGATGGTATAGCCTACTACACACCTAGGCCATATGGGACTAATCTTAGGCACTGTTGTACATTTGGTTTGTCATTGACCAAAACGTCATTATGCGGTGCATGACTGTACTCATATCTAAGCAAGGAGCTAAGATATGGCATTTTGGCATGTTGAGTTAGAATATTTCTCCCACAACAATATCTATCTATCTGTATTCAATGATTTGCCATTACACTGAGGCTCACTCTCAGTTCAGAGGTGGTGAGAAGGTAATTTTCAGTCAGCTCTAACCAGAGGATAGAAAGGTAGTTTTTATTCATGTCTGCTATTGAGATCCAGACATTTGTTATGACTATCAGATTGGAGTGAAGTAACAGAAATAATATTTCAAGAAAAGCCAGAAACGGTCCCAGAAGAAAATTATCAGAAGAGAAATAAGAAGCTATACTATCAACTGTCTTACCTACAAGTCCTGGGCATTTAGAAGAGAGTGGTGGATTCATGTACAATGAGGTAGCAGGCACAGTAATCTATTGCAATCTGACCATCAAGGGCATGTGCAAGCCCTGAGGAGAAAAAGAACTTGGTAACTGAATAAAAAGAGCTTTTACTTTGGTGCCCTAGAAATCCTACTGCAAGAACGTCAAAAGAAAGCCCGATAAAGCATTTCCCCTTCTCAAGAGACTGCTATGTTGTGTTGGAATTGGAAGGGGAAAATGGAGGATGACAGCATTGGCTGGACTCTGAATAGAGAAGGACAATAGAGCAATTAAAGCTTGCACCAGTGCCCAAAGGACCAGGGAGAGATTTTGTGACTAGAAGACCATGGTGAGTAGAAGCTTAGACTGGTTCATGACCAATGTGGAGAATCCTAGCAATACTAGTGGGTAACTGTGACAAGGATTAGAATATTAATCCTATCATTGAGATATAGGCTAAAAGGATTAAATGAGATCATATTTGTGAAGGACTTGGGTAGAGAGCTCTACACAAACACAGTAGGGAATGATTATTTGATTGACTAGCTGTCTCCAGTCAAGAGACAAACAAAATTCTGCCCCTCAGTACATGCCTTTAAGTAGAACAATCTGTGGCTGAGTATAAAGATGTGATTTATACATTTAATAATTCCATTAGCACTTATTCTCAACCAGACACTATGATCATCTCTGCTTTTAAGGAGCTACTTGATTTACTTGATGCTAAACGATTCTGCAACCCATCTATTCACATTTAGGCGATGGGCTCTTGTCTTACACAATCCCTAGCCAGCTCTAATGAGGCATCGCTTCAAAGCAAAAAGCATAAAAAGGGCCAGATAGTAAATATTTTAGGCTTTGTGGGCCATATGTCCTTTGTTGCAATGACCCAACTCTGCCATTGTATCAGGAAAGCAGCCATAGACAATATGTTAACAATGGCTATTTTCTAATATACATCATTTACATAAGCAGACATCAGGCAGGATTTAGCCCAGATGTTCAAGTTTGCTGACCCCTGGTTTAAACAACTACTAGATGATACCTTGATGAGTATGTGTCTATAGTCTAAAGATAGCTCTTATTTCTTATTTTAAGATATACTTATTTTACAAGTAAAAAAATCCAAATATATAGATAGATCGTAGATATACAGATAGTTAAAAACTAACCTTGTATCCCCCTTTCCACAATAAAGACCTTTTGTTATTTTATTATTTTCATACTATGTTTCCAGCCTTCAAAAAAGGAGAAGAAATATAAATTACAGATAAAATAAAGCTCATTTGATTACTACCCAAAGTCACATTCTTTTTATACTCTCACTTCTTGAGGAAATCATTGTGATGATTCTGATGGATATATTCTTGGATTTCAAAAATATTTAAAATGCATATTTATATGAATATAAATATATTCAGAATATATTTATAAACAATATATAGATTTTATTTATATATATGGACATCGCCATTTGCCATTTGTATTATCTATAGTGATGTATATACCCCCACCAATAGTGTACAAATATACTTGTTTCCCCACACCTCATAAACACTTGATATCATCACGTTTTTCATCCATTCAATGGATGAAATAAAATTCAATTTTTAATCTTTGCCAATTTGATAGATTCATTCAATCACATCTCATTGTATCAATCTACATATTCTGATTACAAATGAATTTAAACTAATTATCATATATTTATTGGCTATGAAAGGCCAAATAATGTCTCCCTAGCATCCACACTCCAATCCACTTGATGGATGGAACTTGTGAATATGTTACCTCATACGGGAAAAGGAACTTTGCAGATTAAGGTTAAAGACTTCAAGATGGGGAGATCATTCTGGATTATCTAGGTTCTTCCAATCCAATCACATGAGCTCCTAAGCGTAAAAAATGGAAGAAAAGTCAAAGAAGTTGTCTGAGAAGGACCCTATCTACCTTGCTGGCTTTAAAAATAGAGGAAGGGGACCATGAGTCAAGGAATATGACATCCGCTAGAAGCTGGGAATGACTTAGTTTACAACTCGCAAGAAAACAAGGACCTCAGAACTGCAACTGAATTCAGTCAAGAAACTGAATTCTGCCAATAGCCTGAATGCCTAGGAAACAGATTCCCCCATAGAGCCTCCAGAAAGGAACACCACCTGCTGACGACTTGATTTTATTGCATTGAGAACTGTGTCAGACTTCTGACCTTGAGAACTGTAAGATAATACATTTCTGTTGTTTAAGCCACTGAGTTTGCAGTAATTTGTTAGAGCAACGATAGAATTGGACGTTAGTATTTATTCTTTTGTGGCTTACCTGTTCTTATCCTTTTCCCATTTTTCTATCAGATTGCTGAGTTTGCTTATTAATTTGTACTTCTTTGCACATTTTGTTTAAACATCCCTTGTTATAGTCTCTATTACATGAGTTGCAAAAATCTTCTCTAGGTCTGTCACTTGTCTTTTAACTTTGTTTACAGTTGTCTCGGTATACAGATGACTTGAATTTAATATAGTAAAATTTACCAAAATATGTCCATTGAGGTTATGTTTTCGTTGTCTTAAGAAAGCACTCTGTTTTGTTATTAAAAGACGGCCAGAATATGTGCTGATTTGATCAGTAAGGAGATTTCTAGGTTGAACGATGATAATGTAAATTGGCTTGTTTTAGTTGCATGTAATAAGATAACAGAAAATAAGAGAAGAAAAAGAAACACAAAAAGATGAAATTTCAGTTTGTAGTAGTTATCCACTATAACACCTAGTTTTCATTTTATTATCACTTTTTTTTTTTTTTTTTGTGAGGGAGATCAGCCCTGAGCTAACATCCATGCCAATCCTCCTCTTTTTGCTGAAGAAGACCAGCTCTGAGCTAACCTCTATTGCCAATCCTCCTCCTTTTCTTCTTTCCCAAAACCCCAGTAGACAGTTGTATGTCGTAGTTGCACATCCTTCTAGTTGCTGTATGTGGGACGCGGCCTCAGCATGGCCGGAGAAGCGGTGCGTCGGTGCGCGCCCGGATCCGAAACGGGCCTCCAGTAGCGGAGCACGCACACTTAACTGCTAAGCCACCGGGCCAGCCCTCATTTTATTATCTTAAACAATATAAAACTGACATGTTGGGATCCAAACAGTATAATATTGGCAATTTCACGTTTATACTCTGTACCCAATTATCCAGATGACTTGATGGAATCTTATCGAGGTTTATAGTTTTCATGTAGGTCATGAGAAATGCTCATTTTGTTCAGATAACTAGAATTGCCACAGTAGATTTTAACTGTTTTATAGGTAATTATAAAATTTATAAAAAGCTATTGTAAAGTTACCATTAAAGGATACACAGAGAAATATTCACCATTGTCAGGCAAGATGTCTCTGTAGGCATCTACATCTTTCCTTGGCCTCAAGTCCCAGAGCCTTGGAACTAGATTAGACTGGCAGACAGCCAGACTAGCATTTTGCCTAGCCTGACCTTCTTACTTAATCCTACTTATATAGTACTACTATTATGCAATCCAGTAATTTTCTGTAGCAGATTTACCCAGGTTTCCAGTTCATTTTTCAGCATATGCCCTTTTAAATATGTGTTTCTGTCTGCCTTGCAGAAATATAAAAGATCACCAGAGCTGATGATAACATAGCTTTCAGTTGCAACATCTTTGCTTTCTTGCAGAAATGCAAGCTATCATTACTTGAAAACTGGCTTTGAAATGTTTTGTGTCATTGTTATTGTTGCTGTTGTTTCTTTTTAAACAAAATCAGGCAAAGACGAGAGTCAAATCTGAACACTAGCCCTTGTGGGTGCTGGGTAGAGAGGAACCTGAAGTCTGTCTCACACAACATGCTCGGCAACTTGGTGGATTTGATAATGTAAATATAATTTCTGTATCTAGTGCGAGCTTTTATATATTAAACCAGTGGGAGGCAGAGGCTATAGAGAGCTTTCTATATTTAATGAAGCTGTTCATTATCTAGGGATGTGATCCAGGAAATACCTAATGCATTTGCTTCAAAGTCCAAATTTTGTGGTGGCAGATGGGATTAGTGTAAGAATACCCAGAAGCCAGTTCTCTTTCTGAAGAAATAATAATGATGATGAATATTGTTATTACAGTGATTTCTTTCATCAAGGATCTAAGTATTTTATTAACCGGACTTACAGCCTGGTATAATTTCAAGGTAAAAATAGAGCTCTTTTTTTCCTTCCTGCTGACAGACAAAGATTTCTAGGTTAAAATTAAATCACATTTTAGTAATGACCTTCTTCCACAGGTTAGACAAAAGGGAAAGGTTAACCAGAATTTAGATAGAAACCAGTACATGATTCATTTATCTGAGATTGCTTAACATTTTCAGATGAGTTAAATACCATATAGTCTATTCATTAGAGGGTACCAATACATATTGGTAATCTTGAAGACTTAATGGGTGAACTGAGGTACATTCATTTCACTTTTCTTAGGTATGGTCTATGGAATCTTACTTCCTAAGATGTTCTAAGGAGAAAAAAATAGTGAGATGCATTTGAAAACTGGTCCACGTATATAATATATATATTATACTATAATTATATATATTAATATTATATATTATATATGTCTTATATAGGTATGCACAGTCCAAATTAACATTTTAAAGATTCTGAGAAGTACTGCAACAAAGAAATTTCTCTGACTTGTTTAAACCAGTTTTTCCCAAATATATTTGGCCACAGAACTTCTGTCTTGAGTAATACCTGTTGGCACCTTTAAAAATGACCTTTCCAGAGAACACGCATTGTGAAACTCAGATTTATTCATTTATTACACATTGACAAGATCTGGATCCTAAATATTTCAATTCTTCTTTTGGAGGTTTTTAAAATATAGTTTATTTTAAATTCTGGCCATTATCTACATGGAATGAGGATAATATTTTTGCTTCATCCTTTTCCATTCCAAAAAAACATCATTCCAAGATATGAAACTGGCCACATCTGTGACACTGCTCTCAACCACTTTAAGTTGGAGAAGAAAATGACCTTTTACTTTTTTAAAAAGAACACAAATAAGGAAAAGTGCATAATATTCCGCCCCATTTATTTACCAATTAAACATAATGGTGAGTCATTTTTTTTCCATGTGAACAACAGAATTACTAATGCATAAACACAAAATATGTCTGTTTTTAATCAAGAATCTGAACTCTTGGTCAGATTATTCTCAGATATTTTTTTGATTAATGCTATGGCCTGGCTAATGAGGTTAAACTATCACGTAGCTATTTAGCTACCCATTTTTTTAAAATGAGATTTGAAAATCTAGTTGGGCAGATGCCAAACACCAAAAGAGATTTATTATATGCATGACTATCATAATCCATATGTAGAAACTTACCTGTCTGCAAATGAGAGAGAGAATGAGCCCAATTAGGGAGTAAATTATGATTTCAGGCTTTTTCAATGAATGAAGTCATTTTTTTAAAGAGTTCAAAAACATTACACATAAGGAGTCCCTAAAGAAACTTATTTTTTCATTCACTCAAAAAGTACTTATTAAAGCATAGGCATAAGTATAAGGCAATATGCTAAGTATTAGCTGAATGTCTAATTAAGAGAGACAAAGATGGTTAAATCTCAGATTCTTGAAATCATCATGCAACTGTAAAGATACACATAGTTCCCAATGGACATCATTATGTGGAAGACACTTTAGGGATGACAAGATTATTGACCAGGCTTTGGTCTGAAATCTTTTTGTGCTCTCCTTCTCTAACACCTTGGGCTTAACTGTGAGCTTAGTCTCTCCAGAAAGAGAACAGCAACCCCAGTCCCCAAAATAATTCTGATCCTCAAAATTTTATCATTTCAATGAGTAGTAGAGTCAGGCACAGACAAAGAGAAGAAAATAACATTTTTCCCCAAAATTCAAAGAAGACCTAACCTAACCAATCAATCTACTTCCTGCCTCCTTCCATGTGGATCTACTGTAATTCTGCTAGGTCTTTCTTCCAAACGTCTGAACTGGTTGTGGTTTGAAGATCCCCTTCAAAATGGGAGACGATCCCATCTATATTTCCAAGAGTGCCGAAAGAGAAAAGTAACCAAAGAAGTGTTCCAAACAGAAAATAGCTACTTGATGTGGAAAATTTCCTGATTTCTTAATCTAAAAACTCTATAACCTGTCATTATGACCTATTCATGTCCTTGAGGCTAGAGTTATGAATGGAAAAGTGGAAGGTGATTGAGTTCCGCCAAGAGGTTATGTGTGTGTGTGTGTGTATCTTTAGGGAGCTTACATTCTAGGAGTAGTTGTGTCTGTCAAATGAGGCTACACTTCAGACTCAATAAATAAAAATGGGTCCAAGGCCCCTCTCCACATATCCATATTTTTTTATAACACATCTAGGTGATTTCTAAAACTACCATCTTTTCTACAGATAGGCATTGGGTTGCCTCTGATAACTTTAATATAAAACAAACTATAATAACAATCATCACTGGAGTCATCAAACAGAGAATGATCTTTGCTACATGAGTTATACTCAAAAGTCAGGTGGATGAGTTGCCTGTATCAAGGAAATATGTTTACAGGGCAGGGGCCTAGAGCAAAGTCACAGCATCTTTTCAGGTGTGGTGGGAGAGTTTATCAGCACAAACCAAGCAAAGAAGCCATTCTGTGGGTCTAGGGCTAGGGTTCAGAACAAGAACTTACCATTGAACACGGGTTTTTATAATTACTCAAGTGGGTGTATGAAGCAAGGCAAAAAAGAATAAAATTCACTAAATTCAAAAACTGCACTGAGCAAAATTTAAGCTTTCGTTCATAATTAATGGCCTCTGAATCTTCAGTATGAGCATCAATTCTTACTGGTTTCGCAAAGTAGTAGTAAATATTTCAAGAAAGTGAAATTAAAGATACATTTCCATTCCCCGACTTGCCTCTTCTCATAACATACACATGTAACATATGCTTTTATATAACAGAAAACCCAGAGATCTGCATATCTGTGGATGAAAGAGAGTACATGGGGATAACATGAGAGTGTACAACTGACTCATAATTTTAATACATTTTTATTCTCCAATATTTAAAGGAGAAATATTGAACTTCTGAAACATAATTTAAACGTTATATTATGATATATATTGTATATACAGACTTTGTTTGTTTATTTATTTATTTGAATATACAGTACTTTTGAGGCCCCAGAGCAAATGTGTAAGTTTGCTGGGATGTAGTGACACTTCAGGGAAGGAAACGCATCTTCCCTAGGGGACATTTCTTAAACATGGATGTTACTGTAAGTGAATCAATGGAATGCTTCTAAATGAAAACTTTAATACCTTTTGACTCAAATTTAAGTGACAAAATTTTGGGAACATTATGGGCCCATGTATATAACACATGTGACAGTTTTTAATAGGAAAAATAATAGTTCACATAGTTCACCCGGAAAGAAGGTCAACAAGGAGCTGCCATGGGAAACTGCTCCAGCAATGATTCAAAACTGGAGCAAGTTCACAGATGTTTGGTCTCTGATAAGAATGAGGTGCCAGTTATTATTTGCCTGAGGTGACCTTTTAAAACAATGTCAAGTCCCAAAGAACTCCCACCATCTGGATGGTTGCTGGCTCTAAGACATGGATCTAAATTAGGCACAGAAAGTAAACCAGGATTATCTTAAACAATGACAAACTGATCTTAATTTGTAATAGGCCTTTGTTGGCTCCGTGGTTGAGACCATTTCCCTCTCTGTGTGGCTCCTAATTTCCTGGGTAATAACAAGCATTAGTCTTTTCAGTTAACTCTCATCACAAGCCTACTTACACAAAGCACAGGAGAATGAGCCCCTACCCTTTTCTACTCTCAGATTCTTTCTAGACAGAGGTGCGCCCCTAGGATAGGATGCACAATATATGATAGGCAACTATGTGATTAATTGTCTACCTCCACTTCTAGCAAAGTTACTGGGAGAAACAATGGATCTGTACCTGGGAACTCTGTGAAACACGCAGGATCAAAAGAACACTTTTACATTTAATAAATTCTAACCCACAGCACAAAGCTCTTCCCAAATCCTCTCCAGGCGTTCAACAAAGGTAGAGCTAGCTAGATAATATATGACTAAACTATTGATTACTATTTACTTCATTGCTTTTGGTTGTTCTCATTATAATAAAATTTTTATAAAGCCCTGGTCCTCCCATCTCAAAAAACCATGAAGAGTATATGGGTCATGTAACCCTTCCTAAATCTTCAACCCTAATTGGATAAACCCCCATTGTGCTCTTGATTCACATCACTGCTTCAGTCAAAAAAAAAAAAGAAAAACTTCAAAATATTCCATAGTTCTTCCTGCTTTGTCTCCTGTTTCATCTGTTTCCCCACAAATTCTTAGAGATCTATATACTTTTTTCCTGGATGCATTGACAACCTATTTTATCCTTACTAATTACTCAAAATATATTTCCCTCCTCTTATAGTCAATCAATAAGGCCCACTCAACATTATCTGTATTTTTACATTGCTTAATTTTTGGATTTTTTTGTTTGTTTGTTTGTTTGTTTTCCTTGCTGAGGAAGATTAGCCCTGAGCTAACATCTGTTGCCAATCTTCCTTGTTTTTTCTTGAGGAAGATTAGCCCTGAGCTAATATGTGCACCAATCTTCCTCCATTTTTTTTTTTTATTTTTGTGAGGAAGTTCAGCCCTGAGCTAACATCTGCCAATCCTCCTCTTTTTTGCTGAGGAAGATGGGCCCTGGTCTAACATCTCTGCCCATCTTCCTCTAGTTTATGTGCGATGCCGCCACAGCATGGCTTGACAAGCGGTGTGTCGGTGCGCACCCGGGATCTGAACCCCGGGCTGCCGAAGTGGAGCGCGTGCACTTAACTGCTATGCCACCGGGCAGGCCCCAATCTTCCTCTATTTTGTATGTGGGTCGCCACCATAGCGTGGCTGGTAAGTGGTATAGGTCCATGCGCAGGATCTGAACCCATGAACCCAGGCCACTGAAGCAAAATGCACTGAACTTAACCACTACACCACGGGGCAAGACCCAGTGTTGCTTAATTTTGTATTTCAAATTAAATTAGCTATACAAATGTTAGTAATTATTTTTTATTTGTATGCTCTTACATACATACATACACACACAATTAGCTGAAAAATGTGTTAATGTAAGATTTTTTCAGTTATCTCCCCCCAAACTGAATCATACTACTTGATCAAGGCACAACGCCTCATCTGGTTGGCATATATACAATTTGAAAACATAGGATCTAGAAATAAATAGTCAGCCTCTATAGGACTTGCCTACTATAACTAAATTTTGTAGGTGATGGACTTGGCACTAAGATTGTCCTTGTTAATTTTGATCCTTTATTCACATGCCTTTTCATCCTTAGTATACAAATCACTACTCTCTGGCCACATTGTCCTGCAGGGAAAAACAAATTCTCAAGATGTTTATTCACCCAACAAACATTGAATGAAGACCTAAGTGTGCACCAGATACAATATTATGTACTGGGGAGACAGAAATGATTCTTTCCCTAAGGAGCCATTATCTAGTGGGGAGAGAACTAAAAAGAGTGAGGAAAGAGCTAAAAAGAGTGGGGAGATATGCTAAGATAGATATCATCTACAATAGATATGAGCCCAGTGTTTGGGTGATGCCTGAACTATGGTATAGCATAGCAAAGAGTTAAATATGTTTAGGTTCATATCCCAACTCTGCTGCATAAAACGTGACCAAGGAAATGTTATATAACATCTATAGATAAGTTTCCTTATCCAAATGTGGCTCCTTTTTTTTGGTTTTTCATCTTTTTTTAAAATTTTATTCAGGTCATGTTGGCTTATAATGGTTATAAATTTCAGATGTACATTATTGTGAATGTGGCATTCTTAATTCATGACTGGTGTGTCATCAAGGGTAATGATAGTTTATGAAAATTACATGCAACATAGTAGGTACACAAAAGAGGCCATGTGTGATAAATATCAAGAGGAGAAGCCCAGGGAAGAACACTTAATTCTGCCTGAAAATGATTGGGAGAGGAGACTCTAAGAGGAGGTGGCTAATAAATATAGAAAAGAGACAGATCCTGAATCTCTGTATGATGAATGAAGAAGTTTGGGCTTAAATCTGAAGTTACTGAGCAAGATTTTGAGGAAAGGAGTGGCTTGACTGAATTAGAATTTGAGGAATAAATCATTTGGGTCACTTTATAGAACATGGATTAGAGCTGAGCAAGACTGAGGAGGAAAGCTAATTGGGACGCTGTTAAATAGATAAGGGGATCAGTTTCATAAAACTGAATTAGCTTGGTAGCAGTGGATGTAGACAGAACAGAAATTGGTGGTCAATTAGGCGTGATAGGAGGGGATCAGAGTTTGACTGTGAGGATGCTGGTTTCAAAGCTGGCTGTATTGTGTCACCATTCAGTCACCAACATAATTAAGGCATTAGCTTGAACTGGCTATGTGTCTGTGAAGAAATGAAACTGATGCCCTTCGTAGTTTGTGAAACCAGACCCATAACTTTGTGGTTATACAGCATATATGAGAAAATAAGTTTGCTTTGAAGGTAGTGCCAACTGTACATTTCATCTATTTGTTAAAACTTACTTTGAGTTTCCTATAATCTGAAAAAACATAAAACATGTCCTCAAACTTCTCCTTTGTAGATATATAATATGTCTTTTCTCTCAACATAGTCCAAATTTATAAAAAATGAAGCTTGCATACAGAAGGTCTTATCTTTCTTAGCTAAGGTCAATGGTAAACAATGAAGCAATTAACAAAAGCTTTTTGGCCACATCTTTCTTATCCCTTATCTAACAAAATGTGGTGTATTTTGGCAGGTTGTACTTGGAAAAGCAACACAATGAATCATCTTTAACATGATGATTTCACATCTTGACTATCATAGAAACATTTTCTGCATAATCTTAATATCATAACTTCTTTTAACTCTAAATCATCTGTATTGTACAAAATCATATTATATGCATCATTACATTATATTACTAAAAAATAACAAATTTTGCATAAATCATCAGTAATAAACTTATTAAGTTTCTGGACAACTAAAATATAACTACATTTCCGAGTTGACTAAAACCAGAAGGCAAAAATCAATGAGGGATAACATCAAGCTGTGGCAGGCTGAATAATGGTCCCCAAAGATATTGACATTTGAATCCCTGAAACTTGTAAATATGTTACTTTATATAGTAAAGGAGACTTTGTAGATGTGATTAAGTAAGAGATTTTCAGATGGGAAAATTATCCTTGATTATCAGAGGGTGCCCAATGGAATCACAAGTGTTCTTACAAGTGGGAAGCAGAGAGAGATTTGACAAAAGAGGAGAAGGTGATGTGACAACAGAAGCAGAGAAAGGAGTGAGGTGGCTCCAGCAGCTTCTAGAATTTGGAAGAGGCAAGGAATAGATTCTCTCCTAGAGTCTCCAGAAGGAGCTAGCCCTGCTGACTCCGTAATTTTAGCCAAGAAAGACTCATTTTGGACTTCTGACTTTCAGAATTTTAATAAAATAAATTTGTGTTAAGTGACTGTTTGTAGTAATTTATTAGAACAGCAATAGAAAACTAACATAGATTTTGATACCTGAAAGTGGGGTGTTGCTGTAACCAATACCCAAAAGTGTGGAAGAATTGGGTAATGGGAAAAGGCTGGAAAAATTATGGGGAGCATGGTAGAAAAAATGTAAATTGCCTTGAAGAGACTGTTAGTGGAGATATGAATGTTAATCCCTCTGCTAGTGAGAACTGAGAAAGAAGTGAGGAGCATGATCAAGAAAGCCTAGGGGCCGGCCCGGTGGCGCAAGCGGTTAAGTGCACACGCTCCGCTACGGCTGTCCGGGGTTCGCTGGTTCGGGTCCCAGGCGCACACCAACATACCGCTTGTCAAGCCATGCTGTGGTGGTGTCCCATATAAAGTGGAGGAAGATGGGCATGAATGTTAGCCCAGGGCCAGTCTTCCTCAGCAAAAAGAGAAGGATTGGCAGATGTTAACTCAGGGCCGATCTTCCTCAAAAAAAAAAAAAAAAGCCTGTATCAGCTTATAGAATACCTAAATCATCATAAACAGACTGCTGATTGAAATATGGAGGGTAAAGGTGCTGCTTGTGAGATCTCATAAGGAAAAGAGGAACACATTATCAGAAACTGGAGGAAAGGGTATCTTTATTATATACTGGCAGAAAACTGCGCAGAATTGTACAGTTATGTAGAAAATGGAACTTGTAAGTGCTGAACTTGGAAATTTAGCTGAGGAAACTCTCAAGGAATGTGTTGGAGGTATAGCCTGGTTTATTCTTGCTACTTGTAGTGAACTGCAAGTGGAAAGAGATAGTCTGAGGTAATAAGTGTTAAGCAAAAAAGAACTAGCACTTGATGATTGGGGGAATTCTTAGCCTATCCAGATTCCAAAAAACGCTACAATGGAGAGTCGTGGTCAGGAGGCATGCTCTGGAGAGAAAGCCAAGTGTGTGGTTGGCAATATTGCAAGTGCCTCTGAAGGATCAGAAGGTAAATTATTCAGTCACACAGGGCCGTTGAAGAGATTAGGCACGTGACTCATGGATCCCCTCAGCCATCCCAGCGGAAGCCACCTCTAACCTTCCAAGATTCATGTCCATCCCACATGCAAAATACATTCACCCCATCCAAGGTCTTCAAAATTCTCAAACTATTACAACGTTAATTCAAGTCCAAAAATCTCATACAAGTCTCATTAGCTGAAAATTCCCTCATCATCTAAATTAGGGATGAGTGAAGTTCTAGATATAATCCATCCTGGGAAAAAAATCCTCTCCGTCTGTAGACCTGTGGGGACCGTTTTTGGATTTATGACCTTCAGAACTGTAACAAAATAAATACATCTTGTTTTAAGCCACTAATTATGTGGTAATTTGTTACAGCAGCAATAAGAAACTGATAATGAAGCTTTAAAACTTTTTAAAATTTCAGCATTTTTGTTTGGTAGCCTCTCCAAACAATACATAAAAGTAGAAGACCTTGGTTTCAATGGAAATTTGTCAAAAAAGTTGTCAACATTTTCTAGCAGATTTTTTTTTTCTGACAACGAAGTAGAAAAATTTATAGGTTAGTTGAAAGTCAGTAAAGACATTCTGCCTTACATGATATATTTTCATCCTTGTTTGAATGAGAACAAGGACAGATATTCTTTTAAGTCTAACCTCACCATATTCCCATAGGTCAGCCGACTTCGGCAAGTTACCTAACTTTCTGAGGCTCAGATTGCTAATATATAAAGGAAGGAAAGTCATAATACCTAATTTATGAGATAACTATGAGATGAAATGACATCATTTGTAAATTCTAAAATAATAGCAATGTTAATATCTTATTATTTTCTCCTTATTTTATTATTTTAGTATTTGTTAGATCCCTGTTGACCAAGAAAGGAAAAAAAGAAAGATTTTATTTTACTTAGGGATTTGTTTTTAAAGCTACAAATTATAAACTAAAATACTTTTTGAATCATTCAAAATTGCTTCAAATTATAATAAAGCAAATACTTTAAAAGCACAATTTTATTTTGTATATGAACTTGTAACAATTAAGGATAAACTTTCCAGTATTCCTTTTTTGTGTGTGATGAAGATTAGCCCTGAGCTAACATCCAATGCCAATCTCCCTCTTTCTGCTGAGGAAGATTGGTCCTGGGCTAACATCCATGCCCATCCTCCTCTACTTTATATGGGACGCCGCCACAGCATGGCTTGACAACCTGTGTCGGTCCGTGCCAGGATCCAAAACTTCAAACCCCGTGCCGCCAAAGTGGAGTGCACGAACCTAACCACTACGCCACGGGACCAGCCCCCAGTATTCCTTACTTTAAGAAAACCTAGTTCACAACATCTTAGACTTACAGAACAGATTAGGGAATTATTATTTATTTGAAAGGTATCACTTAAAGGCTTCTTTGAAAAGCCACCACAGGAAAGAATTACATAAATAAATGTAAAAATGTCTACAATATAATATTTTTAAATACTTAGGATGAGATTATGGGGCATTCTCCAGAACAAAACTATTTTCTTTCCATGTGTATGTATTTCCTTTAACTTTAGAAGAATGTCCCATCATGTACGCAAGGGCTATTTTTAACTTGTGTATATTCAAAAGAATATGTTATTAATAATCTTAGAGCTGTTTGCTTTTATATTTCTGAATTTTCTCTACACATAGGATTTAAAATTTAAGAAATTTTTTATGTATTTCCTATCTTGAATTAGGAAATGTATGTTTTCAGATAAAATGATTTATCAGTTTAGTTTTAATTAAAAAATATATATATTAAATAGGATAACATATATAACACATACTTACCAAAATCTCTGATACACAACAGGCATTCAAAAAGTAGAAACAGCTTTAGTAAAATAAAAAATTATAACTATATTATATTATCATATCATTATTAATGTTATCAATTTAGAAAGGGCCAAAGTGTTATATGCACGTCTTCACAGAGATGAGAGTAAGACTTTGGCTATGCAAACACACTTGATAAGCGTCTTTAATCCAGCCACA
Source organism: Diceros bicornis minor (assembly GCF_020826845.1). Lineage (NCBI taxonomy): Eukaryota > Metazoa > Chordata > Mammalia > Perissodactyla > Rhinocerotidae > Diceros > Diceros bicornis. The sequence goes on from NC_080766.1 coordinate 14,841,548, forward strand.
GAGATAAAGTTTTAAAGAAACAAATTAATTGTTTTATGTGATATTTTAATTTAAGTGAACATATTTGGTTTATTTTTTAAACTAGTTACAAATTTTTTTAAAAATTTAAATTATGTAGGGCCGGCCCTGTGGCTTAGCGGTTAAGTGCACACGCTCCACTACTGGCGGCCGGGTTTGGATCCCGTGTGCACACTGACGCACCGCTTCTCCGGCCATGCTGAGGCCGCGTCCCATATACAGCAACTAGAGGGATGTGCAGCTATGACATACAACTATCTACTGGGGCTTTGGGGAAAAAAAAAGGAGGATTGGCAATAGATGTTAGCTCAGAGCCGGTCTTCCTCAGCAAAAAGAGGAGGATTAGCATGGATGTTAGCTCAGGGCTGATCTTCCTCACACAAAAAATAAATAAATAAAAATAAAAATTTAAATTATGTAGATGCTATGATGCATACAAAACTGAAAAAGATTGGCATTTATGTTTTCTTTTCTTAGATAGAATGAGTCTTTCTCCTTCCCACTTTTTTGTGAGATAAGTAATATGCATATACCATCAATGTGTAACATCTGCTTAGATATTGAACTTGAGACGATATTGAGATTTAGCACTATTAGGATCAGAATTAGAAATCAGATCAGAAAATCAAAATCATAAATAAAATCCTTGTCAGAATCAGAAATCAGAAATAATCAGAATAACACTAGAAATTTTATTGTCTAAATTTATTCCCATAATCTTGCTATTAAAAAATTCTTAATCTTGAAAAATAACTAAAAGCGCAAACATATTTTTATAGAATTATAAACTTGGGAGTTTTTCTTATCTTCATTAATTATATGTAATTTCATCACTACTGAATCTTAAGTAATATTAATATTAATATAGTAAAATATCCTATATTTAGTCTCACTATGCCCTCATTTTTATTCATGTTTATAGTAGAACATCTGGTTGACATTTTAAAGGCTCCTGTACTGAAATAGAGCTAACAAATGTTATTTGACACCTCATATAACTAAAAGTAATAAATCTAAAAATGTGCAACAATAAGACAAGGTGATATTTGCATCATTTAAAATAACTACGTAAGTGCTATAAACATAATTCACTTTTAAACATCTTTATGTGACAAGGAAATACTTTCAACCAATCACAGTGCTTAGATATAAAAACGATCCATTCTTAATGTACATAGCAAAAAGTGACTCTAGAAGAAAGTGTATATTACAGTATACAATAAGAATCTGACCCAATAAATAAGGGTTAATAAAGTATATAGAAAAAACACATGGTTTAAATTCCAGCTTTCTATAAGGAGAAGCAATTTGAATACAATCAAAAGCAATGTCATACATTTTTTCAATGCGTATTGCCTATATACACATAGAGAGAATTCTCATGATAACTTTTTGCTTGTCAATATATTTTCATATGCATTTGATTTTCACCTTGTAGCCACAATCTAAGTTAGACAACAGACATTTTGATCTCCATTTTATAGATTAGGTAACTGAAACTCAAAGAGATTGAGTTCCTTAGTTTACCCAATTGTAGTAAAATGAAAGTTGGCGCTTGAATTCAAATTTTCTCAAGCTGAATTCCCAAAGTATTGATTTTGAGATGGATTCTAATATTATTAAATATTAAATGTTATTAAATATTCTAATATTATTAAATACTAGAATCCATATACGCTAATCATAAAGAGGCAACAACACATGTCCTGTTAGAGCTAGCCTTCTGGAATTTTCTGAAGGAAAGATGATGATGAATAATGTTTGGGTTCAAAGATATGTCAAGCAAATATTACCTCTCTTCTCTGCCAAAGTCAGAAACAACTGAGAAGTAAGACAAAAGATTATACAGGTATGGACCAAAATATTACCTTTATTGCTACTAAAGTTGGAATTTGGAGAATGTGGCTTGGACAAGTGGCAATGATGGACTTCCTACTATCCATCCCAGAAAATCAGAAGGACATAACCTCCCAGTCACCCACAGCCCTGGACCAACATGAGCCTTTCCATGGGACAGAACCTTTGCTTTTAAAGTGATCCCATAACCAAGAGCATCTGACTTCCTTAGGAAAGCAGACCCCACAAAGAAGGAAAGAGGAAGAGGCCAAGTTTCCCTTGCCCAATACTGACAGGTGCCTGAGGATGTGGAGAGAGGCGAGAGTGTTAACTAGTGGAGTGCCCCCTACACAGAAAAAACTATCAGGAGTGGGGAAGAAATATTTCTTCTCCCTAGAAGCAGGTGTTAATTAATCAAACAAGAAATATAAGTGAACACTATTTAAATTTTCAAAAAGTCTCCCCAAAATTCATAAAGTGTCAAAGTTTACCACAAAACAATATACAAAAAATTAATATTAATGAAAGAATATAGAAGTCCTACTATCCGGATAAACAAGTATTTTATTCAAATGAGACATAGTGGCATCCCCCTATTTATGCTGGACCTGCAGTCCCCATTGGCATATTTTAAAAATAATCTATAAAGGTGTGGCACATGCTTGATATTTCCTGCAATCTCTCTTAAACTGATGTAAAGAAGGAAGTATGCAGCTTATTAAAACAACTTAGATGAGGCTTACCTCCCAACTACAGACCGCTTTGAGTGGGTTGTGTTCCTCCCAGCCCCCTCCAGGAGGCGGAGACTTATATTGAGGTTCTTTACCTCAGTCTCTAGTTCTGAATTTCTAATATAGCAATAAGTCTTATACCCCAGTCACTCCCTCTTACTGGATTTTTAACTATAAATCAAATTCCCCAACTCTCCATTCATATAACGAAATAGCACAGATTTTTGGCCCCCGATACCAGCTTTTGCTGGTGCTATGACTAGAGATAGTCAAATTCCTTGGTCACCATCCGTATCATTTTGGATGAACTTGTAGCATCAAATAGCCTTGTGTTTAGTTTGTGTCGCTCCCTATTGGGCATCATCCCAGTTCTTTGCTAACCTGTTGCATTCTATGTATGTAATGCCTTGATGACAAGTTTCATGATGTCACAAGAAGCATATAACTAAATTGAAATGTATTTGGCAAACATTAAACACTTCCAGATTTTATGTTAAATTGACACAAATAAATTGCAGTGAGATCCTATGTATTTGTTTTCATAGGAAAATCAATAATTATATGCCAATTTGGAAAAATAGAAAGTCATGATTTGGAGGGTGGGAGGTGGAATGGGGGGAAAAATCCATACTCTACTCAAAGCCTTTTCTTCTGCCACGTAGAAAGGCTCTGACAGTTATTGTACTGATCCATCACTACTCAGAGTGTAGTCTACACACCAGCAACATCACATAGGAATTTTCTAGAAATGCAGAATTTCAGACCTACTTAATTAGCATCTGTATTTTAATAAGACCCCAGGTGGTGCCTATGTACGTTAATATTGAAGAGGCACTGTATTATTCCATGAATACAACTAGTCAAAGAGCATTTGGAGCCCACAGCATGTTGGGATATGAAAAAAAAAGCTTTTAGGAATAAAACAGAATTGTTTTAGTTTCTTGCACTTGTTCAAAACAACGGATGATCCACACCTGGAAAATCTCCTTGATCTGCCTCAAGAAATAATGAAATTGAAGAAAGTCTGGAGAATGACAAAGTTCAGTTATTGAGGGCAAAGAGGAGCTGCCACATGTGGAAGGGCTAAACATGAAAGATGAAGCAACAGTGATCAAAGTTTGTAAAATCATGAGAGGCACAGAGAGTGCGTTCACTGAGATCAGTGTCAGGGAACTGCCTACGCTGGAGAAATACGTCTGTCCTCTACCCCGCATGTGTAGGTTAAGTGTCTGCGCCTCAGACAGCCAAGCAGCTGTTTGTAGTTACCAACAGTTTACTTGCAAGCCAGGTTCAGTCAGGACTGAATCTCAACCAAGTGAGAGAAAGATCAAGACAGTGGAGGCCAAGACAGTGCCCCGGCTCCATGTCAAAATTCTTCTTTGCTTCACTCCTCATCTCCAACCACCTTTCCTCTTCACCATTCCAAAGGGGCGCTCTTCAATTATTTTTGCTGCCTGTCAGTAGTTTCAGAATATTTAGCTGGACTTTGCACACTCTTTCCTCCTCTGCTCACTGGGATGGATGTTCTTGTGATATCTTTTGCTTACCTGATCTCAGACTGACAACTGCTCAGACACCCCAGCTGATCAGCTTCTGACATTCCTTCAGGCCACCTCAGCTCTTTCTGGTAGGTGAATGAGAGTTGTTAGATATAGGGCACTCCTTGGACCTTAACCCAGTGAATTCATTCAAAAAACAGGAAGTATTTCTCTATATAATAGTGAAGCTATCCTGTAAATGGCAGACTATAGAACTACAAATAGATTCAAGAAGGTTTGATATTAAAATCATTAAACCCATGGGAATCCATTAAATCATTAAAATCCACAGGAATATTTAAAGGAAGAAAGAAGATTTAAATGTTCCTTGTTAATATGGTGGAAGACCTCCCATAAAATACGCCTACGTGGGCAAAGACAGGGCACTGAGTGGACGGAACATATTTTCACCCAGTGTGACATCTTTTTATACTCAGTTATAAATTAATAATATTATTTAGTTCTGAACTCTCATTATGGTTGAGGAAACTGAGGAACAAATAGAAATCTCTGGCATATTTAGTACAGTTATTTTATTTTGTTCTCAATTGTTTCTGAATACACAAGATATAATTTTCAAGTTTCCATATTGTCAATATGTTAGCATTCTTTAATGATGTTTACTTATAAACACTATTCTCCTTTCATTTTCATGATATGGGAAGCAGACAGATTGATAAAAATGTACAGAAATCTGCAATATGATGTATTTATACAAGAGGACATTTATAGAATTGAAATTGTGGACTAGAAAAGAATTTAGTTCAGAGAAGGATAAAAAAGAGAGACAAAAATGGGAAATAAAGTGAACTAACATTTTCTGGGTCCCTGTTATGTGCCAGATATGGTACTCATACTTTAAAATATAACCAGATAATAAGACGTTTTCTATAACCTCCGAGTTTCTAGTCAACATCTCTAAGGCCAGAAAAAAATACAATAGGTGCCAGTACGCTTCCAGCTTTAAACTGATTCCTACATCATCTATGCAGGGCTTGCATAATGCTTGCTTCTGCCCGCATTAACCCATCACCCACCTCCAGCCTCTACACATGGGAGACAAGAGTGACAGGGAATTGAGGACAATGGTGGTGAGGGGAGAGAGTGGTAGGTGTGCTCTGCCCACTCCATGGTGCAGGGACAGGAAGGGCTTCTGTTCCTCTCAAGCTAATTGAGGATGGTTTCATGGGGACCGTTGGAGAGCATGGTGTATATTGCCTGGATTTTGATAGACAGAGTCTGATTTCTGATTCACCCATGAAAAATCCAAAGAAAGAAAATCTACAGATCTTTTCCCGCACCAATTTCCCAACCTGAGGTAGGCCCAGCTAGTTGAGGGAAGGAATATTAATTGGTGAAGTTGGGAGTTTTACTATGATACTTGCCCAGATTTTGAATACTAGGAAAAGGAGATTATCCATTATCACTTGATAGCTGGAAAAGCTTTGGGCCTTGAATGACTCTTACATAGAAGGAAACAATAAACAAAGAAATGGGATTATAGCTGCTTTCTGTTGTCCTACTGAGCTCAACTTATTTTAGTAATTAGGTCACACACACACTATCTGTAAGGTAACATTAAAATTCTGTCCATAATCACACAGCCAGTAACTATGTTTTATTTTATTTTGCAAATCTTTTCCTCTTTTCAATAAATCGCATTGTAAATGAATTTACTGCAAATCCACACACCTGCCTTTCTGCCTAATTCCTCCCTATTTCCCCCAAATAAACTTCTAGTCAAATAATAATTATCACCATTTATAAACTTGTTTTGTTTATATTTTACTTTATTATCATTACTTTAAATTTGACCTCCTGTATTTTCTGCCTGTTTTAATGCCATCACATTTATTAAATACACAAGTCATCTAAGCTGAATTTAATCTCTGCTTTAAAGCAATTCCATTTTCGAGTGTCTGTGTGTCAGCCACTGTGGGAGGGATATAAGGTGAAATGATATAACACCATTGATCTTAAGAAGCGAATGGATCTGGTAGGAAAGACATGTACATACACACACACATATGTATATTGTTTTACTAAAATGCAAAGCAACATTTGATAATCGTATGATAGATATAAAGAGTTATGGAAGATCAGAGGAGAGCATCACTAGTTCTGACTAAAGCAGGCACAGCCGAAGGTGGCAAAAATTGGTTCTGGGGTGGGGAGCAAGAAAACTTACTCTTTTTACATATAAAACATTGATATACATACAGTACATAAACCTATACAATCTGTCTGTGGTGTTCAAAATTCATGGGGAGGACAATTAGCAAAAAATGTCTCAAAGGCTCTTGGGTGGTGAGGGAGGTACAATGACAGAAAAAACTTTGAAAAACCCTGGACTAGAGGAATCAGTGAGGACAATCCAGAGAATTTTTTTAAGTTTTTATTTTGAACCAATGTTAGACTTACAAAAAAGTTGTCGAGATAGTACAGAAAGTGTCTGTATATCCCTCACCCAACGTTTCCTCTGACTGCTTTCAGGATTTTTTCTTTATCTTTGATTTTCAATAGCTTGAAAATGATGTGCCTAGATGTAGTGGGGTTTTTTGACATTTTTCCTGCTTGTTGTTCTCTGAGCTTCTTGGAACTGTAGTTTCGTGTTTGACATTACTTTGAGGAAATTCTCAGTCATTATTGTTTCAAGTATTTCTTTAGCTCTTTTCTCTCTTTCTTCTCCTTCTGGTATTGCTATTACGCTTATGTTACACCTTTTGTAGTTGGCCCACGGTCCTTGGATATTCTGTTTTTTTCAGTCTTTGTTCTCTTTTGCTTTTCAGTTTCTGAGGTTTCTATTCATATCTCCTCAGGCTCAGAGACTCTTTCCTCAGCCACTCCAGTCTACTAGTAAGCCCATCAAAGGCATTCTTCATTTCTATGATTGTTTTTTAATTCTAGCATTTCTTCTTGGTTCTTTCTGAGGGTTGCATCTCTCTGTTTACATTGCCTATCCATTCTTGCACGCTGTCTGCTTTATCTATTAGAACCCTTAGCATATTAATCACAGTGTTTAAATACCCAGTCTGAGAATTCCAACATCTCTGCCATGTCTGCTTCTGATGCTTGCTCTATCTCTTCGAATTGTGATGGTTCTTTTTTTAAAGGGGGCAAGTTAACTTTATTACTTTTTTTTTTTTTTCCTGAGGAAGATTCACCCTGAGCTAACATCTGTGCCCATCTTCGTCTATTTGGTATGTGGGATGCCACCACAGCATGGCCGACGAGTGGTGTGTAGGTCTGTGGCCAGGATCAGAATGAGCAAACCCAGGCTGCCAAAGTGGAGTGCACTGAACTTAACCACTACACTATGGGGGCCGGCCCTCAAATTGTGTTTTTTGCCTTTTAGTATGCCTTGTAATTTTTTCTTGATAGCTGGAAATGCTGTAACAGGTAAAAGGAACTGCTGTAAATAGGACTTTACAGGTGGTGGTGAGGTGTGGGGGGAGGTGAAGTGTTCTATAGTCCTATGATTAGGTCTCAGTCTCTTAGGGAGCCTCTGCCTGCCTCTGGGCTGTAAACTTCACAAGTGTTTCTCAGTTTTTTTCCTGCCCTCTTAGGTGGGACAGGATGACTGGAGTGGGCTGGAGTTGGGTATTTCCCTTCCCCCAGATCAGTTGGCTCTGGTAGTACCCCAGCAGTTAGGCTCTGGTTGACTAGTTTCTCCTGAGGGCAGGCCTTGTTAAGAATAGAATGCTCTGGTGTATTTTCTCCTCTCCCCGCGTGAGGGGATTTTTCTCCAATATTTCCTGTGGGACCCTGATCAAGCTCCCAGAGGTGCATCTCACAATATTGTGGGGGCCACCCTATGATTGGGTCCCCCTGGAGATTTTACTCTCAGACTTGTCCACACTGAGGCTCCAGCAATTAGTTAATTACAGTTCAGTTTTCCTACCCGGCGCTTGTTCCCACAGAGCTTTCTGCTTTGAGTCTCTACTCCAGAAAGCCGGGACTCCCTGTATTCGCCTGTCTGCCTCCCCAGTCTTGGGGACAACAGTTTGCCCTGTGTCTTACCCTCAGTTGTGGATCAAGAAGAGTCGTCGATTTTTCACTCTGTTTAGCTTTTTACTTGTTGTTAGGCCAAGTGGCTACTTGCAAGCTCCTTACATGGGGAATCGGAAACCAGAAGTTCCCACTCAAGGTTTCCTAAAGGAACATCTTACATAAACATAGTAAAATGATCAGAACCAGGAAATTAAATTGATACTATACCATTAATTAAAGATCTTATTTGAATTTCACAAGTTTTTCCATAAATTTCTTTTTCTAGGATCCCACATTGCATTTAATCATTTCTCCTTAGTTTCCTTCTTCGCTTGGGGTAAATGTAGCCCCTAGGAAAGATTGGGCCATGTCTGGAGACACATTTGGTTCTTACAGCTGGAAAGGTGCTACTAGCATCTAGTGAGTAGAGACCGGGGATGCTGTTAAACTTCCCGTAATGCAAAGGACAGCCTCCTACAACAAAGAATTATCCAGGCCATAGTGTCAACAGTGTGAGAAATCCTGAATTGAAGGAATAACATGTGCACAAACTTAGTGAAAGTTGTGCAGCACTTCAAAAGAGTAATTAGTTGTCCAGACTGACATTATGGAAGTTGTCTTAGTCAGCTGAGGCTGCTATAACAAAATACCATAGACTGGGTGGCCTAAATAACACACATTTATTTCTCACAGAGCTGAAGTCTGGAAAGTCCAAGATTAAGGTGCTGGCAGATTCGGTTCCTGATGAAGACCCACTTCTTGGCTTGCAGAGAGCTGCCATCTTGCCGTGTGCTCACGAGTGCTCTTCTTTGTGTGCATGGGGAGAGAGAGCCTTGGTCGCTTGCTCTTTGTATAAGGACAGTGATCCCATTAGGGGTGCTCTACTCTCAAGACCTCATCTAAACCTAATTACTTCCCAAAGGACCTACCTCTTAATATCATCTCATTGGGGATTAGGACTTCAACATATGAATTTGGTGGAGAGGTGGGGCACAAATATTCAGTCCATGAAAGACGGGGCATCTCAACAAGCAATTTTTTTTTTTTAAACAGCGTGCTCTGGGTTTTTTTTCCTGTGTTGTTTTGTTTTGTTTGTTTGTTTGCAGGGAAGGATTTGCCCTGAGCTAACATCTGTTGCCAATCTTTCTCTTTTTTTTCCTTCTCTCCAAAGTCCCGAGCATGGTTGTATATCCTAGTTGTAAGTCCTTCTAGTTCTATGTGGGCTTCTACCATAGCATGGCAACTGACAGACAGGTGGTGTAGTTCCATGACTGGGAAACGAACCCAGGCCACCAAAGCAGAGAGCACAGACCTTTAACCACCAGGCCATCAGGACTGGCTCAGCAATTATTTTTGAAATGTAGTTTAAAGTCAGCTTGGGAAATTTGAATGCAATGTTAATAGATTTAGGCCCTCTTATATAAGCAATTGATATTTGTAGTGGTTTTTTTTTTTTTGGTCTTGTTTGGAGTGGCTGTCCAGCATCCAAATTCCCTCCTGATATGGGGCCTCCCCACTGCATGCAGTATGTATGTGATGCAATACCTCTTCCCACACTACAGAAGCTGGAGGGAAACATTCCTCTCCTGCCTAGTGATGAAGGTGACCTGCAGCAGCAATCACAGCACCCTGGCCCAACTGTTCCTGCTAAAATACAGTTATTGCATTTCCAGGAAAGCCCTCCCAACTGACCTTTCCCCCCACACGTTTTTCAGATCTAATCTCCAGCCTCCCATTAATTCTGTTGTTATATTCCATTCTCACTGCTGGAGAGCTAGGATTGGTTTCTGAGCTTGCAGTCACAAGCCCTGACTGAAACAGTGGGTCACCACCTAAGGATTTTCTATAACATTTTCATCATATCTCTGCATTAGGATGTTCACTCTGACTAGTTTGCAGTGTGGATGAAAAACGTGTAGGAGTAGAGATAGTAAGAAGAAATATATTATGGTAGTTTTGACAACACATAGTAGATTGTGAGCTTGCGGTAGAACAGGGGAGGAAAAGAAAAGGAACACAATGTGATAGTGAACATATAATCAGTAAATTGATATGACTTGGTGATTGCAAGGGTGAGGGGAAAGAGTGAAAGGAGAGAGGAGGTCGTTGATGACTTTTGAGATAGTGGTATGAGTAGAACATTGATTCTACTCCAGGAGAACAATATTGTGAGGCAGAATATGAGACACATGACAGTGTTTCAGCATCAAAAGTGAGAATTTGGGGCGGGCCGGCCCTGTGGCTTAGCTGTTGTGTGCACGCGCTCCCCTACTGGCGGCCCAGGTTCGGATCCCTGGCGCGCACCAATGCACCACTTGTCAGGCCATGCTGAGGCCACATTCCACATACAGCAACTAGAAGGATGTGCATCTATGACATACAACTATCTACTGGGGCTTTGGGGGGAAAAAAAAAGGAGGAGGATTGGCAATAGATGTTAGCTCAGAGCCAGTCTTCCTCAGCAAAAAGAGGAGGATTAGCATGGATGTTAGCTCAGGGCTGATCTCCCTCACAAAAAAAAAAAAAGAGAGAGAGAGAGAGAATTTGGGGAAAAATAATTAGATGCCTTCTGGAAATGCTACATTTTAAGTACCAGTAAAACATTTTTTTTTTTAAGCCAATTTTTATTTATTTGTTTGTTTGTTTGTTTGTTTTTGGTCAGGAAGATTGGCCCTGAGCTGACATTTGTTGCCAATCTTCCTCTTTTTGCTGAGGAAGATTGGCCCTGAACAAACATTTGTGTCTGTCTTCCTCTATTTTGTATACAGGATGCCGCCACAGCATGGTTTGATGAGCTGTGTGTAGGTCTGCGCCTGAGATTCAAACCTGCGAACTCCAGGCTGCCAAAGCAGAGCACACAAACTTAACCACTATGCCACCAGGCCAGCCCCAATAAAACACTTCTTAATATGCTGACCACTTATTTTGTGCTTACTCTTTGTGTAATGTTAATTACTGGTTTACAAACATTTCTAACGCACAGCATCGTGCCTTCAACAAACATTTCTAACACACAGCATAGTGCCTTCAACAGTGAAGATATAAAATATTTGCTTTCACTCATATAGCATCACAGCATTTAAAGCAATTATATCAAAAGCTGTGAATATGTATGGAGACAGTTGGCTAAAGAAAACAATCCTAAGCAAAATTTCTGTAAACTTTACTTTATTAGGAATATTTTATCATCATAAATGGTAGGTGAGGTCATATCTCAGCATACTTGAAAATATGCATAAAGTGTAATGCAAACTATAGTATATAATAATTAAAGGAAAACACACAAAAAGATGAAAATGCAAATATTTTTTACTGTTTTTAAACCCCTGGTTTACTCCTTTCTTTTTGATCATATGCTTATGTTTACTAATAATAAGATGCAAACATGATTCGTTCAAGCTAAACCTCTTCTTTTTTATGATACTTCTCACTCATCCCCACACCCCTTACCCAATGATGAGGACATTAATGAACAGCAAAAGAACTGGGAAATAATTCAACCAAAATCAAATATTTGCCAAAATAAAAGAAGAGCTATCATTAGTAATGTCGCTACCCTAGAGAGAAATCAAAACGGATCATCGGATTCAGGCAAGATCACTGTAATGAAAAATTATTTTATGAGAACTTCTGGGAAATTGTTCTTTTTGGTATTGCTTAGACTATCATTCCCAAGAGGCATCAGAAGCTCCAAAATTTGTAGCCAAGAAACATATCTATTTCAGATTACATAAAATATTAGATAATGGATCTCAATGCTTAGCTTGTCTCTGCCTTATTTAATGAAATGGACCTAAATTTATTGATTATCCCCTGGAACTTTAGATGTTAGCGTCAATAATCCAAGTGAAAGATAACTTCTGGGATCAAGAACTCTCTCAATCTTCCAAGATATCTCAATTAACTTTTTCCTTTCTATAAGTTTACACACTCTTTCTCTTACTCCATTGATAAGAATCACTTAGCATATGGAGCCTATAACTTCAATAAACCAGGAGTCAATTACAATAGGCATGGATAACAAAGTCGTGATAGATTTATTTTCTTCCTCTCACCCTGCTTTCCTCTTAGCTGACTTCTGAGTCTAAATAGAAAGGGAGCTTCTATAATGTACGTCAAATTTGAGGAAGAGACAGACACTCTCAGTCTAATAACGTATCTACTATAGTCTAGAAGGAGCTTAATTTTTGAAGTACTAATTGACTAATTTTCTATTAGATTCTCCTAACATCCATAAGCATCTTTCTCCACATTTCTCTTTACCCCTGCCTCCAACGATAATGAAACAGAAAATGCTTGTTTCATTGGATAATTGAATCCAGGGGCCAGGTATTAGGGGAGGTAGGAACTTGTTGAGGGGCATGAATAAAAGGGACAAAAGGACCAAGAAACTACATTGGGAGTGGACAAAGAATAGGGTCCAAAAGGAATGCTCTCTCTTGAGCATGGAGGTATCTACACAGTCTCTTCTGAAATTCTGTAAGTGAGGCCTCCACATCAGTGGACTCAGCCCAAGAACAAATAGAACAGGCTACATCTCCACCATGTTGTGAAACTTACCATTAAAATATTTAGTGTTTATGCTGAAGAAAAGTGGTAATTAATTTTTCTATAATTTCTTGCTTCTAATGAAACTATTTGTTATAGGCTCCCTTACACAGAAGTCTTATAATTTGAGAGTGGCACTGTCTGATATTATGACACAATATTTGGCTGTGCCTTAACCAAATTATGTCATAGAACTAACACTGGCAAGACACTACTATGACCATTCAAGTGTTAATATAAGGTACAAGAAAGCATACCTAGTATTTCCCATGCATTTATATAATAAATATTTATAGAATGCTATTTGTCACAATGCCGTCTCTGAGGAAAAGAGACAGTGAGGAAACTGAACCTGGCCCCCGAAACACAGAATGAGAACACTACTATAAAGATAGCACAATGTCTTATGTGAATTTACTGAGGGTAATTCCCAAGACAGACATCCTAGGAAATGCCAGAAGTCAGGTTCTGTAAAGGTGCATGTAAGACCACATTTTTAACAGAGTTTTGGAAGAAAATTATATTACTTTTAGAGAGAGAGAGCTGATCCATGGCGAGAATTGGTAGGGGAACCCAAGCAGACATCAGCTCATTGGTGGCTACTTTGAGGTCCTAGACCAATGGTTTGGGACTAGTATTAGGCCGGTCAGGGTGGCCTATTTTGGATATGACCATGTACTAAAAATTAAGGGGTTTTGCATTTGCCCTATATCAGAAATTCAGGAAAGAACAAAGCATATGTAGGACATGAAAGGCCCAGCCCTTGGGTTCTGCAATTGTTGAAGTCTTGGAAGACAGCCTCAGTGTAATATACATTGTAGGGCTCAAAGTGAGTATTTTTGGAGAAAAGTGAGAGCAAAGGAAGAAAATCCAATTTCTTAACCACCAGGACAATAATAGTTAACATACTTCTTATATATTTTGTATAACTGATTGAAGACAAGAGCAGCATGGGGTCAGGCATTGCTTAGGCAATTTTTGAAAGGAGATCAATATAACCAGGAGCTAATAGTGTCCCTCAGAGTATAGGATTTGTCTCAAATTCCCTTTTAGTTCTCACTAACAGTGGAGTTAATTTAGGTGACAGAGATGAAAACCAAAGAGATCCAGAGTTACAAAAACTATGGCAGCCTCATCTTATTTCTGAAGTGAGTTGGGCAAACATGTCGTAGAAAACATACCCTCTCAAGGAATTACTTCTTAGTGCTAGAGAGTGTTCACAAGTCTTGTGATTGTTCATGAAAGAGGCCAGAGTCCTAAGCCAGAGCCAGCCAAGTCCCCTTACACAGAATTTTGCCATTTCTCACTGCTCCTCACTGAATAGATACCCAGCACCTCCAGGCCTAGCGCAAATCAATGAGAAGTTTGACAATACAGGTGTAGTTTCAGTAAATGGCCTGTCATACTTGCTGAAACCCCACAATGTCTTTAGGTCTCTAAAATGAGTTGCGCAGGATTTGTGATGAGGGCAATCACATCATGCTTTCTGTTCAACCCTTGTTGGTTATAATAAGCTTCACAAACTTCACAAAAATGCAGCAGAAACTGGCTGTTGTCAAGATCATTGTAGCAGACCCTGGTTAGATGTTCAACCATCCCATTTTCTCTTACTGAGCATGCCAGAAAAAATTTCACAGGCTGTCTTGAGGTTAGCTTAAAGATCCCTGTGATTAGTTTCAGCCGATGCAATGGGCATGGAAGTGATATTTGCTTCCTCCTGACCTGTATGCTAAAATCTCCCAGATTCAACTAGAGTGCTCTCTCCCTTTTGCCCTGAGGACAAATGACAAAGACTCAGACATGATTGAGTCACATGATGAAGAGCCAGAATCCCTTAGTCACAACCATGGAGGAAAACCTTGCCCAGGAGAGACATGTGACTAGCATTAGACCATGATGTGAATGTGTTTGTGTGTGTGTGTGTGTTAAACCACTGAGGAGTTTGGAGGTATTTGCTATAACAATTAGCTTTAATCACCCTGTCTCATACAAACAACTTTTAAACCAGCCTTCCCAGGGTGGTCTAGCAACTTTAGGAATCATGGCTTATCCTCCTCCAAAGTCCTTCAAAACAAATAAAGGGTGAACATTTACATACACAACAACTCCCAGTTGTTGTCTTTACAACTAAACAGCCTAAACCAAGCATACTTGTGCCACCTGGTAGGCCATGTTAATAGCCACAGTATATCCCACTAAGTTTACAAAATCTCCACTTACCAATGACGCAGAAATTTTTTTTTTAGTGTGTGAATTTCCTACTCCATCTGCATTCTGAGCAAGGGAGAAATTTTGAGAGTTGTTAACTATGGAGAAGTGTTTCAACTGACAAGAAGAAAAAGTCCAGGTCAACTCCTTACCCCTTAGAAAACCAAAAATTAGAAAGATCTAATGAAACTCTATTAAAATATGCTGAACACTGTCCTCAATGTGGAAAAGAGAACAGAGCTACCATGAGTGTTATGACTCATGCCCACAAGGCAACTGAAAGTGTCACCCTACTGGTTTTACTCCCCGTGTCTTGAAGTTAAAGTAGGAGCCTTGATTCCTATTTGAATGTCTGTTTAGAGAGAGGAAATTTTATCAGAACTAGGAAGTTAGTTATAATCAAACAAATTGAAAATATGAGCTTTATCTTTTTTTGTGTGTGAGGACATCAGCCCTGTGATCCACCAATCCTCCTCTTTTTTTTGTTGAGGAAGACTGGCCCTGGGCTAACATCTGTGCCCATCTTCCTCCACTTTATATGGGACACTGCTACAGCATGGCTCGCCAAGCAGTGCGTCGGTGCGTGCCTGGGATCCGAACTGGCGAACCCCGGGCTGCTGCAGTGGAGCATGTGCACTTAACAGCTTGCGCCACCAGGCCGACCTGAAAATATGAGCTTTAAATACCATCATATAGCAACTTAAACAGCTAGACATTATTTAATTAACACTTGGCACTTGTGCTGAAGAACTTTTATAATCAAGGAGATATTTTTTCCAATTGAAATGATAAAAACAAAAACAATGAAGATCCTTCATGAGCAGAATATATTACTCAAATGGCTCAAAAATATTTCTTTAAAAAATTCCAGATCCAAATTTTATCAGACAGGGGTTGACATACTTCTATAGGGATGATAACCCGGATACCACATATAGAGAACTAGGCTACATATCAGGCACACATTATATAGGTAGATAGGAAAAATGATTGAGGAATATGATTTAAGTGTACGTTATTGTTTTGTTTTGATTTTTAATAAAGGGGTTGTCTCTTTGGCTTGCCTGTCAGGACGTATTTCTAGGAGGTGTAATTATCTTTGAATCTGCACTTCCTCTACTTTGGGAAAGGCACCAGGAAGGGCCTTTCAGCTGCATATATTTAAGACAAATACCCACCTATCATTCAGGGATAACACTTGAAGTCTTCAAATTGGAATGAAGATATTAATGGATTCTGTATGATTAATGTAAATTGAGTTTATCCACAGCCAGACAATAATCTTACAAATGATGAAATTTTTTTCTTGAAATAGATGAACAAGTTAATTGGAATGTTGATGACTTCTACAATTGGTCATTTGGGAGAAAAAGCAGAGATTTTTGTGAAATTCCCTGCGCACTATAGGTATATCTTGTTTGTTGGATGAATTTCCTGTTTGTTGGATGACAGATTTGAAGCCACACTACATGTTGAAAAAATAGCAAAGGACTAGCAAAGCATGTAGCTGATTTTAAATTCCTCCTGACCTTGCAACCTGAGGAACTATGATAGGGTACAGAGACATGGTCCATAAACACTGAGCCAAACTACTTAGTCTGCCAGGTCTTGACAATAAGCTAATGTGGCAATGGACTCTACTTCAGACTAGTAAGGCTTTCGAATGACAGTAACCAGGATTGATTATACTAGCTCAGAACTAACCCTAGTGGGCTTTGGAGAATATCTCAGGAAGAGAAGCTAAGGAGTAAAATAAGATTTCTTCAATTCATGGGGTGCAGTCTCAAAGCCACAGTGATCTGACTATGAAAAGGCATACAACCTTATATTGAACCTGAAGTAATGAAGCCAGACATATTAGTTATTTGGGCTCCTTTCTCCAAACTCTTTCTTAAATTGCGACAATGTGAGGTCATGAACCCTTTCTCTGATGCTGATTATAGGCTTTCCTTATCCCTAACTTCATCCTGCCTTGCCTGCAGGAGGGAAAGGAAAGTAAAGCTTGAGTGTTCTTTTTAAGGCTTACTTGAACAAACATGGTATTTTCTTCCTTCAAAATGGCATCTAAAGTACATTCGAAACTGGGCCTGACACTTAGGTAATCTCTTAGAAGTTCACCAGGGCTATTATAAAGGAATTCTGCTTTATCAGAAGGAGATATTTTGCCGGAGGGAGGCAGTCTGGCCACTTAGCTTCAAAGCCAACTTACTTCCACTCCACTAGCTCTAATTCTCAGTATATTGTAGCCTTTAGCAAAATAGCTTTAGCAAGAAATAAGGAAATGCAATGAAGAACAAAATCATCAAGGGCAATGAAAATAGCCCTTTGAGCTATCATTTACTTTTCTCTCAGACTAAAAATATAAACTTTATCAGGGTGTTCGCAAATCAATTTGCACTCAGCTAGCTAATGGCATGGAAGAGACACGATGAAGTTCATCTCTACAAAACACTGTGATTTCTTATTTCATGTGTAAGTATTTTTCAGCTTCAGTGTTCAATATATAAAGTGAACAAGTTGACAACGCAAGCCTCATTTGTTGTCATAAACAAAACTAGAGTGTATTTTCTCTAGGATCTTGTCACATCATTAACTTAGAGTACAATATGAGAGAGAGGCCTTCCTGTTCAAAATAATGTCATGGCAGTGTTGACTCTTAGGCCAACCAAGATGAAAAGAATTGGTGCTATTTCCCACCTTTCATTAAGAAGAAGGATGGAAAGCTTGAGAGTGAGGTTGTGCAAGTGGAAATTGTTAGGCAGTAGACACAAATCAGTCTTTCTTTCTATTCTATACAAAATTGGACGTTGTCCCTGATTTATATGTGTCAGTTTTTCCACTTTTTAAAAATTAGTTAACTCAAACATTCTATAAATTCAGACAGAAGAGATCAATAGCAGGGCAACCCCACTGTTTCCTACATGGGAAACAGTTCTCCAGTACAGTAGGTCACGTGACACTGAGGACCTTCTATTTAAATAGTTTTACATTATCTGTCAAGTTTGGCTAAACTGTCAGACTAAAATTTTTTTGAAAAGGCAAACATTGTTATTCAGGTGCACTTTTAAGAGAAAAAATGTACTGGGAAGAAGAATTACAGGGAGAAGTGCAGAAATAAAATTTCCTATTTTAGGCAGTTTGATAATAAATTGCTAGAGCGCGGAAATGTGGAATACTTTACATCAACTAGAGAATTGTGGTTATTAAAATGATCTGTCAATAGAAACAAAGCGAAGTTTAGGTGATGAATAGCTAGCAGCTGCACCTTTCCTGCACAGTCAGGAATTTATAATGAGGCTGAGGTACTGTGTTTCTTTTCTTTTCACTTTTTTTGGTAAATAAACAAGGAGGCCTGAAAACATCTTCAAGAGTATACTTTATAGTGGATTACATTCTGTGTTTAAAATGTTGTAGAATATTTATATTTCATAATGAAATTTTGGGAGTGAACCAATGCATCTCTTCTGCTCATACTGTTTTGTAATAACTCTGAACAGTCCATGAAAGCCTGGCTAAGGAAATTTATATCAAGTGATAATGCCCATGGGTCGAGGATAGAATCTTTCACATTAATGATTATAAGCTCTGAACTTTTTTTTTTTTGGGTGAGGAAGATTGGCCCTGAGCTAGCATCTGTGCCCATCTTGCTCTATGTTGTATATTGGATGTCACCACAGTATGGCTTGTCAAACGGTGTATAGGTCCACACCTGGGATCTGAAACTATGAACCCCAGGCCACCGAAGCAGAGCGCATGAACTTAACTACTACACCACCAGCCCAGCCCCTGAAGTTCTTTTATAGAAGAAAACAAAGACAAATTAAAAAACCCATTAATATAGTCTTAGATCTTTGTTGTTGTTGTTTTGGTGAGGAAGATTAGCCCTGAGCTAACATCTGTTACAAATCCTCCTCTTTTTGCTGAGGAAGGTTGGCCCTGAGCTAATATCTGTGCTCATCCTCCCCTATTTTATATGTGGGATGCTGCCACAACGTGGCTTGATAAGCAGTGCGTAGGTCCGTGCCTGGCATCTGAACCTGTGAAGCCTGGGCCGCCGAAGTGGAGCGCACAAACTTAACCACTATGCCACCAGGCCGGCCCCACATCCTAGATCTTTTTAAATATATTTATCACAAAATTGACACTAACATTAAACATTCAAACAAACATAGTAAGTGTCTGACTCTCATACTGTATTACCCAAAAGACCACCTTAATTTCAAGTCTCTGTAATTCTAGGGTAAAAAATAAATTGGGGAATTATGGTGTAATTGATCTTTGGCTATAGTTACCTTCTTGATTTCCTAGCTCTCAATGTTTCTGAACTTTGTAGCTAGGGCCACTTAACTTCATGAATTAGTTCCTCTCAAAGTTCTGGGCCAAAGTCTGACTCTGGTCAGGTTTACCATATGCCAGTTTCATGAAGACAGAAAATCTTATTTACCCAAGCCTGTTCATTGAAAGAACTGATCTCCTTTATTTGTTAAAGCCCATTGATCAAAGATGACTAGGAACACAAACATAGTGCAGCAAAGTGAAGTATATTAGTTTCCTGAAACAAACACATACCAGAGCTATTGTGGGGACAACTTGGAAAAGGGGATGGGGAAGAAGAGGCTCTTTTATAGGGATCTGGCTTGTGCTGGTTGATTCTAAGCAGTGACATGGAAGTGGGGCCCATTTTGAGATGGATGCATTCAAGAAGAGGAAGCTCCTGCAATTGGTTATTTCAGTAATCTTTGTTCAAGAAGTGGGAGAAATGAAACATGGCTGGGGGTGTCATTGGTAAAAACGTAGCAATCACTCTGAAGAAGTGATCATTAGTAATTTTGCAGCTGTGGTGTGACTTCGGGTATGATTTTTTTTAGAAACACTTTTTTGTTAGCCTTGTCCCTCATCCACTGGAAAATGGTTGACGTTCCTTTAGGAACATTACAGTCTTATCGTCAGCAGGATTGATTTTTACTTTCACATCTTGCTCCTGTTCCAAAGAAGTCAGTGCTACAAATCTCAGGTTCTTCTTTTATTCACTGGATCCCACTGTCCTACTTGTTTTGGTTTCCTATTCAATTGCACTCTTCTGTTTCATTTCTAAAGACTAGGCACAGGCCTCTGAATACCATTTGGCTGGGACTGCAGTCATTTTGAACATATCTTCCTCCTGCTAATGACTTTATGGGACTCTGTTGCCAAACTGTGTACCTGCCAGGACATCTGCCTGTTTTAACTGCAAGATATTTTAGTTGCCTAAACTTCCTCCATCACCTGCTTCAGGAACTTTTCCTGATTTTCTGCCTCATCATTTTTGTTCTGTTCAGTCTCTCTTGCCCAACCACCAGCTGGAGTCCGACAGAAAAGAAGAAACACAAAAACAAAAAGTTGAAAATTTGGTCAAAAATACAAATGTTTCCAAATATTTAGGTGTTTGGCGATTGACAATTCATGCCGTGGATAAAGCCAATGAATATTTTATAGCTATTATTATTTGCTTTAAAAAATCAGAACAAAACACATTAAATTAACCCAAAATAATCAGTAATAAAAGGGGACATGTTTCTTCTTTGTTTCAAAACTGAGCCAAGACGGCATGGGTTTGAGCTTTGCTATGCTATTAACATTGTGATACTGAAAAAAATTATTTAACCTCTTTGTGCCTTGATTTCCCTCCTCTGTAAAAACAGATACAATAATAGTCTTACCTCATAAGTTTGTTGATATGTAAACTGCATAATACAGTACATATTACCTTGCCATTGTTATTTTTTTTGTTGTAATAAAAGCAGTTTCTGAAGATGGTGTCATTGAAGGAAAAACATAACTGAGACCAGCTATAAAATTATTATTAGGAATCTTTCCAGAAAACATTGCTTAAAAGTTTTATTCTTAACATTTAAATGGTTTTTAGGCTAATGCCATTAAACAGGAATATATACGATGACAAGAACGGGAATAATTCAATAACGTAATTTCTGACCTAATATACCTAAGGTCTGCTGATATGAGTAACAGTGATGTTGTAGTGTTAATACAATTCTTAAGTGCCATTGTTAGTTATGCCATTGTTTAAATCATTTCAGATTTTGTAATTTACATGTGCCCGGAGGCCTTAAAAGTAAGTGCACATTATAAATCAAAGGGAATAATAATAATGGCCATAGACATTATCAGCAAATAAAATATGACTACTCAATTATCTTAGTAACTTTTAAACTAATACTACATATAATGTGTTATTATTTTGCTCCCCTTAAATACTTGTTTTAACCCAATATTTCAAATTATTCACTTTTGCTTAATGCATTATATAAAAATATTGGAATATTTTACCATCCAATGGAAGAATGATTTAAATTAGACTGTTTCTATCAACCTTACTTTTTTAGTCCAAATATTGCACTGGGTACAAACATGTAAAACATCACGTTCTCAGATGGATACAGCAACAGTTTTCTGTGTCTTGCTTAGCAAGTCCTCAGCACAACTGAACTCCTCCATCCACACCTTAAATTTGTTTACACAATTTCATTTTCTTATCAGCCAATTCAACACAGTCCCTTGGCATCGGAACAGAAGCCGTCAATTGTACTCTTTACCTTTATCGAACTCCAGCAAGCATTCTCCACCTAAACATTCTTGAAAATTAACTTTAAATCTCTGCCTGAGGGAATTTTTTTTTCCGCCTTCCAATTTTCCACTTCCGTGGACTTCTCTTTGCTTCAACATACTCAGAAATGTGTGCAGTTGATAGGAACACATTTGGAAAGGCAGTGCCAAGGTGCGCCCCTTTCCTCTGCTTTTCCGGGTGGCTGCTCTGGTTTCATGTGGTGTGTGGTCTGTTGTGGTGTTGTCTGCCTAATGAGGCAATGGCAGTTATCTAATGTTTCAGGTATCTTAGTGGATTCCAACATCTAGACCCTCCTTTGTTTTTTAACACTGAGACAGATTACCAGGGAAATGAAATTTAAATAACAGTCACAAAAACTCTCCAACATAGATGACATAAAAGGCACTTACTAAAGTAAATCATATCTTGGCAACTTAATGTCTTGCAGTAATGAGAAAATTTGAAGTCATTCCTATGAACAATAGATCATATAGCTCCGTCCTTAACAGGAGCTTAAGATAAAATGGGGGGAGAAAAGCAATAGCCATTAATATAGGAAACAGCTATGAAAATAAAACTTGCAAGAAGATATACTAAATCAAAGATTTGAACATCTTAAAAATAGTGCTGCTAAAAAATGGGAAGCAATTTTAGGCATAGCAAAAAACCTTTAAAAAAAATTACAGTTCAGCAATCTTCAAACCCAACTTCATCTGAGGCAAAGCCTTATGGCACACGGTGAACAAATATATGGTGGCTGAGATATGTGCCACTGAAACTGAAAAATAGAATTTGAACATTGCTTCTTCTGGTTGGCATTTCCCTCTATGAAATGGAGGTGCTTCAATTTATTCATCCCAGTAAATGCTTTAGAAAATAGTTGGTCACATCAAGAGAATTGAGTTTTATCAATTCACAGCGATCAGATTCAGACTTATTTGTACCTAATGAACTCAAAAGAAACTGAATATTAAAGGTGGGTGTCAATGTATTAATTGCACCCAGGCATACGGAGAAGGCAATAATTTTCCACTTATTTTTTCCTCTTATTACCAGTGTAGAAGTTGTTCATGTAGAAATCATGTAGAGAATACAGACAAACAGAAAGAGGAAAATGAAAGTCAACCACAGATGCAACAGCCGGAGGCAAGCATGGCCAGCTTTGTGTAGTACGTCTTCCTAGCCTTTTGATGCATACCTTAATAAATTATTTTCAATAGAAAAAAAGATACCCTATTATACATACTAATTTACAACTTAGAGTTTTTATTTAACATACACAACCATTTTTTATGTAATAAAATTTGTTAGAACAAAATTGTATATAACTCTTTAGTATTCTACTGTGTATGTGATATTTGAAATACAAGGATGTAACAGATTTCAACAACTCACCTTAACCTAACTTGGGAACCTCAACTTTCAGTGATGGCGCAAAATCTTCATCTTATAATTAAAAGAAATGGAATCTCCTTTGGATGAAATCTTCATCACATTTGAGATAAGAACCTCTTTCTGAGACGGGGTCTGCGTATTGGGGGAAAGTTATGCATGGTGGATATAGGGTGCATGAGTAATGGAGGGTGGGAGGTCTGCCACAGCTGAATCCTGCTACCTGTATCCTCCCCCAAGCTAGCCCCTGGTGCCAGCAGAGTCCATTGTTATCTACAGCTTCAACTTAATGCTGTGGACATGATGAGTGGAAGGAAGCTGCCTGAGTTCTAGATTTGACTAGATCTCATGTCACTGATTCCTGCTGCTAGAGTGGTTTTGGCAGGGATGATCTGCAGCCTCTCTCTTTTCGACCTCTGCCAGCATCAAGTGCTGAGCCCCCAGGAGGTCTTATAGCCCGTCACTTGGCTAAGCAACTTCAGCCTCTGGCTCTTCTCTCTCAGGTTCACAAGAGCCTGGCAGGTTATATTCTGAACACTGACATCCAAGGACAACTGGTGGGGAAAAGAGGGAAGGAGTGTGTCTGCCAGCTCTCCTATCTAAACGAAATACACTACATTTCCCCAAGCCCTCCTGAAGAATGTATTTCAGTAAACCCCTGCCTTCAGAAATTTCCAGGAAAGGAGTAGGCACTATTTCTCTATTTTAGAGTTACCCCACCTTTTACAGTTAATTTTAAATGTCAACTTGGCTGGACCACAGTGCCTAGATATTTGGTCAAACATTATTCTGGACATTTCTGTGGAGGTATTTTTTGAATGAGAATAACATTTAAATCAGTAGACTTTGAGCAAAGAGATTACCATAACAGGAGTGAGTCTCATCAATCTGTTGAAAGTCTTAATAGAATAGAAGACTGCCCTCCCCCAAACAAGAGGGAATTCTGCCAGCAGCCCCTTCAGGCAAGGGAAATAACAACAAAAAATAAACACACAGGACTACATCTAATTAAAAAGCTTCTGCACAACAAAGGAAACCATCAACAAAATGAAAGGACAACCTAACAATTGGGTGAATACATTTGCAAATCATAATCTGATAAGGGATTAATATCCAAAATATATAAAGAACTAGTACAACTCAACACATAGACACAAAATAAACCTGATTTAAAAATGGGCAAAGGATCAGAACTGACATTTTCTCCAAAGAAGATATGCAGACAGCTAACATGAAAAGATGTTCAACATCACTAATTATTAGGGAAATGCAAATCAAAACCACAATGAGATATCACCTCACATCTATTAGAATAACTATTACCAAAAAGACAAGAAATAGCAAGTGTTGGAGAGGATGTGGAGAAAAGGGAACCCTCATACATCGCTGGTGGGAGTGTAAACTAGTGCAGACACTATGGAAAACAGTATGGAGGTTCCTAAAAAAATTAAGAATAGAAATCCATATGATCCAGCTATTCCACTTCTGGGTATTTATCCAACGGGCACAAAAACACTAATTTGAAAAGATACATGCACCCCTATGTTCATTGCATTGTTCACAATAGCTAAGACTTGGAAACAACCTAGGTGCTCATCAAGGGACAAATGGATAAAGAAGATGTGGTATATATACACAATGGAATACTACTCAGTCATAAAAAACAGCGAAATCTTGCCATTTGTGACAACATGGATGAACCTTAAGGGGATTATGCTAAACGAAATAAGTCAGATGAAGAGTCAAATACCATATGGTTTCACTCATATGTGGAAGACAAAAAAACAACAACAACAAACAAGCAAACACATAGACACAGAGAATAGATTAGTGGTTACCACAGGGGATGAGGAAGGAGGGAGGGCAAAAAGGGTGAAAGGGTACATTTATACAGTGACAGATTTTTGGCAACTAGACTTTTGGTGGTGAACACGATGTTGTCTATACAGAAGTCAAAATATAATAACGTACACTTGAAATTTATGTAATATTATAAACCAATGTTACCTCAATAAAGAAAAAAATAAAAAATAATAATAATAATAAATAATTTAAAAAAAGAAGGAATTCTGCCGACAGACTGCCTTTGGATTCAGACTGTAACCTTTCCCTGGGTCTCCAGCCTGCTGACCTACCCTGCAGATTTTGGACTTGCTTCTCCACAATCTCATGAGCCAATTCCTTAAAATAAATCTCTCAATAGATGATAGATGATAGATAGATAGATAGATAGATAGATAGATAGATAGATGTCTCTATACACACACACACACACACACACACACACACGCACACATATTCTGTTTGTTCTCTTTCTCTGTAGGACCCTAATACACCAAAAATCAGAGAGATTCTTTGCCCCCACCTCCACCTCTTCCTCTGGGAATGACCCTGGGAAGTAGAAAACTTAATGAACATGGCTTTTACTTCTCTCTCTCTAGTGGATTAAATGGTGACTCTTCCCTACCCCCAAAGATACGCCCACATTCTAATGTCTGGAGCCTATAAATGTTACCTTATTTGGCAAAAGGAAGGATCTTTGCAAATGTAATTAAGGCTCTTGAGATGAAGAGATCATCCTGGATTATCCAGGTGGGCTCTAAATTCAATGATAAGTGTCCTTATAAGAGAAAAGTAGAGGGAAATTTGAGACAGATAGAAAAGAAGGTGACAATGTGACCGCGGAGGCAGAGATAGGAGGAGTAATGTGGCCACAGGTCAAGAAATGCTGAGAACCACTAGATACAGGAAGAAGCAAGGAACAGATTCGGTGTTTCTCAAAGTGTGTTAACAAGAGATATTTGTTCCAAGAAGGTATTAGTGAATAGGCAGTAGGTAGATAAGGGGTTCTGTAGTCATATTTCTTGGTATTTATTATATTGTGGCAGCTCACCATGCTATAGAATATTCTATAGAAAATATAGAAAAAAATCTATGTTTTAGATTCCTTCATGTGACCCCTGCTTCCTCTGTTAAAGTCTAAACTCAATTTCTTAGCCTCCCTTGCAGACAAAATGGTGGCATTTACCTTGGTCCCTCCAATCAGATGTGCTTGTGTAATTGGTTTTAGAAGGGAAAAGAGTGAAATTACACATGATTAACCTTTTGTAGAGTTTAGCTCTGAAGATGACCAGCTCTGGTAGGGCAGATGTGGAGGAATTTCTGACATGCAGTCCTAATTCCCACTGGTCTGAGCTGAGGTGAAGGATTTAAGCAGCAACAATGCTTTTCCTTGAGAGCAGCCCTTGTAATGTACTGCTGAGGATTTTTCTCATTATGGAGTTTACAATCCTGGCTCTCAGGCCCTCTTGGAGAATCAATTAGTTTTGATAAATAAATGAAAAGCAATAGGATATATTGGAGTATATGAAGAAGACTTTTGGTTTAAAACTAATTCAGCCTGACCTTGTTTTTCCAAAAAGGCCTGATGTGGCCTGTCGAGCATGCATTGTACATCTGCCTTAAGTATTTACTTTGTCCCAAGGACAAAAATGATGCCCCTAAAGATAGAGATGTAGTGGCCGGCCCGGTGGTGTAGTGGTTAATTTCACGCACTCTGCTTCTGACTGCCCAGGGTTCCCACGTCCAGATACCGAGTGTAGACCTATGCACCGCTCATCAAGCCACTCTGTGGCAGGTGTCCCACATAAAGTAAAGGACGATGGTCACGAATAGTAGCCCAGGGCCAACCTTCCTGAGCAAAAATGAGGAGGATTGGCAACAGGTGTTAGCTCAGGGCTAATCTTCCTCACAAGAAAAAAAAAGAGAGAGAGGGGTGTAATCTCCCCCATATCAGCATTTCCTTTAGGATAAACATCTCTCCCTAAACTAATTACTGACCTATTGTACTCACCTTGTGACCACTGACCTGCTGACCACCAATCTGTGCCCACTAAGCATCTCATGACAATTGTAAAAGGGACATTCCTATCATATGCTATGTATGCTCTTTGTTCCAAGACCGTATGTAACCACTCTGTACACGCCGCTTCTTCCGTGCCGTCCTTTCTTGGGGAAGGAAGGAAGGCCCTGGGCTAGTCCTCAGATCTGGCTCGTAATAAACTCAGTCCAATTTTGATTTATACATTGAATATGGATTATTTGCATTGACACTTGCTTAATATTTTTTAATAACTATCTTTTTGCTTAAACTCACTGGAGTGGCTTCTCTTTTTTGCACTTAAGAACACTGACCAACAACACATCAAACAAGTTTGGGAAACCCAGGGTTAAATTTATTACACAATTTTCTTTACTAGAGACAACTTTGAATATTTAATGTGCATTGTGAACTTCCAAGGAGATAAAGTATGCAGTTTTTCTTTAAATGTATTTGACTACAATATACTTACTCTGAGGAAAATCATATAAGACCTGTGTTCCATGGAAGACAGTTTGAGAAATTTTTCAGGTTTCTCTAATCTACTTGCCACAAGAAAGACAGAGTAATCTTGCCAATATACAAATCTCACCATGGTCCTCCCCTTCCAAAAATTCTTCAGTGGTTTTCCATTGGTGTACAAGACAAAAGTCTGAACTCTTTGGCCGGACATAAAATAGCGTTTCCACGTTTAACTCCTGGTTCCTGATCCAGCTGCATAGCCCTCCACTACCTTCCCTAGCTACTTTCTCCTACTTTTCATCCCACAATGTTGAACTGCCTATAGCTTCCAGAACAAGCGTTGCTCCCATATAACTTCATAATTTTGTATGCTCTGTTCCCTCTGCCTGGTATCTTCTCTTGGGAATCTAACAACTTTTTACATCTTAAAACTCTCAGCTCAAATGCTATATTCTCTGTGACATTGAACTTGACACCCCCAGGCAGATTTAGGTGCTTCATCTCCCTCTACTGCACTTGGCACACACATCATTAAAGCAATTGTCTTATTTGGTTACAACTGCATACTTGAAGTGTCCCTCCGCAGTAGGCTATAGTTCCTCGAGGGCTTAGGCAGTGTCTTGTTTCTTATATAATGTCGTTAACGTGGGAAGGAGACATGAATACAGTTCTTTAGAGAATCAAGTCCCTTTCTCTGTTAGCCAGTGTATCAAGCACACAGATTCAGGCTGATGTGCAGAGAGGTTCTTTACTTCCGGTGCAAGTTTTCTCCATTCAGACTCCATAGTGAGTGAGGGATGAGAAGAGGCTTATTTATAAGCGATACTCAGCTCACCCACCAGTTCTTTTCTGAATGCGGCAAAACTTCATTCTTTCTTACATTCAACTCTCAGGACACTTGGGAGTCTCTCCTTACTGTAAATTCCTTTTTTTATTCACCTCTCTCCCGTGCATCCCAGAGCCCCTTAAAGAGTTTTGCTCCCTGACTCCTGCCCTAGGGTCCTGCCTCTTTTCCTCAAACGTCATGCTTGGTTGCCAAGTTTCTCTTTGGTCTAATTTTTCTTAAAATAGAATTGAGTAGTTTTGGATCTCTGAGAGTAGAGAAAATATTAAAGGAAAGAATTATTATTTCAGCCTCAATAAGACAATCAGCCATTTACATTGTCCACAGCAATCTTTTCGTAGCATAACTACCGTGTTTTTACGCAGAGAGAATTTCGTGTTCCTTTCTTCCTCTGAGTTATATTTTAAAGACCTGCATTGTTTATTTTACCCTGATTAACATCCAGAAGGGAGAAGATGAATTTTATGCCCAAGAAGGTGGTAGTGACAGATTAGTGAAGAAAACATTCTCTCCTGCCACCTTTACATGGCCAATGTCTAGCAGAGTGCTGAGACATATTACATATATGTATTGTCTTGTAAATGATCAAAAAAGTTAACAAATGAATGATACTCCTAACTAAAGATCTTTAGGTGTATAATAGGGTCAGGAACCTGTTTGAGAAATGATTCTGAGAACTGGAAGTTGCTGAACAGGAACAGAATGGGTAGGCCACTCTTCAAAGCTTTGCTCTGAAAGGAACAGCACAGCATTAGAAAGGGTATGTGGGGTGAGAGGTTCTCTTATTTGCTTGCTTTCATTTTTTTTTTTTTTTTTTTTTGTGAGGAGATCAGCCCTGTGCTAACATCTGCCAATCCTCCTCTTTTTTTGCTGAGGAAGACTGGCCCTGGGCTAACATCCATGCTCATCTTCCTCCACTTTATATGGGATGCCGCCACAGCATGGCTTGCCAAGCGGCGCGTCGGTGCACGCCCGGGATCCGAACCAGCGAACCCCGGGCCGCCGCAGTGGAGCGCCTGCACTTAACCGCTTGTGCCACACGGCCAACCCCTCATTTTTGTTTTTTAAGATGGGAAAGACATAAACATATCAATGTATGAAGGGAAAGGCTCTTTGGAGAGTAAAAAGTTAAAAATCTGAAAAAAGAGCGCAGAAATTTTGAAGCAATGTCCCCAAGAAAGATGAAGGGAATATTATCTTGAACCAACATAGAGGGATTCACTTTGCATAAGAGAGAGGCTTCTGTCTTTAAATTGAGGATGGGGTGGATGTGAAAATGGACACAGAAGCAGTAAAGTTTATCACAGATGATCAGTAATTTAAAGAGATTTGTACCTGAGAGCTTCTATTTAGATATATATAGGTATTTTTATTTTGTTTGCCAAGAGTTGAGTAAATCTTATCAAAACAGATCCATGTAAGTTTCCTCTTTTGTTTTACTTATTCATCAATTTTATCCCTATTTCCACTTTCATTTATCTACTCTGCCCCAGTAGGCACTTATTCAAATGCCTCTGACCTGTGATATTTATCTATCCAACAGCACATTATTCTTAGCACATGCATGTGTAGATGGGTTTGGGGAATATGTCAGAGAACAAAATAGGCAAAAAAAAATTCCTACCCTTGTGGATTTTCCATTCTAATATGAGGAGAGGAAGCAGGAGAAAGAAAAAATAAAATAAATAAGTAAAGCATATAGCTTAGATGCTCATAAGTGCTACCAAGAAAAAAGAAATCAGGGGGGCTGGCCCTGTGGCCTACTGGTTAAGTTTGGTGTGCTCCACCTCGGTGGCCCAGTTTTAGTTCCCAGGCGCGGACCTACGCCACTTGTTGGCAGCCATGCTATGGCGGTGATCCACATACAAAATAGAGGAAGATTGGCAACAGTTGTTAGCTCAGGGTGAATCTTCCTCAGGAGAAAAAATAAATTAAAAAAAAAAAAAAGAAACCAGGAAGTGAGAATAAGGAGTGCCCAGCAAAAGTAAAGCGAGATTGGTGTTCTGATTGGGGTAGTTGGAGTGACATTTGAACAAGTACTTGAAGCCAGATCTTCCCTGCTCAAAACCTTCAAAGAGCTTCCCTCATGACCCAGACCAAAACCCAAGGATCTCTAGAAGACCTACAAAGCCCTGCACCCCTGCCCATCCTCCACCTCTGTGAACGCCTCTCCCACCCCCTCTCTCCCAGGGCCCAGAAACAAGACTCTGTACTGCTCCTCCCAGTCTATGCACTTGCTCCTCCTTCAGCTAGAATCCAATTCCGCCAAACATCCAAACAGCTCACCTCCTCACCTTTTGCTATTCTTTGCTTAATTGTCGCTTTCCCAACAAAGCCTTTCCTGAGCATGCATTTAAAATGAAGCAGCTAGAGGCCCTGCACAAAAATTGGCACTACATCATGCCTGTGCTTATGGTGGATGGGAAGAGGATCCCAAGAGATACAGGGCACCCTTGTACCTCCTTAATGACCCATACTGAGACCACAGCTTCCTGGCTTCCTTTTCAGCTCTCCAGCTACGAGGTCTTGCTACTCTCAGAAAGAAGGAGTTAATAAAGCCATTGAATCATCCAAAAAAATGATAATAAATAAATAAAATGTTAACATATTCTCTACCCCCATGCCTACAGTCTCTATCCCTCTTCTCTGCCTAATTTTACTCCATAAAATGTATCACTTTCTAAAATGCTATACAAATTGCTCATATTTTTTAATGTCTGTCTATCTGGAACTCCCCTCTCCACACCTCCACAGGTGCACACACTCAAAGGTGAGCTCCGGGGGAGGGGCGAGGAATATTTCTTTTCTGTTTTATTCATGGATATGTTCACTGACAACCCACTCCCTCCCTGCAGTACCTAGAAGAGCAGATTTTGAATAAGTATTTGAGAAATTCATGAGCAGAGGGAGCAAACCATGGGATATCTGGAAGGGAACTGGGAGCTGTCCAAAAGGAGAAAACGAGAGGAAGAATGTTTCTGGCTTGTTCGGTAGACAGTAAAGAGGCCACTGTAGCTGGAATAGATGAACTTAGAGAGGAAAGCAGAACAGCAGACAAATCTTGTAGGATTTTGTTAGCTCCCGAAGAATTTTGGCTCTTGCTTTAAGTGTTGTGAGAAACCTTGGAAGAATTTTAGCAAATTGGCTGCAATGGGCCCAGAGCTAAAACTGGAAGACCAGTCAATAGAGCAGTGCAACGAACCGGGATAGCTATGATAGAAGAGGCTTAGTTCTTATAAAATGTTTAGCATCATTCTGTGTTCATGTATTTTTAATTAGCACAAATGTTATTACTGTACTATATATCTTCTTCTCTTTCTTACTTGTCTTTTTTTCACTCAGCAATGTTTTCACGATCTATCCCTGCTGATGGGTGAACAGCTAGTCAACTGCTTCTAATTGCTGAGCATTATTTCATTGCCAGCATCTATACCTTTTTTCCTAATGTGAACTAGAAACAAGGTTAAATCTGGGAAAAGTTTGCTTTTAGGGGAACAACATTAGGAGAATAAAGAGAAGGAACAATTTGTTAAGAAGAACAGGATAGTGTGAGTGAAACAGAAAAGCAATGGGTCAGATTAAACAATGTTGGAACTCGCCAGTTGGGGACAGTGAAGGAAGAATAAGGTTAGAGAACTAAAAGAACTAATAAGAAAATGCCTGAAATGATAAACCAGGGAGCCCATCTGGATATTGATTATAACAATAATAACAATAATACCACCACTGTCATTAAGGCAGTTTTCCCAAATCCTTTCAATATGCAAGACACCAGGCTAGAATTTCACACGCATTAATTGGAAAGGCACTAATATATTTGAAGAACAAAGAGAAATCAAGATATTTGATACCACATGGAGATCAGCAAAGCAATTTAGTGGAAATAACAAAATGAAAGGGTTAGAAGTATAGAATATGATATTCAGAATTACTGAGACTTAATTTTCCAGAAGTGAATACTTTCAAGATCACAGCCAGGTCTTGTGAACGTCTTCACAACTGGATAAAGAGCCAGGATGTTAGAGAATCATATGCATGGATGTTGAAGCTCTCCAAGATGACGGTAGGAGTTAGGGTGGAAAATTCAGATGCTCGGCATGTAATGATGACAGTTGCAGTAGGGAAATGGAACAATGCCATCTCAGCCTTGTGTCCTATCCATATATGGGGCAGGGAGGAATAAGAAGCCCATACGAAGGAGAACCACGAGAGAAGCAAAACCACTGGAGGGGAGCCAGACGCAAGGCAATGCAGAGGAGGAAATACGTGGAGACACTGAGATATAAGGCAGTTTGTTGTCGATGGGACAAGAATTCCAAATGGCACAGTAACAACATCTAAAGGAATACAGTAGGAGAAAATACAGAACCATAGGGTGGTCAGAGGAAGGAAGAAATAGCTGATAAGATGGGCTTGCATTTAGGCAGAGAGATCTCATGGCTCTAAATAAAATAATGACAGAGTTGTCCCAGTTAATTAAATAATTAATTTGGAGTGAAATCTATTCAATTAGACAAGTGCTCTAGCTCTCTGAATACAACCCATGCAGCAGGTGTGCCTTCGTGATGGGGAAAGAAGAGTCAATTTCACCCAGCTCTGCTGCCGTTGTCACCCACCCGCCATGGACACATGCACATATGCAAAATAATATAAAAATAAAAGCTATCGGGGCCAGCCCTCTGGTGTAGTGGTTAAGTTCGTGTGCTCTGGCGGCCTGGGGTTCGTGGGTTCAGATCCCAGGTGCAGATCTACACATCACTCAGCAAGCCATGCTGTGGCAGCACCCCACATACAAAATAGAGGAAGATTGGCATAGATGTTAGCTCAGGGACAATCTTCCTCAAGCAAAAAGAGGAAGACTGGCAACGGGTGTCAGCTCAGGGCTAATCTTCCTCACAAAAAAGTAAATAAATAAATAAAAATAAAAACTATCAAAGTATTGTGTTGACTCTTTGATCAATTGGAAAAAAACATGACAAGATATCATCCCAGTGACTACATTAAATGGCCTCTCATTCTCTTTCACCCTCTTAGAGAAAATAATAAATTAAATAAATCTGCTTTTGGCATTTAATAATTTTAGTTTTTTAAAATTTTCCTAGATGGCCCTTTGGCTGATAATTTTTAAAGTGACCTTTTCTTTTTACCTTTATAATATTGGATATATACACAAACGATTAGCAGGTCTGAATTTTAAACAAATACACAGATGTCATTTTCTCACCTCAATTTTTGCACATCATACTAAAAATAAAATATGACAAACTAGAGCACTTTATATTTTGAGGAATCACAGTGTGTTTATAGTTCAAGTGAAGATTTGTGTTTAAAAGGTAACA
Source organism: Diceros bicornis minor (assembly GCF_020826845.1). NCBI lineage: Eukaryota > Metazoa > Chordata > Mammalia > Perissodactyla > Rhinocerotidae > Diceros > Diceros bicornis. The sequence continues at coordinate 14,874,938 of NC_080766.1, forward strand.
AAAAAGTCCACACTGATTATTTGACTTCTAAATATGCCAACTGCTCAGTAACCCTGACCACGTGTGCTAGATGCAGGAGCATAAACCTCTGTCTCTGAGCTTTGTGTCTTTCGTTGTCTCTGCTGACATTCACCAACGTTCACATTCATTTGGACACGAAATTGGACCCAACTTTGTTTCAATGTATGTTATAAATCTCCCACTAGGACTGGTAGTGACTGGATTATGTCCTTAGAGGTTGTAGTCTACAGAGGAAGGTCCCAGTCTCTATTTTTCCAAAGTCCTAGTAGAGAACATGGTCACGGGTAACTTCTTGTAGGGTGTGGAATCATTCGCATAGCCAGAGAACTGCCAGATGGCATAGCTTACTAACGAAAAGGGTTCCACAGCCTAGAGACACAAGCTGAATAGCTGGGCACCAACATAACATTTGTTCTGTCACTTATTAAACAGCACTGTGGGCTAGGTGTAGGGGACAGAGATGAAATGCCCTGGAGGAACTCATAATCCATTGAGGGAGACTGATTCATAAGCAAACACTTTACAATAATTCATAAATGTAACCCCTTAGTTGTGACTGAATTGTCTGGAAGAGCAGGAGAGATTGCCCATTAATAGAAAGAAATTAACCTTATTATTAATCATGTGTGAAGAAAACCAAAGTTAAAGATATGAAACAAAACCTTTCTTTGTTTCTTCTAACCAGGAAAAGTTCAGCCCCTTTAGGATCCTTTTCAGACACCCATCAGACTTCGCTGCTCTCCCTGGCTGTTCTCTGCCCCCTCTTCTCTCTGCCTGCGTATCTCTCAGTCTTTTTTTTTTTTTCAGGATGGGGGGAGGTGGAGGAAGATTTGCCCTGAGCTAGCATCTGTGCCAATCTTCTTCTATTTTGTATATGGGACGCCACCACAGCATGGCTGATGAGTGGTGTAGGTCCGCACCTGGGATCTGAACTCGCGAACCTGGGCCGCTGAAGTGGAGCGCACCAAACTTAACCACTATGCCATGGGGCTGGCCCCACCTCTTGGTCTTTTTAACCTTTCTGGATCTTCCTGCAGAGTCCTGGCTCCAGGCTGGAAAGATGGTGATAGGTCCTTATAGGCCTTCATACCAGGAAGCTGTAGCTCTTTGGATTCTCCAGAATGGAGAAGCTACAACATAAATCTTTCTCTTTTAGCATACTTCCGCACCAACATTTCCTGCAAAGTTTCTTGATACAAAATTGTTCCAGCATTAATGGGCAAAGTCTAGTAGTGTGAAAAAAATGATCAAGCTCATGGATTCTGGAGCCAGACTGCCTGTGTTTGAAACACTGCTCTGATAGTATTTAATGTCTTTCCTTTCCTCATAACATTGGTTGAGGATTAAATTAATTGATAATATATGTAAAGAGCAAGGAGAAATGGGAAGCAAAAAATGTGAGGGGAATCGAAAGCCTCATCCTGCCATAGAAAGGTAAATGAGAGACTCTGGAAACCCAGCGGAGTCAGGCACACCGGCTTTGGCTTAACCCTCTGTTCTGGTGCCATTGCTCCCAGATCCCCTCCTGCTTGGGAGAAATTCCTGCTGTTCTGCTCTCTAAAAGAAATCCCCTCCCTGGAACTGCCATTCCTGTGACCATCCACGTGGAATTTGCCCTAGTGGGTTGATGCAGCCTTCTCCAGTCATATCAAGGCAAGGACTGACTCATCCTCTCCCTCCAACCCTGTTTTCCTCACCAGGTGGGTAGGTTTTTTTTCCCACGATGGAGCTTGACAGTTTCCAAGAGCCCAGGAGCCCAGCCTCTGATCTTTCATCTCTGCACTGTTCTAGAATTCCTTATTGCTTTTCTTGTCTCTCTGACACCAGTAGATGGAGGCTTGGTTTCAATAGTACCATTTTGCCAGCTGAAGTTGAACCAACAAGCTTCTATTTCAGTTCTATGAACCCCAAGGAATAGTCAGTCCTATGTATGCAGCTCCCTCATCCGGGGATACTTAACTGACCCCTCACACTCCTGGCCACGAGACTCTAAGGACATCGTCACTGCTAGTGCAGTGCCAATGGATTTACCCAGTCAATGGGAACACATTTCTACAACCCTACTAAGAGGGAGGTGGTAGGGAAGAGGGAACTGGGCTGTTTGTCCTACCTCCTTTGGCTAGGTGAATGTTTCCATAATCAGGAACCCGTCCTCATTCTTCTGGAAACTTCTATTGTTTTTTTATTCTTTCTTAAGTTTTGGAGCCCTCGTTTGATTATTGCCTCCATAAGGTGAGGCAGTCACAATATAACTTTCAGCTAAGCACATTAAATCCTACAAAGGACTGGGGCTAGGCACTTTTTTTTTTTCCTTACAAAATACAGGAAAAAATCACAAAGAGAGTTTTTTCTACAGAGTAGCATTATGTGCAAGGTCACAAGGAGAGCAGTGGAGAAATTTTTACATCTAGAGAAGAATACTGCTTATGGTCTTAGCAACTGAGATTTTTAAAGAAATCAGTCCCTAATGCCTTCTTGAACAGAATGAATAGCAGCAGAACGTCGCTGAAAGAACTTAGTCTTAAATTAGTAGAAAATGGATTAAAATCTGTCTCTCTCCTTTACTAGCTTCTGGCCTTGAAATGTTTTTCATCTCTGAGTCTTTGTTTCCTCTTATAAAATGAGTATACTAATTTCTATTCCATGTGATTTTTGATATAATAAAATAAGAAAACATATAAAGCAACTAACAAAGTATGGTTATCATCACAATAAACAACAAAAACCCACTTATGTATCACTATGTTGAATTCAACCATATGTCATTTCCAAGATTCAGCGTGGAATTTCCTCCAAGTTAAAAAAAAAAATCAAATTAATTTACCTCTCTGAAATATTTAAATATAGTTCCTCTAAAGGAATCCAATGATTTCTTAAGGAACTATATCTAGAGGAATTAGATGATTTATTTATCATCTTAGCCAAGATTTCTATTTCCCAAAATAAAGAAGCACAAAAGATTATGCTATTCCTGTAGCTGCATAGTTAGTACCCACTGAAAATATTTGCATCATACTCTATAATGAATGTATTATTCTCTTAGTTGCAAAAGACTCTATCTCCAAGAGACTGGATGTTTTTCCAGACCGTGAAAGTGTTGAAGTCAGTAATTGATATTATTCAATATGTTTACTGCTGATGCAGTGACACAGCTGAAATGTGCTTGCTTTTCTATGCTGAAAATTGATGGGATATTGAATCTGATTTCAATTTCAAAGTGGATGTCAGCAAAACTTCAACATGTGAACCAAAGAAAGCAGGAACAGTTGATAAATACCCTTTCTGAATCAGTCTCAGAAATAAGAGCAAATCGAATGCCTCTGGGAACACATGCTACCATTTCAGACACAGTCTGTGCATGGAAGCCGTGAAGAGCTGGTTCAGAGCAGCTTGGGGCCATCCACAGAAGAGGCAAAGCATTGGAGAGCCAGAGGAATTGGCTCTAAGCCTTACCTTCAGACCAGGGTTTGCTTGCGGCTTGGTCCATGCTTGTGGCTGTCTTCCTAGAAGTCACACGTTTTGTTTGTTTTGGCAAGGTGACTTTTTTTTCCACTACACTGGACACACGGTAAAGAGTGTCAGAAAAAAATATTCAGGCATATTGCCTAGAGAAACATCTTTGTAAAATAATGGCCGGAAAAATGAATTATTTTGTGGGACATAATGTAAAATGGATCCTCTTTTTTTTTTTTTAACATATATGATGCACTGTGTCTAAGTGTGCACTATTTAGGCAAAGATTTATAAATTGATATAAAAAGGTGAATTCACCATGGATAAACACAGAGCTTATTCTTTTCCCAAAGAAATAAGCATGTCCAATGTTTCTGCTTTATAATTTTAGGTTGCAATCCTTCCCGTATGTTAAGGTATTTCCACAGAGGGCAAATTTTTACATCCATATTTATAATATCACTAACACTGTAGCAACATAATGTAGTTTCACAAGCTTCATCTTACTTGATCTTTGTAACAACCACATGACCCATGTGGCATGACATTTTAACCCCCATTTTGCATATTAGGACATTAAGACTCAGAGTAGGTAAATGACTTTAGTGTCACAGGGCCAATAAGTATCTCAGTGATGACTCCATCTCATCTATTCTAAGTCTAAGCCAAGTATTTTCTGTTTTTTGCTTTTTTGTCTTAGTTTATCAGAGCACATTTCCTGCCTGCTTTATATCATTTACCAATCCAAATCAAAATGAGAAAAACTACCAAAATTTTCTTTTCTATTATTTCATTCAATAGATATGATTGACATCAAGGATGGTGTTGCTCCTTGAGCTAGAATCACAGAATGTTAGACGTGGAATATGTTAGCAGTGATGGAGTTCAACCCCTAACCCAGGTTGGCCAAATCCTTTTTTCACCTGTACATTCCATAAACTAGGTAGACCTTCTCCATTATTCCTATACTAAGATTATCAACATGTCAATTTCCAACTTCATTTATGAGGTATATTTTCTGGATCTGTTGCAAATGTTTTCAAGTCAGATGTTGAACAAACCAACAGGGTAATTGAGGACATGTCATAAACAGACTAATTACAAAGGTGTAGGCAAGGATAAGAGTGCAATATCTTGGAGTCTTTGTCTCTTCTAGGCCTGAAGGAGCCAGAGGAGGAAGCACATACTGGAACCCAGAGAGAATAGCTGTAGGAGAGGCTGGAGTGGAATCAGCAATGAAGACAGAAAAGCAAAAACACCAAACTCACTTTCTTCTGAACTACCAATATCATGCCATACCTCCCATTGTCTCAAACCAGATGAAACCAGATGATGTCCATGCCAAGAGTATTTTAAACAGAGCCTACGCTCACATGTCCTTCTTTGTTCTTCGGGAGTATGATCCCAGGACGCAGAAGGGTGGGAAAGGGGAGTGAGGCGACAAAGAGTGAACAAAAGTAAGAAAGCGCTTTACTGAACTAGCCACATCTTCACCACTAGCAGATTGCTTGGTTTCACAAAACATACCACAGAGAAGTGGTATGAAGCTGTGATGTCTCTCAAGAGTCTGCACGGTCCCAATGGCTATTCATAATCCTGTGACATGTCGACTCCCCTGATTTTCTGGATTATGTCACGCCTGGGTACTGAGTGGACTCGCGGTGTCTCCCACTCGGCAGCAAGGAGGAAGCTGCAGGCTGCAAGGAAAGAGCTGTGAAGTGTGAGCCAAGGTTCTGTGGGGACATGCTTGTGAACAATCTGAAGGAAAGTGAACCACCAAGACAGAGGCACCCTCGGCCTGAGGCGACAGGAAGAATCTCACTCCCTGATCTTCAGAACAGTGTTAGCCCTTGCTAGGGCTGCACCACCCAGAGAGCAAGTGATGGCGCAGATATGTGGACATCTAAACTGGGCCCAGGACAGAGGGCCAGAGTGTCCATAAAGGTCAGCCTCACAGGGCACAAAGAGGAGGCAGGAATTGGAGGAGAAGAGAGAGAAGTGGGTCTAGAGGGGCAAACGGAAAATATAATATGCATCATGCATGTAAAAAATGGGAAGATGTATCTACAAACTGGTCATGTCTTATTTTGTAACACCATATCTCCAAACCTTATTTTTTTAAGATTCCTGAAGTTAAAGTGGCAAAATAGAGGGCTGTAATGGTGTGGTCTGAAGGCTTCCTGTGTAGTCTTAGAAAATTTTGCTCTGTCCCTGATAGCGCTTCTTTTCATCCACCCCCTGTAAAACTATGTTGTTACTCAGGACTCATCCTTACCATGCTCTCCCTGACTGTCCTAACTCTCCCTTCCTGTCTATGTGTATGAGGTCCTTGTCATCTCTTGCTGGGACCATTGTTATTGCCACATCTAGGACTCATTGCATTCCTCCCCAAGTCATTCTTTATCGTGAAGTAAAATGATCTTTTAAAAGCACAAAACTGATCAAATCATTGTCTTTTTAAAAAAGCCTTTACTATCTTGTATGTAAATTATTTTGTAATTTAGTATTGTGAAATAGCAACTATTTGCCAGTTTTATATAAAATTTTATTTTGGTCTTACAAAAGGGTTCCATTTGGTAGTTTCATATGAAGCAATGTAGTTTTCTTTTTTTAATTTTAGGGAGTTTATTTGAGCAAATATCAATTGGAATCAGACAGCACCAAACAAAAGTGGTTAGGATCGCTCAACTGACGGGAACCAGAGGCAAGGTTTTTATAGAGAAGATGTGGAAGCAAAGCAAAAAATTTATTTGACTGGTTATAGCTTAAGTGGTTGTCTTATTTGGGAAAGCCTAGTTGGCTGTTTTTGTTTTTTCCTTTTTTAAATTTCACTTTCTCAGAATCAAGTGCATTGACTGGCTTAGGTTGTGGTTTGCTTACACAGCCCACCATGGTATTAGAGCCACCACAGCCTAATGGTCTCCTGGCTTAATTACTTCAACAACATGAATCCCATGGTTGTTTTAGTTCTCCTGCATAAGAAAATGTTATCTTCAAATATTTACATCTATTTAAGCCCAAATATTTAATTAAAAAAAAAAACTTAAAAGTTGGAGAAACTGGTATTAGTTATGGGAAAAACAGAAGGGTGACTTTTGGAAATAATTATTGAGAAATTTCTGCAGCATTAACAATTGGGATTTGGTCACAACCAGCATTAGCTTCAGATTGTCCAAAGGAAATAGAAAAGGAGATATTAATTTGCACATTTCATATTACAATTTATTAAGAGTATAAATTAGGCCATTAAAATTTGAAAATCCAGTTTTACGATTTTTATTTTTGATTGCTGATGTAAGAGAATAGACCTCTCTATTAAATGTCTTTGGAAATATTGACAAATTGGTTTTCATTAGTTAAAAGTAAAATCCATGTGTCTACTAAGGAATATACATTTTACAAGCCTCATTTTCCATACATGACAAAAAATATTCAAAACTAGAAAACAAAAACACAGAGTAAAATATCCCATATTTTTCACCTCCTTCAGAGAGTTCTGCGAATAATGATAGAAAGTGTGAAATTATAATATATTTAGAAATTAATGACTCAAGCAAATTACAGGATGTCATCTATATTTGTCTTAAAGGTATTTAAATTTATAAATCATCTCAAAAAATGAGAAATAGAACAAATTAAATGTAAAGAAGGAGAAATTTATATATACACATGAAGTAAATTTTATTCTTTTAAACTAATGCCCAAGGCCTCCACCCTCATTGCCCAAGTCCTGGCCCTCGTGGAGTCCCTGGAACTGAGCCCAGCACTGTGTGTGTCTCTGTCTCCTGGTGAATGGGGAATAGAAATGGAAATTATGTTTTGTGGTCTTCAGTGTGAAATTTCACATTCCCTAGAGGCCAGTGTGGTGTTTCACATTCATTGAATGTGATCCTCAGGCAAAAAAAACACTCTCATTGCAGAAGGAACCACAGGTGGTCCAGATCCAACCACCACCCACATCCACCCCGTGGACACACAGGATACACTCAAAAAAAGGGCTTTTGGCTTAAACCGTTTTTGACTTGTTGAGAAGGAAACATTTCAGCATTCAGTGTAAGTGGCCACACAGCTCTAGCTTTACCTTAAAGTATTTGACTTGGGATGGAAGCAGGCTATTTCCACTGGACAGGAAACACATCATCACGGGTGAAACTGGAAGCTAGAGCAATGTAGTTTTCAATTTCTAATGGATTTGAGCACAATAGGAGGAAATAAATTTCACTAAACAAATTCTCAGTGTGTGTGTGTGTGTATGTGTTTTCTAGGTTATTCCATTGATTGCATTTTCCCACTCACGTTCTTTCTTGATGGAAAGGTTGTCCATTCCTCCTGCTTGCGTAGACCATTTACATACCTCTGTGACGTTCCTTATGACATAGTAGAGTACTTTGTTCTAATTAGCTCTCTTTTTATTTCTTTAATCCCGACAGTGAGTCTTCCTCATTTGGGACTCCAGATAGCCATTACTCAGTGAATGGTTCTGAATGAAACGTAAAATCTAGTGTTTTAATAGTGTAGGGTTTGCTTACAAACCTGTGTGCTTCTTCATTGTATTTGTGTCTATGTGTACAAGTGCATCAATATTTCATTTTGAACATTGATTTAATTTGAAAGCATAGATTTTTAGAAGTAAAAATAAAAAACAAAATAGGGTGCGTGTTTACTATACGATGGCCCATCGTATAATATATATGAGCCATTCAAAGAAGTTATTTTTTTTTCAAAGCTACTTCTCCAGTCTTTTAGGTGTCCCATTCCTAAAAGGCATTATATAGTTTTTGCCACTTAACAGCAGTGTGTCAGTTGGCCAGGCAGTCCACCTCTTCAAGCCTCAGTTTCACAATCTGCAAAATGGGAAGTACAATGTCTCTCTTATAAGAAAGGGGACATAGCATGCCTATCCTAGTTCCCAGAAAATATATTAGTTCCCTCTCCTCTTTCCCATGTTGAAAACTAATTTTTAAATTCTTGTTATACATGAATTTGGCAATAAAATGTAAATACTGGCCAAAAGTTGAAGAGTATTTTCATATGTTTAGAGTGTGATGGAGAATCTATCATCTTCATACCCTCAGGTTCTATATCATCATCTTCAGAAAAGAAAGTTGAGAAATGCTTTATCGACTTATTCATACACTCAACACATATTCATGGGCTTTCAAATTTGCATGACTCCCTGTGCTGGCACTGAAGATTAAAAAAGAGCGTTGGTTCAAGTATGGTCTCTTCCTGCCCCTTAAACAGATATAGTCACCCAAGATCTACTGGCTTTTGGCCAGCATCTACTTACCATTCACCCCAGGGAAGTGAACATTGGGTTTCTAGTCCTCTGCTTCCTGCAGAATTTGCTTCTGCCTCCTCGCTTCAGTCTCCTTCCCAACTTGAAAGTCTTACCAATGTTAGTCAGAGATTTATACATGCATTTTAGTATTCAATTCCTTTTTTACACACTGGATCACCATTGATGTTTAACCCAGTAATTTTTTCTCTTTAATGATTATGATAAATTTCGATTTTAATCACTAGTTAAAGAGAGTATCATTTGCCCTCTTCATTATTGTAGAAACTAACCTGACCTAGAACTGCATTTGCATTTATTAATGTCAAACACCATCTAGTTATCCGTAATTGTGATTGGAACCACAGAAAAAAAAAAAAGGAAAAAAGGACTTGCCTACCTCAGCTGTCTAAATTCAACTGACAATTAATATGTGCAGGTGCTGGGAAACGTACTTAGACAGCGGTTGCTGCCAGGGCACACCTTGATCGACCCTTGAGGCCTGGCATTAGGCCTCCAAGTACACAACTCAGAAAGGAATTGTGCAGGTGCAAAAATAATCCACAGATGAATTGCCAAATGCCTACTTTGGTACTCCTCTGATTCTGAGGACAATGTCATTGGTCTGGTTTGTATTAACTTTTGATAAGATCTAATTAGAAATAAAGACTAGAGGGCCTGCCTGGTGGCTTAGCGGTTAAGTGCGCGCGCTCCGCTGCTGGCAGCCCGGGTTCGGATCCCGGGCGCTCACCGACGCACCGCTTCTCTGGCCATCCTGAGGCCGCGTCCCACATACAGCAACTAGAAGGATGTGCAACTATGACATACAACTATCTACTGGGGCTTTGGGGAAGAAAAAAAAAAAGGAGGAGGATGGGCAATAGATGTTAGCTCAGAGCCGGTCTTCCTCAGCAAAAAGAGGAGAATTAGCACGGATGTTAGCTCCGGGCTGATCTCCCTCACAAAAAAAAAAAAAAAAAGAAATAAGGACTAGAAAAATATTATAGAAACAGGATATTCAAAAAAATCAATAAGGTCTTAGAAAATTATGAATTATTCTAATGTCTTTCCCCCACTCCTAGCCCCACCTTTGCCAAATTGCATACATAAAACCACCTTTGCAAAGATGATACACAAAATTCCATCCATGTGATTAAATCTTCTGCTATAGACAAGAGTAGAGATAGTACACAAATAATGTTTTGCACCAGAATGTTCTTTTTGTTTACATGGGGGAGTGGAGGAGTGCGGAGTGTCTGTAAATGGGGAGTTTTCAGAAGCTTAGTTCCTCCTTGAAATACAGTATGCATGACAATCACTCTGGCAACAACTGTAATAGCTAAATACATAATAATAAGTTCTTCACAGTAAGGAAATAAAATAAGCTATTAGCTCTAGAGCTAATTTTACTTTGGAATAGTTTAAAGAGTATAATTTTGGAAAGGAAGGGCACATTTTTGTAAATTTCTTTCTCTTCTGACATTTAACTTTGAGGTTGGGGGTAGATGGTACAAATTACCAGGATCTGAGCTCTGGAATGGGACCTAAACCCCAAATATGTTGCATGTCATTACCAAGTCCACAGTTTTGTTTCTTTGGCCCTGCCGTACTTTCTGAGGCCTAACTTCCTGATGATTTGTTTTCTTTTGTTTGTTTATTTGTTTATTTCACTAGTACCACAACCTGTTCTTGGTCATGTGCCGTATTGCTAATGTTGACCTACTTCAAATCTATGTAAATAAAAGTGGAGCTTACTTGCGTGTATCTCTACTTGAGCACCGCAGTTTTTCAAAGAGCATTGTGGAATGAAAATTATTATTTTAATAAAAATTTTCTCAATACTACCCTAGTCTAGATTTTTCCCCTTAAACCAGTTAAAAAATAAATAAATAAATAAAATTCCTTTAAAACACAACATTAAAAAATGAGTTGGGTTATACTGCTAGATTGATCCTTGAGGATGAAAACATACTATTTTAGCCTCTCTGTGTTTTTATTGATAAAGAAACTAAGGCTTAGAAATGCTAATTTAATAGGGCTAGAACGCGGTTAGCAAACCAAGAAACTAAGAATGGAATCAACGTCGTTTGCTTCTCAATCCCGTACAGTTTTCACTATTCCATGCTGGTGGATTCTATCTAGATCACACACCTTTCAAACTACAGACCCCAGGTCCCAGCACCACCTGTGATGCTCTTCTCGATATAGCTTCAGGCCCTCCTGAGACTGATTCTGAAGATATGGAACACACTAGCATCTGCATTTTCAACAACAACCCTGGGGATCTGATGCACACTCAAACTTGAGAACAACTGCCAACAGTGTGATGCCTTGGAACACTATATAGGCACTCACTAAATGCTGATTATCAGCTTCCCACACCTTTTTGTTAAATTGTACAAAGTACCTCTAATTCAGATATTGGTACTGAGCCTTTGGCAAAAAAAAATAATAATAACAACGTGTAAGACTTACCCGAGCTAATCTATTTAGTCAGTGATGATAGATGGAATATAGGATTTGGTAACACAAATGAACTACCCTCCTATAAATGGCATGTGCTGAGTCAAAATCAATTGTTGCATGTAACTTCTTCAGAGGAGCTGGCACCTAGCATGAAACGGGATAGAGCAGATGTATTTCTCTCTAGCCAAAAGCTGTACTCAGATGGGTACCATCAGATCCTCAAGGAATATTCAGCTAGCCGCACTTAATTATATCCAGCCCCAAATTCAAAACTGGTGATTTTCTGAAAAAGAATGGTGAGTTCCATTTACCAGCTTAGAAATGACGCTCTTGAGCCTCCATATTAATATTATGATCATTAGGAACATAGCAATACCTATTTATCTATGAAAGTTATGGGGCACTTTTCAACCGACAGTGTTCAACAATAATCAAGACAACATGTTTCATGTCAGTTTTTGATTTTGTTTTTGTTTCGAGAGAGAGAGGGGAGGAGGGAACTAAGGGATACTTCATATTGAGGTTTGATTGCAAACAACCGAGCACCTGCATCAGTCTACCTGCAAGACGAGGCCTCAAGTTTTCTCATTTCAAGCCTGAGCAATTTAGATCATCTGGAAGGCACGTGGGCTGCAAGGCCACAGATTCTGCTCAGTGTCAGTTGCCTTTGTACAGGAGACAATCAAGCAGCGAGGCACACTGTAATTTTTCTTTTATGTTTCAAAGGGTTCTTTAAAAAGATTGTATTCTTGCCTCACATTTTCCTTGCCACAGCTGGTGGCTCCCTCCTAAATGGTATATTAGAGCCCTCAAGCACTTGATGTCTATCTTCTCTTACTTGACTGACACGATGTGTGTCAAAATGTAAATAGTCTAATGCAGAAAGCATGAGTTCAAGGAGAAATTATAAAACTGTTTCTGAAATGTCTGTGATGAGCTGTGCTCTGAGAAATTTCAGCCTGTGACCTTCGAGGCTTCTCTAATTCTTAGCTGGTGGATTTATAAAATTGTGGCTAATGACCATAGTAATCTACAGCTACTAAAAGGACTGGAATGTTCTCTGTCCCCCGCTTGAATACACAGCACACTCTACAGTGGTGTAAAGCAGGTTATTCACAGCTTGCTATATAGCCCTACAATTCCTTAGAGCTAAATTAAATTAAGCCCATTTCAGATTCTTTACTGGTTATTAAGAAGCAGTGCATTTCATTTTTAGCACCTTGCTGTAATGAGAGTTCTGTTGTTAATGAAATCATTATGCTGTCTGCATCTGACCAATATGCAATTGGATATAGTCTTGGAATGTTAGAGATGGCAGGAGGTTAGAGGATTAGGACCATTTAGTTGGGCATCCCTCACCTTATTTTTCAGATGCGGCATTCTCTGTAAGCTGATGTTAAGCAGCCACACATAACAACAGCTAATCCCGCGCTTGCTCCCGTGACGCGTCCTCAGCTGCCTCCCCGTTTTGCCACAGAGCCACGGCCTCAAAGGTGGCGCTGGAGAAGAGTCTTTGTCACGGATCCTGGTAGAGCGATTCCGATTCCCTCAGCAGCTCAAATGCTGGTCTCAGAGTCTGTGATTCTTTCCTTCATCTCACCCGTCTTACTTCCCATGTTTACTGAGTGCCAGATTTTTCCAGGTACCCTGCTAAGGATAGAGATTTGGAGATAAGTAAGAAAATATCTGTCCCCAGTAAACTAACATCTAAATAGCTGCAATGGTGAGTCGGGAACATAATATAAATATTAAAAGAGATATTGTGAGAATGGAAAGATAAGATTTGCTTGCAGGGTGATGAAATGCCCCTGCTTCTCCAGCCAGGTGAAAGAGTACTCCTTCCTCCTCTCTTGCATTCTTTTTTTTTTTTTTTTTTTTTTTTTGTGAGGACAATCAGCCCTGAGCTAACATCTGTGCTAATCCTCCTCTTTTTGCTGAGGAAGACCGGCTCGGAGCTAACATCTATTGCCAATCCTCCTCCTTTTTGTTCCCCCCTTTTTCTCCCCAAAGCCCCGGTAAATAGTTGTATGTCATAGCTGCACATCCTTCTAGTTGCTGTATGTGGGACGCGGCCTCAGCATGGCCGGAGAAGCAGTATGTCGGTGCGCGCCCGGGATCCGAACCCGGGCCGCCAGTAGCGGAGCTCGCGCACTTAATGGCTAAGCCACGGGGCTGGCCCTCTTGCATTCTTGCAATACCTCACAGCTAATGGTCTGGCATGATCAGCATGGTCCCACTCTCCCAAACACACTATGGCATGTCACATCTCTCATCCTTACATCTTTCATTTTTCCAGAGAATCTTATGTAATGTAACGAACAAAATGACTCCTACAAAACGTGTCCCTCCACTGTTTCCCCGCCTCTAGAAACACACATACACACCCCACACACGCTCTCACTGACTCTGTTCTCTGTGGGATCACAGTGTGTACGTTGTAAGGACAATACAGACTAGTCTAGTTTGCAGAAATTTAGATCATTTTTTTACTTCATGATTCATTCTGGATTTTTTTGAGTAAGTGCTGTGATCAGTGATGCCCAGCTCAAATTATATGACTGGTTAGGTTTACCAGATTACCTTGTGTCATTGTGCATTTTACAAAGACATGTTCTTACTATCTAAACTCCTCGTTTCTACATCACATGCCTATAACTTGTGATAAAGGTAATTTGTATATCTACTGAGACCCACAAAATTGAGGCCACCCCAGTGGCCTGGCCCACATCACAAATGAAAACCTAACTCACCTGGCTGTACGGTGAAATTCCTCACTTGCAAGGAAACCTAACATACACCAATGACAACTCTCCAACTCAGCTCTAGCTAACTCACCTTATCCTAGAAGATAGGACCTGCTGGCCTTGTAAGGAAATCCCAAACCTCCTAGCCAATCATGCCCTGTTTCTGCATTGCCTCTTTGTTTTATAAAACTCACTTGCTCTTGCTCAAAATCCCTCAGGAGGGATGCTCCACTGCTGTGAGGCACTGTACTCTCCCAATTCATGGAGTGTCCCCTTGAATAAAGGACATTAAACTTGTTACTAAATTGTTTTGTTTTTGTCATTTGACACGTCTCCTGTTGAAATGTATTTATTCTGAATTTGTTTTATGTATATATTTGCATATAATTGTGTATTTGCTGGTAATTGCATAGGATCAATTACATTAGAGCTTCACTTAGTAAAAAAAAGTTTAATTAATGTATAGCTTCATACAAAATATTGGAATCGTGTCCTTAGATCTTCTAAGTCACTCTTTACTAATTTTTTTTAGGTTGGCTCAATGCTGTTAATGGTTAATTTTAACTGTTACATATTAATTATTTCTAATTTCACTCTAAAAAAGATAATCTCATTTCATAGTTCTGGGGACCTATCCTTGTCAACAAAGATAGAAATCTGGAGGGTAGTGATAGGGCCCAATATTAAGAAGTTGCCTCATCATTTCATAGTGGAATTTTTACATCAATTTATTAGATAATGCATGAATTTCAACGTCAACAGGACGATAACAAAAGTAATTCACATTTGTACAGCATTTTAAATATTAAAACAAACAATTTATTTCATTCTCACAACTCGATGGATAGAGAAATTGTTAATAGATGAATCATTGGTGTTTTTCCCAGTAGCAGAATTGAAGAGACCTCTCATATAAAAACATTCAATTTGCCCCCAAATGAGAATTCCTGGAACGTGAATTAGGTTTGCTTCTTTAGAGCTCTGAAGAAACAGCAGAGCTCAGCCATATCCGATAGAGGGACCAACACTCATGAACTCAATATTGTCATGTATATGTGCAACACCTAATCCTCGCTAGTCAGGAGTGGGGAGTGTGTGTGAGTGATGGAAATCCACAGATAATCAACAAATTCTTTTGCTTTAAGAGTCTGCACTTTATTCCCAAGGAGGCTTTTGCCCTGATCTCTACCTAGAAGGAAAAATTGGCTGCTCTTTCTTCTTCTTCGTGTTCCCTTCCCAGCTTGTGGCCATGAGACTCCCCTCCAGGAGTTTGTGTGGCATCTCCACTGGAGGGCATCTTTTTTTCATCACCATCTGGACGTCTTTCCCCGGGCACTGTAGTTGCTCCTCCGCCTCATTACAATATCCCACTGCTTCAGTTTTGCACTCTCTGCTTCTTAACAGGATCTCTCTTTGGTGTCCCAACACCATAAAGAAGTTAATAATGCATAATGAGCTTGGACATCAATAGTTTGAGCTGCAGTGGACTAAAATTACCCTTATCCTTCACGGTGCCGTGAAGACGGAGTCTGATCATCGGTTCAGTGAATTCCCATGTTGTCAAGACAGACATAGGTGAACGCTTTGTGAAGAACAGGAAGCATATGAGCACAGGCCACAGCAAACGCATCTCTCTCCCTCATCCTATTCATCCAGAAAATGACAGCTTTGCGTGTGTCCTTGAAAAACTGGCAACTAATAGTCTGGAAAAACTACCTTTGTCTGGTAAAATGCACGATATAATCTTTACCATTTCCACATAAATCCAAGTTGTCTTTCATTACCGTTGGTTTCGTGTTTCTTAATAAATTATGATTAGCATGCTTGGCCACACTTTTTACAAATATCTATTTTCTTTAAGTATATAAGAGAGTCATTGCTTAGGTATGTCAAAAGCTTTTAAAATCATATTCCTTTTTTTGTTTTAGTACATTAATAGAAAGGAAAATAGTGGCTATGAATTGATTGCTTGGAAAAATAAAACACACACAAAAGCTCGTATTTGTTAAGTGAATACGTGAACAAACTAATCCTTTAAAACAGCTTGGGTACATGGACAAAACATTTGATTTGGGGAGAGGACAAGAAGTAGGAGGCAATTTGGGATCAGTATTTGCTCCAATGAGTGTAATTATTGTGTAAATTGTGGCTCTTGACAAAAATCTCTGAGTCCTGTTGAGATGTTGTTAACATCCCAGGAAGAAGCCTGCCTTCTCCAGTGTGATTGCTTACAAAGATGCTGCCGCCTCCTTCCTCCTTTTCCCACAGGAGATGGGCAATTTGCCAGTGTGTCATTTTCAAGTGCCATTGTTCACCTAGAGCTTTAGGAAAAGCTCCTACTTTTTTATTGTTAATCCAAGCCTAAATGATGATCATTTTTTTAAGATCCTGTAACATTTTATAACAAATTTATTAGGCACTGACATTAGCCATGATGGCACGAATAGCTCTGTCACTTATTTTTTAACTTAACAAGTAATTTAGTAATTTATGCAGCCTCAGAAGTACTGTATTGGTTTGTAAAATTTCCTTTTATGGGTAACTCATGGTAAAAATTATAAATCTAGAGCTGCTTCTGCAATATCTTTCCAATATCATTCCATTAGTTATGATTGGGACAACAAAGCAACATAATGTTTATTACATGATTTAATATCATATTTTACATTACATATGTACATGACAATGAAGAAGAATAGTCCAATTGTCCTACATTCTAAGGAAATAAGATACATTTATTCATTAGAGAAATTGAAGAATAGGTTAAAGATGTTAATGATCATTGAATGTGAGCTCATGCTGGGACCCTCTGTGAATTAGGTTTGGCAGTCTTGGATTAATTCTTCATATTTAACACACACTACCCACTCAGGGGGTAATTTCCTGTGTTTTATCATCAAGATTGAAGCATGATCAAAATGGATGCCAGAATTTGAAATGGTTCTATGCAAAAATGTAAAGCAGGTAATCTTTGCTTTTATCACCCCTTCCAACAGCCCTTTCAGCATGCTCGTCCTACCCTCACTTGCCATGGCCTGCCCACCTCCAAGCACTTGTGGTCTGTCACTCATCCAAGGCCCCACGGTGACAGCATCCTTATGCTCCCAACCTTTCTCATTCCCCTTCTTCTTAGTTCAAAAATTTCCTTCCAATGTAACATTCTTTGAGAGTCCTGTCTAGTCTAGAGAACAAGAACATTGATTTGTGTTTAGGAGTTAATAGCTAGTAGAAGCTATTAATGTGACACCCTTCCCAGATATAATTTGCATTTAAACAGCTGCTTTTAACTGAAAGAATTGGAAAATGCTGAGGATTTCAGACTCGGAGCCAGGGCCAACTAGAGCTATTTTTTGTCACCAAGCCCTTCCCAGTACCCCTCAAGTGTTTAATCTGCCTATGATCCACTAGGAGGGAGAAAAACAAATAAACAAGGCTTTGATTTGGTTCCCAGCTCTGATGATTACTCGCTGTGTGACCTTGAGCTAGTTCTTCAGTGCTCAACCATAGAATAGGGGCTAATAAGGTTTTATGAGGACTAAATGAGTAGGATAGCTAAAACTCCTAAAAGGTTTAATATAAAAATATCAGTTAAAAATCTTTTAGTTGCTAATGACAGAAATTCAACTCAAACCAGATATTCTGATATAGTAGGAATGGGCAGTTGCCTAGGAATGTGCATTTTTTAGCAGGCAAAACAAAGGATTCTGATATGAGTGGTAATTGGATCATACTTCAAAAACCAAGATTCTAGGGATTCAAGGGATATTCCACAGGCTTAAAAAGTGAGAGGAAGGAGATAATAGAGAATGTCACGGTTTAGATCTAAAATCATCTGAAAGACTGGGATGGTAACCTCAGTAGGCCAAAGAGCACAGACAAGATTGAAACGTCATGCCTAAAGCAAGTAGAATTATTCACTAAATCTCTAAATACTCGAGGATAATCTTTGACAAAGGAGTGAACTAAGTTTAAAAGAAATACAGAAATTACCTGAAATCAGGGAGGATAGTTGGACCACTATTGGTAATCTGATAAAAGGAGCAGAAAATAAAAGAGGTGCCAAAAGCCTGGAGATGAAAAATGCAGTCCCATTTTTCTTTAAAGAGCCAAAAATTGGATTCTTTCAGGTATAGAGCAATGAATCTTGATGTCAATCTCAAGAGAGATTATTAAAAGGAATGTTGAATGAAAGATATCTAAGCACTTAATGAAGAACATGGTACTCACAGACAACCCAGATCAATTTTCTAAGAACAAGTCAGACTCTTTCTACTTTTTATAGAATTACTAGATTGGTAAGTTTTAGATGACTGGGGAAAACTGGACGTCCAGTGTGTCTGTAGTTCAATTGTCTATGACTTTACTACGAAAAAGGAAAAAGGAAACAGATAACTGTCAGGTAGGAAAAACTTTTCCTCTACCCTCTTAGGTTCAGTGGCTGCAGGGTCTGTGAATTTAACAAAAGACAGATTAACAAGAGAAAAGGCATACAATTTTTGTTAATATTTTACATGCACAACATTCAACAGAACAGAAGTGAAACTCAAAGAAGTGGCTAGACTAGGGGGTTTATATACCATTCTACCAAAGGAAATGAAATTTGGGCTTCAAGGGACAATAAATCGTGGGGAAGTGGCTATGAAATATATGAAAGAACTAACGGAAGAGAAGCATTGTTTTTATTTTAATAAGGTCTGTTTACGCAAACTTGCCTTGGTGTTGACTCTCCTCTTCCTGGTACATGGCGGGGGTGGGGATGGTGGGGGGAGGAACAACTTGACAAAAGGAAACGTATGCCGTTCTCTGATTTTAGGCAGATAAGAGGAAGGCAGAGAAGTCTTCCTGCATTGATTTTCAGTTTCTTTCAGTTCAAAATAATCCTTATACCAAAGTGGTATATTTTGGGGTCTCATATTCTGATCCCTTTCATAACCAAATATCCTAAAGAAGTGATTTTCAAACATTTTGGTCTCAGGGTCCTTTATATTGTTAATATCTATTGAGGAGAAATACACCATTTGTTCATATGCGTTACGTTTATCATTACTTACTATATTAGAAATTAAAACTGAGAAAAAACTTCAATGTTAAGTAATTAATTTAAAACAACAATAATAAACCCATTATATGTTAACATATTGTATGAAAACAACTATATTTTCAAAACAAAAAAAATTAGTGAGAAGAGGTGACTTCTTTTACCTTTTTGCAAATTGCTGTATTGTTTAGCTTCATGGAAGATAACCAGATTCTCACATCTGCTTCTGCATTCAATTTGTGGTGACATAGAAAAACATGTGCTTCACCAGAACACTGTGTATTGTCTACACCACATCTGTCCACCTTCTGAGATTCTGATTCTTTGAAAACTATTTTACCACTCTAGCTAGTTGTAGGTAGCCGAAAGATGTGCAAATTCTGTCTTACTAGAAGTCCAAATGTCTTCCCTTAAACTCTTTGGAAAAGAAAGTTTTGACTCTATTTGCAATTCATTCAACATTCCTTTACTCCATGTGAATTTGAGCTTTTTTAACTTTTCCTTTAAAATCTCTCATATGCCTGGTTTTCTCAGTTAACATATCTTAAACATGTGATCATTTTATATCCAAAAGAGAGTCATGATTTTACCTTTTTTAAAAAAAGATTCTTTTGACAGTGAAATCACTTGTTATGTAGGATTGGAAAACTCCACTGTATACTCTTGAGAGAATAAGAGTGAAAAAGGAATAGAATGCCTTAGTACTATTAAGCTGGTAGTTTTAACCTTGCAGACCTCTGAAAAGATCTTAGAGACCCCCAGGGATCCCTGAATCACATTTTGAGAACTACTGCTTCACAATTTTGAGAAGAGCAGTCTCATTTAACATAGATAATATAAAGGATTTTTTAAAAATTAGCGTCACAAAGATGGTGTGGGGAACCCAAATTGTAGTCTGTTAGAAAAGTTTAAAAAAACTGAATAATACATTTAGCAAAGAAATGAGTCAATTTAAGGGAATGTGATATTAATATTCAAATATTTAAAAGGTTTAACATACAAGACTGACATCTCGCATACAACGGTGAAATTTGATTGCCCTACTCTTAATTTCAGTGAAAATTTAGTGAACTACTTCTCAGATTGAGGAAAAAATGACACAATGACTTCCACAGCTAGGTCATACAAGGCGATAAAGCTTCCTCAATCGTCTCTCTGGACAATTATCCTTGGGACCTAGCCATCATTTTGTGAGGAAAGAAGCTCAGGCCATATGGAGAGGCCACATGTGAATGTTCTGGCCACCAGCCCTGGCTAAGATCCAAGACAACAGCCAGCATCAACCACCAGACCTCTGAGTGAACAATATTTCAGCAAACCGTCTTTGGGCTGCCCCAGCTGAAGCCAAGTAGAGCAGAGACAAGCTGATGACTGCCACGCTCTGACCAACTTACAAATTCCCGATCAAAATTTATATTGTTGTTGTTAGCCACCAAGCTTTGCAGTGGTTTGTTCTGAAGCAAGAAATACCCAGAACAAAGAGCAATTACTTCTTGAAGGGTTATCACTAAATTTTTGGTGACAGTTACATGGACATCAATTTTCATTGTCTATATTAAAGACTTTTATAATGAAAATCTATCCAAAAGATGCAAACATAGAATGAGCATGTTTAGTGTTATAGAAGTTATAGAATTGCACCTTAAGGTTACCATGTTCAATTCTTTTATCTTCCAGATGAGGAAATGTCAACTCAGCAAGGTTAAATGATTTGCTCCTCTATTCTTTAACTGCTCAGCCAGAACTAGAACCCATGGAATCTTGAATCTTAATCAACTTCACTTTCCACTACACCATTTTCATTGGGAAGTCTTGGTTTCCCTATCTCCAGAGCTTTTCCAAGAGCATGACTTCCTACTTGTCAGGAGGGTAGTATAAAAGAGTACAAGGATGGATGGCTTTTTGACTAGATGATATATGAAGACCTTTCCAAGACTAAGAGGCTGTAATTCTATGACTTAAAAAGGACATGTGTCTGTAGACTTATGAGAAATATGGGTCTTTCCTATAGCACACTTACTTACACCTCATTATGATCCCTGTCTCCCAGACTAGTAATTCATATTTTTTTTTATAATTTTAAATATTATAGTATTTCAGCTATTATTTATTTCTCAAAGAGACTGAGAGTTGCAGCATGCATTTATGTACTCAGTGATCCACTCTACTGATATTTCTTAAGAGCCCACATGTGCTTTGTATTTAAGGAACTAAGGCTGTTAACTGTATCTCATCCAACCCAAATTCTTCCAAGTGTATTTTTATCTTATTCAATTTTTATACTTATTCTATTTTCCTTTATGCTAATTTTTACGTTTGAGAAAAGTAAGAATTATTTTACTATTTTTACTAAATTATAAATTAATTATTAGAAAACATTGAAAGAAGTAGAATGGTAATATATTGTAATCATAGAATGATGTAGGGATGTTTGTCACAAGATGACATTGGTGAGCTGGAAATATTTAAACTGCCACTAAGTGGAATCTTTGCTTTCTTTTTCCATTATTGTAGCCAAAATATATGAGATGTTGAAGAAAAAAAATCAAAGCAAAAGGCGAATATTTTCCAGAAGGAAGAGCATTCTAATGTTAATTGGTATTTCTACATAAAGTTTTGAGGAAAGCAATACAAGGTAGTGATTGACAGGGCATCTGTAACCAACAGCCTGGGTTCATATCTCGTGAGTCCATTCTTCATTCTTACCTAGGGCAAGTTAACAAACCTCTTTCGACTTTCTTCATTTGTAAAACGGGGATGGTCATAATGGTACCAACTTCATGTGATTGTTACAATGGTTAAAGAGGCTAATATTTGTAACAGTACTTAGAATAGTGCTTTACCACATGGTTTGTCCTATGTAGGCATTTGTTAATTAAAATATGGACATGTAGGGGCTGTCCCCATGGCATAGTGTTTGGGTTTGGCACGTTAAGCTTCAGCAGCCTGGGTTCACGGGTTTGGATCCCAGGCGTGGACCTGCACCACTCATTGGCCACCCTGTGGTGGCGACCCACATATAAAGTAGAGGAAGACTGGCACAGATGTTAGCTCGGGGCTAATCTTTTTGCAGCAAAAAAAAATGTATATAAATATATGGACGTGTAATAATAATTTGACTATTCTCCTCTTCCTGTGATTCATTGCAAAGCTCAGTTTTGTAGATTTATCTGACGTTTTTGTTGGAAATTGAGGAATAAACAGCTTTAGAATTAATTTAGTAATAACAGTAATCTGTCCATTTATTTTTCTTTCTATTTTTAAATCCTCTAAAATTTTGGAACTCAGATGGCTTACTATCATTATAAAACTATGTAAACCTACACTATACTGTGCATTTAATTTTAATCAAGTTAAATTTAATATTCATCTCCAGATTTTTGCTTTAGAGATCTTGTGAAACCCTCATCCACTCCAGGGGTGGAATAGAGATATGCTCCTAAATTTTCATTATATTTACAGAATTACCTTTCACTCATTTTTAATCCACCTGAAATTCAAATTTTTGTGTAGTATAAAATAGGCATCTAGATTTTTATTATCCACATCATTAGCCAGTTTTCAATGCCATATATTAAGCCATCCATATAAGAAAGTGTCCAGGGCCGGCCCGTGGCTTAGTGGTTAAAGTGCGTGCGCTCGCTACTGGCAGCCCGGGTTCGGATCCTGGGTGCGCACTGACGCACGGCTTCTCCGGCCGTGCTGAGGCCGCGTCCCACACACAGCAACTAGAAGGATGTACAACTATGACATACAGCTATCTACTGGGGCTTTGGGGAAAAAAAAAAAAAAGGAGGAGGATTGGCAATAGATATTAGCTCAGAGCTGGTCTTCCTCAGCAAAAAGAGGAGGGTTAGCACGGATGTTAGTTCAGGGCTGATCTTCCTCACAAAAAAAAAAAAAAAGAAGAAAGTGTCCATATTTTTGTCGTATACCCAGTGTCCATATGTTCGTGGGTCTATATCTGGACTCTTGAATGTAATCCATTGATCTATTTCTTTTCGTTTTCCTGTGCCTTGCCATGCTTTTTCCTTTTATAAACATATAGTAATAGCTATTCTTCACTGAGCAATATTTATCACTTAGGATGGTAACTACCAAATTATAGAGTGTAATGAGAAACCAACTTTAAAAAAAACCCAGAAGTAGAAGAAATGCAGTCATTGAAGAGTGAAGCAAGGCAAGAAAACAGCGGATGAACGGAAAAAGCAGGAGTCAGCAAACATTAGTCCTCACGTGAAAAGCTTATTAATTCTCAAAGTGAAACTGTTGTTAGAACTACAAGCCTAATTTCCACGAGACTGATCTTATGTGATATCGAGACAGCTGTTTTAGCCCATTTATAACCTATTTAAGATACAGGCTTAAATTACCAATGCAAAACTTGATCATGAGCAATAAACCCTGAAGAATTAGACATCGTAACCCAGAAATTTTCAATGGGTCCAGGACGCCGTGGTGTCACACTGACAGGTGGAATGTGTAGAGCATGTCATCCTCACCTATCTCAGGCTTGGTTGTAGACCTGAGATAAGAAAGGGTGTGAATGAAGACCTTAACAAAAGGAACTAAATCACTTAAAAAATGTAAATAACCGAAGAGCTGCTTCAAATGCGGCACATTTTCGTCTATGCACTGTTATCTCTAGACAACATTTCAAAAATGTATCCCTTTCTGTCGACTGCTAATAGTGCAATAGTCCTTTATCCTAGATTTTCATAAGAATTCTGGAAGATTTGAGGAAGACCAATTAATCAATGCCAGAGTGGATAATGATTTATGACCAGAGTAAAAATAGGAGCGCGTACGTTTCAATGTGGTCCCTTCTCTCTGTTGACCAGAAATTTTTTTCTTTTTCTTGGAATGACTCCAAACATCTTGCTGGCAAAGAGGGTGTATTTTTTGAGATAGCGAAGTTGTTTATTGAGCCACTGAGTTCAATCAGCATCAGTAACTCCTGCAGTACATGGAAAATTGGAAAGAAAAGGCTTAGTGTAAATCTTCGAATATGGAGTAACCCATTAGCTGGTTCAGCAAGTCACAGAATGGGCATTAGAATGTGAACACATGGTACATGGAATGAG
The DNA here is from genome assembly GCF_020826845.1 of Diceros bicornis minor. Classification (NCBI taxonomy): domain Eukaryota; kingdom Metazoa; phylum Chordata; class Mammalia; order Perissodactyla; family Rhinocerotidae; genus Diceros; species Diceros bicornis. Next base: position 14,899,022 of record NC_080766.1, read on the forward strand.
TGTTTGTGTCTTTCTGTTTTAAAATATATGGGATGGTCTCTTCCTATCAAGCATTTTTATCATGCTGCCACATTTGTACCCAGACATTTTGATAGCGTTAGTGGCATAGCACTCGAGCCAAAATAAAAGATCTACAGGTTTCCCTCACTATCCGAAAGTTCGCTTTACGCCATTTGCTTTTAGGAAAGACATTAGTACGTGTTTTCATTAACTGAAAGAAATCCGAAGAGGCTTGTTGCTTTTCTGAAAGAAGGCAAACAGTCAAAAAGTGAAAAGAGCTTTCAGCCTTTGTTTGGCCATGAGCCTCCAGAGCACTGAGGTTGACGCCGCCAAGCTCCTTCCCCGGAACTATACTCAGCATCTCAGCATCAAGCAGCCATAGCTTTGAACTGTGTCTGTGAGCATCTGTGCTTTATCTCGATTTATTCTGAGCATCTGTTAGCAAGATATGTCCTAGGGTATCAGAAAAGCCTAAGAAAGCTCATAACAGTGTTAACGCTTAGTGTAAAATTTGACATAATTAAATGTTTCGATCTTGGTGAACTAAAAGTTTTTGTGTGTTATTTGGTATGATTTGGGTTATACTAAATCATAGGTAATTTACCTAGTATTTGGTTATATGCCAAATCCTACTAGGTTATTTTTTGGGTCTAGGAATGCTCAAAAAATTTTCCCATATTAATTAATAGTAATTGCTTCTTTGCTTTACGCTATTTTGGCTTCTGAAAGGTTTCACAGGAAGGCTCTTCTTTTGGATAGGGGGAGAAACCTGTCCATAATTTTTCCTTGAGTTCTGCTTTTATCCTTCAAGATACCCGGTTCAAATAGTCAGTCAGATTTTATCACCTTCGTTTCCAAATCATAAATTGTTTAACAAATACCACATCATTGATGTGTATCATAGAATAAGATAATATCTTATTTCTTTGATGAGTGATTATGGGATACCACCCTTATGCTGCTGAGATTTATGTTACTCTTTTCAGCAAGAGCTACTGTAAGATGGTGAAATGAACAGTAATAAAGTTGGCAGGCTGAATGCTGCTATGTGTGTCTAATGTCTGAAAAAGGAGTCTGCTTTTATGCAAATACAGATTGGCTGTGAAGCTTGTAGTTCTGGAATCCAAACATGTGTCCTCTGTTTGACCCAATGTGATTTGAAGGACAGAGTGGCAACAACGGGTGGAGAGGGCAAGGACTGAGAAGGAAAATGTTAACGTTATTTGTAGATATTTGTTAAAGGTCATCGCCTATTAAAGAAGGAGACTCAGGAATGGAACTACAGCTAAATTACAATCTTAATAATGAAAAAATAGAGAACTATTATTTTTTCTATAGCAACAATAAGGGTTAATTAATATCCAACACTGCCTTTGGTATTGAGTAAACAGATGATTTCATTTTATCAAGCGTTGTCGTGAATACTAACAGTGCTCTATTTGCGAGAAGGAATAACAAATGACAGGAGGAGAGCTATGTCTGATAGAGCTGACCTGTAGAAAGAGCCGGCTGCAATCTGAGAGTTGGTACCCAAGGACTGTTTTGAACCATATTAAAGAGATTACCAGGGCCCCAGTAACAATTGTTTTAGAACTGAGAACTAACTCTTTACATTTATGTACTGGATAGCTATTGTTTGGTCTGCCCAATACTCTCCCTTGTCTAGAATTCCCTCTGTCTATTAGTGGTTGTCTCAGTAAAGGCCATGTTATCATGACTCCATCTCCTAAGCACCATCAGTGGTCCAAGGGGGAGAACCTGACCAAAGCAGGTACAAACAGAGTTCCCTGATTCCTGGCTAAAGTCATTGGTCCAGGCTTGGGAACTCAACTATACCAGACTAATCAATATAAGTCTGTCTCTGAGATTTGGAACCCTATGATAAAAAACACAGAAGGTGTTAAAAGCTGTGCTTTCAGTCACATAGAGCAAAGCTTTTTAACTTTTTTATATGGAGAAAAATGCCATATATAGACAAACAGCAGCTCAGTTAACACAGAATCCTTCAAGCCCTGTTTCTTTTTTTTTTTTTTTGCTAATGAAGTTTTGCCCTGAGCTAACATCTGTTGCTAATCTTCCTCTCTTTTGTATGTGGGTCACCACCACAGCATGGCTGTTGAGTGGTGTGGGTCCGTGCCTGGGATCCAAAATCGTGAACCTGGGCTGCCAAAGTGGAGCGTGCCAAACTTTAACCACTACACCATAGGGCCGGCCCCAAGCCCCGTTTCTAAGAGTTCACAAGCCTCAGCTGCACCTCTGAGTTTCTTATGTATTGGATGTTCATCTATACTTTATATTTCTTGAGCTAAAATATCCTGTTTTGTCTAATTAATTCAACTTGGGAATTTGTCACTTGCAAGCAAGGGTGCTGACTGATATAATTTCCAAGGTCAATGATTTTCAGGTCTCCTGGAGAGAAGGATTGTTATGCATTAACTATGGTGTATATAAAAAATTATGGTACCAGATTTGTGTCTAGAATTGACCCAAAATTATTTTTTCTTAATAAAATTACGTATATAAACTATATTTCAAGGGTTAAATAATGCTAAAGAGCTTTTAATAGTTCAGTGTGACACAAATTAGCACAGGCATAATTTTAATGCTTTTATAACATCAAATAGAAGATATTAAATCATTACCTTTTTTTTTTTTTTTGTGAGGAAGATTTGCTCTGAGCTCACATCTGTGCCAATCCTCTTCTGTCTCGTATCTGGGTTGCCACAACAGCATGGCTTGATGAGTGGTGTAGGTCTGCGCCCGGGATCCGAACCTGTGAACTGGGGCTGCCGAAGTGGAGTGTGCTGGACTTAACCACTATGCCACAGGGCCAGCCCAAATTATTACTCTTTTTATTCTAGCTCACCAAAAACTTTGTAGATTTTTCTATACACAAGTTAGTGCAAGCTTAGTTAGATGACCACTAGGTAAAAATAAAAACGGAGAGACTCAAATTGCTTCTCTCTTTGCAGAGCAAGTTCTACGGTATTTCTTCTTGCTTTTTGTTCAGATTCATTCATATGGCAGGTCCCATGCAGCAAGCACTGAAGATGAAACTCATAGCCTAGTGGAAAAAAGTAATAGTGAATTCCAAATAGCACGGACAGAGAGGGAGATGAGAGAAGACTACCTAGCTGTCAGGCTATGTCGTAAAAAGGAAAGGAATTCAAATTCAGGAAAATGTCTTAGAAAGAGAAGGTACTAAATGTATTCTAGGTGTAGGTGAAATCTTTCGCCATTCCAGTCACCTTCTTCATGTTTGTGTTGATTTGGAATCTTTATATGCACTGTTGTCCTTTGCTTTCTCTCCTCTATCTTCTTCAGCTCTTTCTAGATGGATCCACTGAGTGCTCATATGCAAATTTAGCATACTCAACTTTCCTGAATTAATCCCAATTGAGCCAGAATATATTCCCACAGCAGCCATACCACCCTCTCCTTAATTCCAACCTTTGAATTGTTATGTTCCTATACTTATCATTAAGAGTCCAGGCATTATTTCTCTCCCAAGTGTCCCTTGCCACTAATTTATAGTAAAAAAGAAATAATGCTGTATATCCCATGGGCCTGCTGTGATGATTAATTTTAAAAACAGAGAGAAAATGCTTAGGCAAATGAATCTAATAGTATATCTATTTTTATTATTTTTATTAGTGATATCTATATTTATTATTTGTATTCTTCTTAACATTACTATTATTAATTATTTGCAGGCATTATCTTCCAGAACCTAATGATGGATGTCTCTGTATTACCCAACCTAATGTTCTGGTGTTTGCACCAGTTTTCAGGATTGATATTCTTTCTATATTCCCCCACCATAGTTCATTAGTTCAACAATTCATTTATTCAGTTAATATTTTTCAAAGTGAAGCAGGAAAAAGGAGGCTTAGGTTAAAGACAAGAAATAAGGCAATGGAGGTAGCGAAGATGACTTAGCCAGTTCAGCCTTGAGAGAGATGGAGGAAAACGGGATGGTCATATCCATGCATAATAATAAAGACATGGGTCTTTATTCCTGAAATGGGGTGAGGAGGACCAAAGGAAAGAGGTCAGAGTATGTTGTTAGATTTTCCAAGCCATGTAATCATGATCCCTGCCCTCAAGAAATATATAATATAGGAAGAAAGACTGACGCATAAACATACAATGTAATACGGGGTCCTAAATGTTACATATGCACGAATAGAACACTAATAGCTAGTATTTATGAACACATACGTAAAGCGTTGTGCCAAATCCAGCGGCGTGCTGGAGCTGACTCTCATATGCATGCGAGAACCGATCTGGCACATATCCATTCAACTCTACTTTCAGTGGCGTCATGATGCTACAAATCAGATCCTTTTTTTTTTTTTTTAAGCTGGAGATCCAGTTGTTAAACACTTACCAGAATACCACAGCCTAAACCATTTAAACCTATCATATTTTCTTATTTCTTACTTAATCCCATGACATAGGTACTATTATTATCTCTTTTTTACAGATGAGTTGTTTTAAAGTTTTTGTGACTTACCCAAGCAAGTTAGCAATTGAGCCAAATTTTGAATTCAATGTAACTCCAGAATATGCAACTCTAAACATGATACAGCCCAAGGAGGATTGGAAATGAGGTGGGACCTTTCCTTAAAAGGCTTCACGAAAGTGGTGGTGAATTTGGTTTGAATAGGAATAGGAAAATGGGCTGTGAAGATATGGGGAAGCATAGAAGCTGGATGTTCTAGCAATGACTTTGCTCTAAATAAGACAAGAAAAGGAGAGAAGAAACATATTAGATCTTTTCACACTGCTAAGATTGACCTGCTTTTAGCTTAACTCCAGTTGCATTATTATACATAAAAAACTCTCTTTCTACCTTCTTCTCACCAACTGGCAATTCCTTTCTTCCAATTACCCTGGCCAATATCTTGGGGTTATTCTTGACATCTTTCTTTCCTTCAGGTGCACATTCAATTAGTCAACATATATGAGCTCTACTTTCAAAATGTATCTACAATCTGACAACTTTTTATAAACCTCCAATGCTATCATCCTCACCCAAACTATCACTGTCTCTTACCTGCAGTGGTCTCCTTGATTCCATTCTTGTCCTGTAGATACTTTGCTTCACAAAATATCCAGTAAAGTGAAATCATGTCTTTCCTCTGCTTAAAACTCTGCAATGGCATTCTGTCTCACTCAGAATAAAGTCCTAAATATTGACCATAGTTGGGTTTCAGCGGAATAATGCCAGTTGAGCTATTTGAGCCTGAACATCACAAGAAGATAGAATTGCTTCCACATGACTAGAGCAGGGTGAAGTATGTCTAAAATTCAAGGGAAGGTATACTGAGAATAGAAGGAGACTAAGCATAGATGTGGTAAGCAAAATCCTACAGACGGTAATCTTAGCTCCATCTCAAAAGGCTAATCTACAGACAGAGTACATCACACCTTAGAGTTGTCTAGATGAAGGTGTAAGTGACTTGAGAATTCATACCTTCATACCATAATTACTCTTTAAGGGCTGTACCTGGAGGGACATAAGTTCTGATGCATTTTCCACTCTATCTGTGTGAGTAGAGTAAGCTCAACATCCTGAGGACAGCCCTAAAAGCAAGAGATGCAGGTTTGGCTGTTGGAATCAGAGTGAATGGAATTGGTAAAATGATCTCAGGGAATGTGTGTGAAGCACAAACAGTGTCTGCTACAACCTACCCATTTCAGTGGCGAAATTCATTCAAACTTCACATTAAATTCACTCTACTGATTCTTCAGGATGGTGCCTGGTAACATTTCTAGAAAAAAAATAAAGATTCAGAAGAAAAATTAGTGGATAAAACCTCCACTTCTGTAGCTGGTCCTGAGGCTTAGGCGACATTTATAATCTGCCTCCTTTCTCTCACCCTTGGGCAACACTTCTCCTGCTCTGGGTTAATTAAGTAGCACCGTGACCCAGATCTTTCTACCTCAAGTGACTGAGCCGTTGGTACTGTGCCTTTGTTTGGCTATGGTATGTTCATCATTAAAACAAAGCTTGAGATCACCAAGGATGCCATAGTATAGCTCCAGAAGTTCAGATACACTACTTGCAGCTCCTTTGTGTAGAAGCAATTCTACCTCCTCACAGCAATCAGAGTCAATTACCACTGCTCATATGGTAACTTTCTTGTCTGCTGGTCTACTGGCATGAGGAGCTCAAAATGGCCAGATAGAAGTCATAATTTTAGAACTCTAGACCTGCCAAATTTAAAATTGCAAGGACAAGAAGCACAAATTCTCTAAGTGGGTCACTGGGAATGATGGTGAGAGGGGTCACTTCTGCTTCTATCCCCTCGTTTCTGCACTCATATACTCTAATTATCAAGGACTCAGGACAAAATGGCCACTGGCTAAAGGTATATACCATATCTGAAAGCAAGTCTCTAAATTAGCAAGTTGTTATTTGCAAGTTGCAAATTCAGCCATACCTTTGAGTGGTCATTGCAGCATCATATCAGGCTGGTGGGCCCTGGATGGTACAGAAAATAGTAGGGTCTCTGATCCTTTGGGCCATGTTCAATGTTATAATCACTTTTCTGTGAAATGTGTCCTTTGGTCAGAAGAAATATTATACAGGATAAAAAGTCAGTAAATCAGACACATTGTAAGCCTTTAAATACTGACCAGGACATTAAGGACAAGGAAGGAAAACACATACCAGCATATCTGTCAATTACTGCCCATTCCAGGGGGGATGGGGTCTGGTGTAATCAACTTGCCACCAAGTGGCTAATTGATCTTGAGAAATGATAACATATCAAGGGCCTAAAATCAAATTCTGTTACTGGCAATTTTTAGCAACAATAGTAGCTATATCAGACTTGTTAGAATAAGCCCGTGCTCTTGGACTCATGTACAGCCACTGTCTTTTTTATCATATCTAGTTCATTTGTGGGTCTTCTATGTGAGCACTGGCATGAGTGGGTACCAGTACCAGAGGGTAGCTGACGTTTACTTGGTGACTCATCTGTCCACCTGCTCATTTAGTGCCTCCTAGGCAAAGCATTTTCTCTGGTTGGCATTAACGTAGGTTACAAGGATCTGCACACATTCTGCCCATGAGTCCATCCATATGCCTCTTCTCTAGACTTTTGCTTCCAATCTTCCTCTTTCCAAGCCACTGATCAACCAGCCAAGCCATTTACCACTGGCCAGGAATCCTTACCACAGGCCACCTCTTTCTCCATGTGAAATACAAGACCAGATGCACTACATGAGCCTGCCTGTGGGAGAATTTTTTCTTGCCACTGTATTTCGGGCCCCCTCATGTGCAGGGCTGTGATGTGGCAGGAATGTCCAGATCATCAAGATCCCCTTGGACTACATCATGACGTAGAACGGGAGAATTAAAATAGCTCTGATCAAGACAGGAATGTATATTAATTACTGTCTGCCCTGTCTGTAAGTATACTCATCCCAATTAAATCTCAGGGGCTAGGAAATGACCACAAGATGGGTCTGTGTTTCCTCTGGAATCAGACAAGGACCCCATTTTTCACCTGGCATTCCCCTTAAATGGGTGACCACAGTGAGATTTTGGGTCCATGGTGTTATGTCAGCTTAGACCTTGTAACCAACAACTTTCAAAAATTCTGGGTATTCCGTCTACCCCAATGTACATAGATCCCTTTGGGGAAGGGATGAGTGAACTCCTGTAGTATTCCAGGGTCCTTACTCAAATGCACCTGTATCTTCTTCAGTCAAGCTCAAGTCTGGAAACTGGATGAGGAATAATGATTTTCCACTGGGGTGGTTAATATCGGTTCATCTGCCTTCAATCTTTTTTGATTATACATATTAAGCTACACCTTTTTGGTTTTCCATTTATCTGGTTCTTGAGAATACCATGGTGTATTCTCATGTACCCTCTGCTTTCCATTCCAACCTTACTATCCATAATGGTAAGTACACTCATTCTGTGTCTGATGTTTAAATGCTACCACCTGGCCTCTGCTATTCTGTAATCCTATCATCCCCATAACAGGGGGTGCAGTTTCACAGCAGCATTTCCTATTATTAATATTAGCCTCCAGTGGATAGCCATCACTCCACCACTGAGCTTCCATATTGCTGGGGATTGCTCTCTTACTAAGTGCTTTTCTTAGTAAAAGGAGAGTCCTCTGGACCCTTCCAGAAAACAAAGCTAACTGGTGGGTTGTTTGGGCTAACATAATAGATCTACTTGCATATCTACCTCTCTGAGTATTTTTGTTCCTTCCTCAACATTCTGGCAAATGTAGTTCTGTCATCTCCAGGTACTTTAATGTGGACCATCATTATTTCCATCCTTCCAGGAGCCATCCTAACAATGCATTAAGACCAAGCCCTTGTTAGGTTGTTGAATCTGAATCATGGGAGAGAGCCCCCATATCATACAATCCTCCCAATCTAGCTTTATATACAACTCACTTTGTCCAGTACCCTCAAATCCACTCCTAGTCAAGTTTTCTTGATTCTAGCTGCTACATACTATCCAGGTCTTATTGTTTCCGTGGTGAATAACCCGTGTCCTCCCTTAGCAGAATCAGTACTTCCCAGTCGGGCCATCCTAAGACTTGACCCTACTTATTGTGTCATAGCCAAAAGGGGTACTCTTCAGGGGAGATTTCAGCATGGTCTCAGGCAAAGAGATGCCTCTACACGGTCTTTAGGAAAGGAGATGTTGCTATCCTTAAACAATAGTTAAGTCCTTCTGCAGACACAGAGGATTCAGTGCAATCTTAAGTTCAATGTATTCAAGCACATTCACCCAAATATCTCCATAGCATGTCATAGGATTTCACTCCCTTCCTGACTTGAACAAAGACTTGCCAAGGTTTAAACTCATCATTCTTCGTAGCTCTGCTAGACTCACCCTTGGCTTCTGGACCTGATCCTCAGTGTGGTTCACTCTTTGGCTACAGATGATGAGAGTCTCTGTTAGTGCTGCCGTGGAAGATTTTTCACTTTCACATCATGCCCTGAGTTGGTTGTTGACAGACCTCAGTTTGTCATTTTCTTTCTTTAGCTCATCAGTGACAACTAGCAAAAAACAATCAATTCCACAGTTCTAAAGATAACCATTCCCATATTACTTGAATGCTAGAAATATTACATAAGCCAATACAGCCTCTTCCACTTTCATCCCATCTCGATTTACATACCATCCCATTCCTACAGAGGAAAGTCTTGGCAATTCTAAGACAGGATTGGGCCAAGATTTACCATTCATCCAATTTTCACCAATAATTGCATCCCTGTTGCCGTCTGGTTGGTAAGTGACCCCACTCCAGGATTCCATTCTGATCATCTATTTTCTAAACCACCTCTTTCAACAACTATGTTAGATTGGATTCCCCAGAATCATATTCTGAGACAAAGTTTGTGTGAAATGAAGTTATTAGAAACAATTCACAGGAGAAAATTGGTACAGAAGTAGGGGAGTAAAACTTGGAAAGATGGAAGTCAAGCAAGGGTGTGGTATCAAGAAAATTCCGTCAGGTACCAAATTAATTTTCTATTGCTGCATAACACATTATCACAACTAGTGACTTAAAACAATGCCCACTTATTAGCTCAAGTTCTATAGGTCAGAAACTCAGGAAGGCTCAGTTGGGTTCTCTGCCTAGGTTTACAAGGCCAAAATCAAAGAGTCAGCCAGGCTGAACTCTCATCTGGAGACTCCTGCTTCAAAGTTCATTCAGGTTGTTGACAGAATATAGTTCCTTATAAGTGTAGAACTGAAGTCCCTGTTTCCCTGTTGGCTGTTGACCAGGGGTCACTCACAGCTCCTAAAGGCTGCTCTATGGCCTTTGCACATGGCCTCCTCTATTTTCAAGGTCAGCACTGACTCCTTGAATCCTTCATGTGCTTCATATTTCTGACTTTCCCTTCTGCTATTAGCCAGAGAAAGTTCTAGGCTCTTAAAAGGCTTGTGTGGGAGCTAGCCCCATGGCATAGTGGTTAAGTTCAGAGTGCTTTGCTTCGGCAGCCCAGGTACACAGGTTCAGATCCTAGGCATGGACCTACACCACTTGTCAGCCATGCTATGGCCGCGACACACATACAAAAAAATGGGGGAAGATTGGCACAGATATTAGCTCAGGGCTAATCTTCCTCAAAGCAAAAAAATGAGGAAGATTAGCAACAGAAGTTAGCCCAGGGCGAATCTTCCTCAGCAAAAAAAATAAATAAATAAAAGTCTTGCGTGATTAGGTTATTTTCACCTATTATATAAGAACACAGTTTCTAGGTGATTTTGAGGCTGATTAAAATAAAGTCTCTCTGTGATGTAGGGTATTTGTCTCTCATTTGGTTTATGAAGCCTTATTATTTATTAGAACACATTCCAGTTCCTTGACCATCTATGATGAATATGTCTATGTATAGTCAAAACTCAAATTAAATCTGATGTAAACACAGAGTAGCTGGAGTTAATAACTCCCTGTAATAAGGTCAACTGATTAGGAAACTTAAATCTGCAAATCCCTTTTGCCAAGTAACATAAAATAATCACAAGAGTAACACTATGAGAGAGAGATCATGGAAGCCATCTTAGAAATCTGTCTACTAGTCTGCCATAGAGATGTCATTGATAAATATTTGAATCAATTAATTTATTTATAAAATGAACATAATAATACCATCTAACTCACTGGATTATTGTAAAGATTAAACAAGAAAATCCGTTTAGAGTAGTGCTTGGTACATAGTGAGCTATAACAATTCAATTAGCCAATGAACTAACAGGATTCTCGTAGCTATTCTCTAAAGATGGACCTCAAAGGACCAAGCCTCCCAATATTCACACCTTGTATAGTTCCATTCCCTTGAATCTGGTCTGACTCTTGTGATTCACTTCTAACAAATAATACGTGACAGAAATAACTCTGTCTGACTTCTGATGCTAGATCATAAGAAGGCTTGCAGTTTCTATGCTTGTCTCTTGGAACACTTGCTCCAGGGAAAGCTAGCTACCTTAGACTGCCATGCTCTGTGGAAGCTCACGCTAGCCATGTGAGGAAGTGGTATGGAGAGAAAGATGCCTGGGCAGCCCTAAGTTGTGTCATCTCCAGCAGATGATACACCTGTTATTGAGGAAGATATCTTGTATGTCCAACTAGTTGAGCCTTCAAAAGAGTCCAGAACCTTCCAACATCTGACTGCAATCTCATGGGAGACTCACAAAACCAGTAAAGGTAATAATAAGTTGTTGCTTAAAACCACTAAGTTTGTCATGGTTTGTTATGCAATAATAGACAACTGGAACAAAGTTCCGAGCAAGTTACCAAATTAAGTTCTCATTGTAGGATTTCCTGATAGTTCCAATTCAAGTTACATCCTTTCCCTGGTTCCTACATGATTTTGAGGCTGGTTGATATAAAAGTTTTCTGTGATGTAGGGTATTTGTCTCTCATTTGGTTTACGTAGCCTTATTTTTCATTGGAACACACTCCGGTTCCTCGACCATCTGTGATGAATGTCTATGTCTATGCACATTTGAAACTCAAATGAAATCTGACATACACACAGAGTGGTTGGAGTTAATTTGTCCTCCCTTGGCTCCCACTTATTACAGAAAGACCTGCCCATTTAAGTGTTTTCAAGAGCTACACATTCTTGTAGTTGAAGTTATTACATGTTAATAGTTATCTTCACTGACATTCACTAGCCTTGATATGCCAAGGAATTTTAAATGGAACTGAGAAACAAAGGCAATACAGTTATGCAGACACTGGAATGTGAAATAACACTCCAGTGACTTAAAGAGATGGAATCAATGTAGCCCTAATAAAATATGAAGGCTTTCCAGTCCCAGATCCTATTATCTCCAGTGATACTCTAGTTGTCTGTCTTTTAAAAGAGCAGATGCAATCCAGTTAGAAAAATGTCACAGCTCTCCTGTAACAACAGCATGCTCTGCACTCACAGTAATAAAGATTTCCTCCATCAATGAACACTGTTGTCTTTAGTCCCTGGCCCTGAGAAGTCTCCCCCCAAATCTCACCATCAGTTTCTTTGACAAGTGGGCTGATCTCAGCCACAACAGCAGCAAATATCTCTTTGACTTTGGTAACTTGTCAAAATTAAATAAAGGAAATGATCCAAGAAGAGCAATAACAACAGAGCCTGGATGCTAGTAGAGTAGCCAGCTTGGCATCCTTGTCCAGCAGTGTGCCTACATGTGCTATTGTCAAGGGCTTATTGATGATAAATGACAGAGAGGTCATTATTTCCCTGAACCCAATTGCAAAACCTCCTCATTCTTATAAGCACAGTCATGCCTGAAAGACATTTAAAGATATTTGTGACTAGGAACATGAAGGCTGCAGCTCTAAGCTTAACAGGCAGAAATGTGCTCTGAAGGAAACAAGAGAATTACCTGAAAACTCAATTTCAAACCTTTTGACAGTGAAATAAGAGAGATTGAATTCATAGAAATGTAGGGCCCCAAACTAAGGGGCTATTGTTTAATAGGTTCCTTTATAGCAAAATCATTAGCTGCACAAAGATTATAAATCTAGCTAGGTTAGAGATCTATATATCTGCTAATAAAGGAAGTTTTTTTGCCTGGATTTTTTTCCCCATTAATTGTCATTCCATCAGTCCTTAAAAAATACAGCCATGGTGTATGCGCATGCTTGGAGGAGCTGAAGGAAAAAAGTCAACAAGTAATCATAGAACTAGAAGGGATTCTAGAATTTTACTAGTTCAATTCTGTTATTTTAGCTTTTCCTCCATGACACCAGCTGAGAAACTGAGTTGAAAAAAGCTTCACAGCTCCTCTGTGACAGTCAAGACTTGAACAGAATTTTCCATCTCTGGCTCCTTTGCTCATCCCACTGCTCCTCCTTGACATGGGGTGGGGTGAGGTGGGGTGGGGGAAGGTGTGATACATCCAAAGCTGAGATCTAGCTGAAGTCATAGGAGAAGGGAGAAAGGGTTCTAGCAAAGTTATATCTTTCCAGGTAAAATAAGATGGCTGGTATGGCCATTTTGTCTTTCCTCTGAAGTATATGTGTGATATCTGGAGCTGCAGCAGGCACCTTGCAACCATGAAGGAAAGGCATAATTGATTCCCTGAACCATATCCTGCAACTACCTATTGTGAGTTTTCTCATTAGGAAATAAAAACAAAGTTTTCTTTGTTTAACCTACTGTCATTGGGTTTTCTATTACTTGTAATGGATGCATTCCTAGTTGATACACTCTCTCAGGGTGCCATTGTTATTTTTCCATGCTTTTTCATATACTGGCCCTTTTGAAATGAATGTCTCTTCTTTTCCTCTATGAAATGTGTTATTCTACCTTTAAGAAAATGATCAACTATAGCCTTTTCTGTTGAACCCTCCCTCAAATCCTCCCTGAGTTATTAATTCCACACCTTTATGTGTCCTCATAGCTATATGTACCCATATTAATTACATACTTCTTATATGTTAATCATAATTTTGTATAACCTGCATGTCCCCATTCACGTTTCATGGACTCTGAGGTTGTAGTAGCATCAATACGTTTTTTCTTCCTCCATTTCCTCTGCGTTCATGATCCTGCAAAGACAGGAAATTCCTGCAAAGACAACCCACCCGCTTCTTAAATATTGTGGACGTCACATGTATGCGAGGATGGGTCCCTATCCTCAGGCCTCTACTGGTGACCTTTTCTATCTGCTGAGCATCTGTTGGATCTGGGTATCTCTGCTCTCTGCTGTACCTGCCACCGAGGCTCCTTCCTCCTGGGAGAATGAGATCCTGCTCTGGGTACAGAAATCTAGGGCAGCCCAAAGCTCCCAAACCACTAAAGTGACAGAATTGCATGATGATGCTCCCAGGTGAAAGCAGCAGCATCCACTTCAGTGTCTCACGCTTCTTCAGGTTGCGGCTCTTATCCAGTCCTGCGGTCATGGGGGAGACCACACGCCAACACAGCCTAGTTTCTCCTCCATGGCCCTCCTCTCTCTTCCATTTTGCCCTGTGACTTGAGCACAAATCTTTCATCCTTCTTTTTTTACTGCTACTAGAGAATGCACATATTTTGGCCACCTGGCATTGTGGTCACTGACCATACATTTTACACGTTGGCAGGCTGTGATTCCCAGGTTGATGGCAGCTGGGACACGCTGACACATTGCTTTTACCTTTGCTCCTTTTACAAGATTTTAAGTTCCTCTGGGACTTGGAGCTTTTAGTTTTTTTTCAGTTTGTTTTGTTTATTTTTCTTTCTCCATCCCCGCACTGCATCTGATGTAGAGTGGGTCCTTGAACAATGTTTAAGGAATCAATGAGGCCAAGAAAAGCTAAATGACAATGTCTAAAGCAGTCCAGCTAGTTAGTGGCAGAACCAGAGCTAGAAGAAGTTTCTTTGACTTCCAAGCCCGCACTTGTTCCTCTGGATACTTTAATGAGAGCTTGGAGCATAACGAAAGCAGAACCAATAACACTGTTAGCAGCTGGTTTGTTTCTTCAAGAAAGAAAATACATCCTTTGTTTGCAGTTAAATCTAGGACTTACAGTTTGACAGACAAAGAGGAACATATCCTTTACTACAGATGATCTGTGCCCTGTCTCACAGTTCTAGCACGCCATGTGCTTTGAAAGCCCATGGATAATCCTAGAAAACACAGTGGAAGCCAGATCAGCTTCTGTTAAAGAATTTACAAGGTCCAAATACAGTTAGTGGTCTACTAGTTGTACAGGGATAAAACCAAATAAACCAACTTGGGTCCGATGAGTGCATGTTAAAAAGTATCTCACTCTCTTAAATACAAATGCACATCCCCACACATACATATCGCTTCCTCTGAACGTATCTCAGCAAACTCAGAAGATAGAGCAAAGGGAACTAAGAGAAGCAAAAAGACAGAAATCAATACTCCAGTTGCCCTGGCAACTGGTAGAGGGAAAGAAAAGCTGCTCCCAAATGATTCATGTGATAACAATAGTCTTCACTGAGAGTCCTACACCATTAGCCATCTGGCTTAAAAAACAGGAGAGAGTAGAGGTGCCAGGGTGTTACATTATTTTATTCATGCTTCACCCTATCCCCCAAATCTAGGCTTCTGACCTAAATTGATATAGATTCACGTTTTTTTTTTAAAGACAAAAGCTACATAGGATGTATTACAGTACAGGAGATGGGAATTTTTTCTCTTTCTATTATCTAAAGTTTAAAATGAGGTGTGTATTAGCCAGTTCAGGCTGCCATAACAAAACACCACAAATTGGGTGGATTAAACAGCAGAAATTTGTTTTCTCACAGTTCTGGAGGCTAGAAGTCCCAGATCAAGGTCTCGGCAGATTTGGTTCCTGGTGAGAGCTCTCTTCCTGACTTGCAGATGGCTGCCTTCTTGCTGCGTCCTCACGCGGCCTTCCCTCTGTGGCATGCTGGGAGACAGAGAGAGAGAGAGAGAGAGAGATCCTTTCCTCTTATTATATGACCAACAATCCTATCGGGTTGGGGCCCCACCGATACGACCTTATTTAACCTTAATTACCTCCTAAAGGCCCTATATCTAAATAGTCACACAGGGGGTTATGACTTCAACACGTGAATTTTGGGTGAGAATTCAGTCCATAGCTTAAAATTCATTTCCTTCTCACATGCAAAATACATTCATTCCACCCCAACAGCCACAAAAGTCTTAACTCATTGCAGCATCAAGTCTAAAGTCTAAAGTCCAAAGTATCATCTAAATGTCATCTGAATCAGGTACAGATGAGACTTAAGGGATGAGTCATCCTGAAGTGAAAGTCCTCTGTAGCTGTGAACCTGTGACATTAGACAAGTTATGTGCTTCATAACCTGGGACAGGCAGAGGATGGATATTGCCATTCCAAAAGGGACAAATTGGAAAGAAAAAAGGGGTGATGGGCCCTAGCCTAGTCCAAAACCTAGCAGGGCAAATTTCATTAGATCTTAAGGCTCAAAAATAATCCTCTGCAGTGACACTGCCCTCTAGGCTCACTGGGGTGGCAGTGTCACTGCTCTGCAGGGCAGCCCCTCTCCTTTGGCTCTGTGGGGTGGCCTCACCCAGGCAGCTCTCTGTGAGGGCCCTGCTCATGCAGATATCTGTGGTGGCCTCCTTGTCCACTGAAAAGTAGGAGGAAGCAGTCTTGCCCCCTGTGCCTGTGGTGAGAGTGGCATCCCTTATGATCTCTGAATTCACTTTGGGGTCATTCTTCCCTTTTCTAGAAGGTTAACACATGTTTGCAGCCTTCCTTCATTCCATCCTATTTTCTCTGTTTTCTTTGGTTCAGTGTTTCTCCTGGTGTAATCCCATCTCTATTCCTGCCTTCTACTGAGGTGACTGTCTAAAACCGTGCTTCATGCTCATACTAACCTCTTTATCAAATGGTTATTCAATCACTGCCTTAGTCTTCTCCTCACAGCAAGCTTTCTCTTTTTTTGCAGTATGGACAGGCTGAGAATTTTCCAAATCTTCAAATTCTGGTTTCTTTTTGCTTAACAATTCCTTCTTTAATTCATCTCTCTCCTCTTGCGTTTTACTATAAGCAGTCAGAATGAACCAAGCCACTCCTTCAACACTTTGCTCAGAAATCTCCTCAGCTAAATATCCAGTTTCATTGCTTCCAATTTCTACTTTCCACAAAACACTTGAACATGCACACAATTCAGCCAAGTTCATTGCCATTTTATAGCAAAGATAGTCTTTTTCTAGTTTCTGATAACCTGTTCCTTCTTTCCATCTAAGATCTCACCAGCATGGTCTTTAAAAATCCATATTTTCACCAAAATTCTGTTCATGATTATTTATGTATTCTCCAAGAAAATGGAAGCTTTCTCTCCAGCTCTCCTCTTCTGTTTCTGAGCTCTCACCAGAATCACATTTAATGTCCATATTTCTGTCAACAGTCCCTTAACTGCAAGCTTGGCTTTGTCTAGCACACACCTCAAACTCTTCCAGTGTCTACTCATTACCCATTTCCAAAGATAATTCCAGATTTTTAGTTATTTGTTATGGTGACACTCCACTTCTCAGTACCAAAATCTCGATTTGTCAGATTTGGCTGCCATAACAAATACCATAGACTGGGGGCTTAAACAATAGGCATTTATTTTCTCATGATTTTGGAGGTAGAAGTCCCAGATCAAGGTCCACCAAGGTAAATTTCTGGTGAGATATCACTTCTTGCTTTGCAGACCGCCCTCTTTGTGCTGTTTCCTCACATGGCCCTCCCTCTGTGGAGTGCCTCTCCCTTACTCTTCTTATAAGATTACCAGTCCTATTAGATTAGGGCCTCACCCTTATGACCTCATTTAACTTTGGTTACCTCCTGAAAGTCCTACCTCCAAAAACAGTCACTTTGGGAGTTAGGGCTCGAACATATGATTTGGGGAGAGGGGCACAACTCAGTTCCTAGCAAGACTATATACAACATACCACTTTTTCTAAAACACGAACTCAATGAAAAGGAAACAAATATTTCTGTGGCTTAGTAAATGGACATGAATAGATAACACGATTTTCTTTTATTTTAATAAATTGTTCCAGGTGGTAACCTAGCCTATTATTCCAGCTAACTAGAGTATTGTAGTTAGGTACCATTATTAGCCACAATGAAGTACAAACCTATGGTTCAACTGGTAGCTGTAATAATTCTTTTTCTAACTATAAAAGAAGTATGACATGGATTTTATTACAGGAGTGAGAAAAATATAAACTAGGTATATTTGCTTCAAATATAATATGTAATAGTAGTTTTCTTCTAACAAGTGTACCTACATTTGTAACATGCCTCCAGACTGTACTTCAGTGGCTTCTCTTAAAAAGTGATAGACAAAGCTGCATAATATATCCCCATGGACCTGGATTGCCTGGCCTCTACGTTGCTGTCGAACCACATCTCAAACCATACTCACTCTTGTGCTCTCTGATACAGGCATCATCACACTGGACCCAAACAAAAACAATATGGCAACACTTACAACAAAATAATTCAATGAGGGCTCAGTAAAGGAACTGTTTATAAATATTTGAATAAAATAGATTGAAACCACAACCAAAATTGCTACCACCCTGAGGACCAAAGGGATTGTGGGCTGGGAGTGATTACGGAACCTAGGAAGAGAGATCCCTTTGGAGAAGACTTGAAAGAAACAGTGGCCTTTAGTGGAAGTACATCACCTGAGGCAACCCCACAGGGAGGGAGCCAGAGAAATGAATGTCTTGACTTCTTTATCCTCCCTTTAGTTTTGTTTGTTTGTTTGTTTGTTTTGGTCAGGACTCCACAGTGGCCAAATCTAACTACAAGCCAAAATTGAAGGAGTCCTTTGTTGTATTCTGTATGGGTCAGCCACTGCGGCAGTTAGCTAGATGGTGAAGAGCATTTTGGAGGGGCAAATAGAAATATCCTGCAAATAGGGTGTCACTATATTGTGTTTGTAAAAATCTTTCTTGACAAAGGGTGTTCGCATATGCCATTCCTTCTCCTCGATGAATCCTTCTCTTCTGTTCACTTGGTAATTCCTATTTAGTCTTTAAATATTAGCTCAGAAAATCACTTCTTTAGTTAAGCCTTCTTCAGCTCTTTATTAATCAGGATATGTCAGGTTATGCTGTGATAATAAATAACACCGAAATCCCCAATAACTTAATATGACAAAGGTGTATTTCTTGCCAACAAGGCCAGCTTCATGGGCATGTGGCATATGTGGTCACACAGGGGCTCAGAAAGGCCAAAGTTTGGTTTAAGCCTGTGCTGTAATCATCTTGATATTCTTAATAAGCTTTTTTTTTTTAAATTGTGGTAAAATATACATAATGTGAATTTTGACATTTTTTCAGTGTACTATTCAATGGCATTCAGTACATTTATATTTGCGTTAGGCCCAGCAAATTATATAGCTGATCCTGCTCACTGATGGCACATGCCCATCACAGGAATCTACTCCCTGAGAAATTCAGCCCTATGGGATCTCCAGACTCTTGTAACTGCCCCCCAGAAACACATGCTTCCTCCATTGTGTTGACAGAATAAGAATCCTCCAAGAGTCAGGCACACCTGCTCTTCTCTACTTTGGCTTGGAAGTGACAAACATCATTTCCGATTCACCAGAATGTGTCATATACCAACTTAACTGTAAGGCAGCTGGGAAACTGAGGAGACTGATGAGTATGTAATTACCATGATGATCTCTACCACACCCCCATGATTATGTCAAATTAGAAACTTCCATAACATCGTATTACTTTCCTTTGTCATTGGTTTGAAACTGATATTTTACCAGTATGTATATTGCATAAGAGCAAGTATAGGTCCTATTTTTTTTTTTTTTTGGTGAGGAAGATTGGCCCTGAGCTAACATCTGTGCCAATCTTCCTCTATTTTTATGTGGGATGCCACTACATCATGGCTTGATGAGCTGTGTGTAGTTCTGCACCTGGGATCCAAACTCATGAACCCTGGGCCTCCGAAGTGGAGTGCACAAACTTAACCAGTATGCCACCAGGCTGACCCCAGTACAGGGTCTATTTTTGCCTTGAGCAGCCAAGTCAGGGCTTGGTACATAATATTACTGTATTAATTGGGGTTCTCCAGAGAAACAGAACCAATAGGGTTTATATATATATATATATGAGATTTATTATGGGAATTGCCTCACATAGTTATATAAGCCAAGGAGTGCCATAATCTGCCATCTGCAAGCTGGAGAAACAAGAATGCCAGTGGTGCAATTCAGTCTGGGTCAGAAGGCCTGAGAATCTGGAGGCCAACGTTATAAGTCCCAGTCTGAGTCCAAAACTCCCAAAACCAGGAGTGCTGATATCCAAGGACAGGAGAAGATGCTGTCTCAGCTCAAGCAGAGAGAAGGAATTCATTCTCCCTCCACCCTTTTGTTCTACTCAAGCCCTCAATGGATTGGACAACACCCACTCACACTGGTGAGGGCAGTCTTCTTTACTCAGTCTACCTATTCAAATGCTAATCTCGTCTAGAAACATCCTCACAGACACACCCAGAAATAATGTTTTACCAACTATCTGGGCATCCCTTAGCCCAGTCAATTGACATATAAAATTAACCTTCACAATTGCACAACAAATATAATTGAATTAATGAATGAACTAGAAACTCCTGCAATGGTTTGTTCCAGTGGCTCTCCATCTTACTGGTCTCAGGATGCTCTACCCCTGTGCTATCCAGTAGATAGCTACTGGCTACATGTGCTATTTACATTGAAATTAAATAAAATAGAAAATTCAGTTTCTCAATCACAGTAACGCAATTTGAGAGCTGAATAGCTACATGTGACTAGTAGCTACCATATTGGACACAACAGATAAAGAACATTTCCATCGTTGCAGAAAATGTTATTGGAAACTGCTGCTTTACACTCTTAAGAGCTTAAAGACCTCAAAGAACTTTTATTTACGTAGCTTATGACTGTGGATATTTCCTGTATTAGAAATTTAACTAAGAAGTTAAAAAATATATTAATATATTTTAAAATAATAATAGGAAACACTTTATATAACATATCTCTGTCTAGCTTAATAGAAGACTGATAGATTTTTATATATATATCTACATTAAATCTGTTGAGATACTTTGTTTTGGTTGAAGTATTTTCTATCTTGTACAGATATGTAGTTTGAAAAGAAAGGAATATTTTAATAGTCTTTTCAGATAATGGTGGATATTCTTCTTTTGACACCATGTAAAACTTGACAAGTAGAATTCCTGAAATTAAGTTGCAAAGTAAAATTTAAAACCACATCAGTGAACTTTCAAAACTCTGTAACATTTAAATCCATTAGCCTATCATGCACTTTAAATAGATCCTTTGTCTATGAAAGATTTTAAATATCATGCATTGGCCATTTGGGAAATATTGACTTATTGAGTTACACAGATCTTCCAATTTTTGGCTCATTTTGTTATGTAATATCAAAAAATCACATATGCCAATATCATTACCAGTCTTACCAGAAAAGCCTTTATGTATTAGGAAGTTGTCAAGTTCATGGTGGTATATCCAAGTTTTCAAAAATTCTGATTTTTGCTTGAAAGCTCAAATTTTATCATTAGTAATACTCTCATGTATTTTGCTTGAAGTGTCAGGCTCACTTCTCTCATTTCTGAAAAAAAAAATCTGTCAAATACTCAAATCTGAATAACTATCATTTGTCTGTTAGTAGTTATTTTAAGTAAATACGTTCTATTAAAAAACTGGCTGGTTCAATCCCACATATGTTTTATCTTGGGACTTCCATTCATATGTTGGTGTGAAGCAGAAATGCTTTATGGGTACTTCTCAACTACTTCATCACATTGAATATTAAAAAGACGTACTCGCGCCGGACCCGTGGCATAGCAGTTAAGTGCACGTGCGCCACTGCTGGCGGCTGGGGTTTGGATCCCGGGCGTGCACCAATGCACTGCTTGTCAGGCCATGCTGTGGCGGCGTCCCATATAAAGTGGAGGAAGATGGGCACAGATGTTAGCCCAGGGCCAGTCTTCCTCAGCAAAAAAGAGGAGGATTGGAATGAATGTTAGCTCAGGGCTGATCTCCCTCACACACACACACAGAAAAAAAGACCTACTCAGGAATCAAAATTTAATCAAGTTAATATTTTTTACTGTTTCATCAGAATATTCTAATTTTTTTAAATAGGGAGTCTGTGATGGCAAATGTTATGGGCTGAATTCTGTCCCCCTAAAATTCATATGGTGAAT